>NC_056478.1:14210612-14568112 GCF_008729295.1 Plectropomus leopardus | reverse complement strand
CAGGTGAGTCCACCAGTCTCCTCGTGTGTGCGTGTGCGCGCGCACGTGTGTGTGTGTGTGTGTGCTTCAGTCTGAGTGTATTAGAGAAAAGCGAAGACAAGCTTCTGCAGTGCTCATGATGTAATCAGCTAAACACGTTTACCCTCAGAGCGAGTTGTTTATGTACCTCAAGTCCAAGCACATTTACGGGACATTGTGTCCATCTGCACACAACATACGCCTCTCTGTCTTGTGTGTGTTTTGACATTTAATCATCCCAGGAGGGGCTGAGTAAGTCATGAAAAAGGGCGGAGGGAGAAGGAGGAAAAAGAGTGAAAAAAAGGATGTGCGCTTGAGTAGAGGTGATACAGAGGTGGAAGGGAGGAGCGACAGTCAAGAGGAGAAAGGGTGGGACTTTGGCAATCTGACATGACTGACATATGTTGTTAATCTCAACGGGAATACTCACGCACCAACACACACAAATACACACAAATACACACACACACACGCACACACACTGTGTGACAGTTATACATGAAATGAGCACCTAGTCCCGGGACAGCCCGTCCTGTCCTCATACCAATGTCACTGCACATTTATGGGAGAAAATACTGTGTTCTCAGCTCACCTGTTATTCACTAAGTAGAGTCAGGATACAACGGTGACGCACGGGGTGTCAGTTGTCTCCTTTTTTCTTGGAAAGCGTGTGATAACTAGGTAAAAAGATAGGGCACAGTTAGTCTAGGCTGCTATGAAATCTCTGGGGGAATTAAGTGACACTGACAATGGTGCTTTTTGACAGGGTCGGCTCACTGTGCTGCAGGTGATGCGGCTGTTGAGCTTCAATTTGTAAATAAAATCTCACAGGACCTGATTTCTGTTTTTTTTTTTTCATCAGAAACAATCTCTTTTTGTTGGGGGAGATCTTTTTAATTAGTCCACTGTAAATACACTATATTTATATGCTGTAATTTTTACTATATAATTGTCAAGCAAAAAGTGCCAAGCATTTGCAGACCCTGGCTTTATCCCGGTTTCATACCATCGTAAATTAAAAATCTTTGAGTTTTGGACTGTTGATTAGAAAACTAAAGACATTTGTATATGTAGCACTTCTAGCCCAACCTATTGGGGTACAAGAGACACTAACATCTATCTAGGTCCATAAGGAGTAATTCCTTAAATGACCCGGGAATGGAGTTTGTATTATGGTATTTTAGCAAACAAATAAGTAATTTATTTTTTAAAACCTCATCTTATTTATAACATACTCTTTTTGACTTTTTTTATATTCATAATATTTTCCACTTAAAACATGAATTAACATAAATTATTACTTTAAACATACTTTAATGTGTGTATTTATAACCAAATATCATTGAAGTTACACTTCAAACCATTAACCATGACTTCAGTGTCAGCAGATTAGGTGAAATGCTCCTTCAGTGTTTCACAGCTCTATCTGCTGCTCTACCTGCTGCTCTACCTGCTGCTTATCCCAATTTCTCAGTTTTGAGATCAATAAAGTATATCTATCTATCTACCTGAACTGACTTAGCAAATGTGCTTAGCTTGAGCTAGCATTTGCATAACATTAGCACAGTGGTACAACAGTAAACAAAACATTAGCAATTAGCGTTAGCCACCCGCGCTAGCGATTAGCGTTTGCATCATTTTAAACATCACTAAAATGATACAGAATTCACCAAAGTGCACTGAAAACATTAGACAACCTTCTCATAACTCCGACCGTTTTTTGTAAGATAAAAGTATCTGGACTTTAACACAATATTGGTCTATGAAGCAAACAACAACATATTAGCAAGAAACATGAGCGTCACTCACCGGAGCTTTCAGGCATTAATGACTCAACAGAAATAATCTCCTTCAGGTTCACAGCTCGTATTGTAACACACGGGCAATATTATTAATTATGGTAACACTGGTATGTTTGCATAATAGTTTTTAAGTTAAATCGTGGCATTATACCAGAACGCGCACCCGTTCACCGCGCACACATGACGTTATCGAGATGTTTTTGGGACGTCACGCAGGAAGTGATGTCATTCACAGGTACACTCATGGATGTATTATGAGGAAGTCACTCCCTACCACTTCAGGTACACAGCGTTTGCGCTTCTCACTGGGAATAACATGCAGCTACATCTTTAAACAACATATAAGCGATTAGTAGCCCTATATTTCATAGGGGTTACATATACATCATTTTAGGCTGTGAGGAATTACACTGAATATGTAGCTCTATTTTCTGTCATTTTACAGATAAAACAAACAAACAAAAAAGATGAATCAAAAAACTAATCTGCAGTTATTAGACAGTGTAGCCATGGGTGCTTAAAATGTCATGCAATGTCTGAAATATCCATTTAACTTATGATAAAAATAATAACAAAAATCCTCAAAAAGTATAAAATTGTCTTTAATTCAGATTGGATGGGTCTCAAAATCCTTTTTAGGCATGTCACTGCAAGAATTTTTTTGTTGTCTGCACAATGGCAAATATCATTTAAACAGGGATGTAACATTATTCGAAGGGGGAGCAGACTAAAACACATCACCTATATGCCTTCAGAGCTCCCATTTGCCCCCTGTATGCATCATTAAACTAAGGCCTTGCCAGCCAGTCTGCTTGTAAGCTATTTTTTCTGTGTAAGCACAGAGAGTATCATCAGTGTCATTTTACTTTACTGTTAATTTTGAACTGACATTAGCGTTTATTCTTGGAAAAACCACATTTAATTTTTGGTGTGTATTTTCATCACCAGTCTTAAATTCAATTGGCAATGGTATGAAAGAGGTCTTAAAATTAATTTGTTTATACTTGTAGACACCCATAACATTTATATAAACAGGGAAGGCCATTGAGAGCAAACTCTCTTTTACAAGGATGCCCTGATTACATTAAAAAAACAACAAAAACACATTACAGAATACACTGATAAAACATGAGAAGTGAGGTAGACATTAAAGTGCACATTAAAAGCAAAGATATACATTAGGCATGTGTTAGATACCCTTTTTAAGTTGCATACCTTAAATATATATTTGTGTAATAAATTTGAATCCAAGGAAACTGTAAATACAGTTAGATACAGTTTTCTTGTTTGAACCCAGTAAATAGTACAATCACGATTAAAATATATGGCCTACTGAATAAAATAAAATGCTGTACGAAAAAACATGGATCAGTTGAATAATGTTTATGGAGCACTAAAGCACTCTCCACTGCTCTCCTACAGGATCTTGTCGTGCGTCTTCTTTTCACCCTTGGGAACCTCACCGCCAAAAGCGACGAGGCTCGGCTGCAGCTCTTTCAGTGTGAAGGCTGCATGGACACACTCCTGCAGCTGTACGACACCTACCAGTGCAGAGATGGCTTATCACACTTGCACCCACGGAAAGGTCTCGCTTCCCTCAGTGAGCCTCAGGCTCCTTCAGTGAGTGTGCAGGAGGACGAGGATGTGCTGGTAAAGCTGGTCAGAGTGCTGGCGAACATGTGCATCCATCAGGCTGTAGGTCCAGCTCTGGCAACCAACACAACCTGCATTCAGCTGCTGTTGGAGACACTTGGTGAGCAGCAAGTCAGTCATTGTTTAAGAAAATAACATATAGAGAAAGTTTATCCCCAAATTAAAGAATATACTATATATATATATATATATATATATATATATATTCCCTCTTACCTGTAGTGCTTTTTAACAACAATCTAGATTGGTTTGGTGTGAGTTGCAGAGTGTTGGATATATCTGTCTTCTCTCCAATATAATGGAACTAGATGCCACTCAGCTTGCCCAAAAAATACAACTAATAAACTCAACAGCAATGTCTCTTTCCAGAAATTATGACCAGGTTACTCAAGATGATCCACAGACCTTGTTTTGATCAGTTCCAACTATTTTCTTTCTACTGAAACATCCATCAACCATATCATCATGCAGGAAGAAGCATGCATCTACCGCTAGCTCATCTAGCATCGCTGACATCACAGCTCAGCGAAGGAGCACACCATTAATGTTTACAACTATCACAAGCATGAGCCTTTCACCATGAGTAGATGCGTGCTTCCTTCTGCACACTGATATGGTTGTAGTTTGGTAAAAAAATAAATAAATAAATAGCAATAGCCATCTCCAACTCTCGGCAAGTCACACCAAAACAATCTAGACTGATACATAACACTGCAGTTAAGAGGAAAAATATGCATTTTTGATTTCAGTGTGAACCGAGCAGTGTATAAAAATCTGGGGTTCGGTTAAGTTTAAAAATAGCTGTTCAGTGCATTGTAAGTACAGTATCTGCTCAGCACCCGACCACTTCCCGTGCTGGGAACAAGACATGACTTTGGTTGAAAACACCCTCTTCATTTGTCTGCTCATTCCATCGCTCGCTTTCCTTTGAGTGCTTTCTGATCAAAACGCAGCACATCCTCTTTTGGTTTACCTGTTGTTTTTTTTCTCAAAGTCTGACTGAGAGACACGCTTCACTGCATGAGCAGGATGTTCTGTTACATCTCACAGCCGACTTGGTTCGTGCGTATGAAATTCTCCCATGTGGTTAGACGGTTTCAGGACAGGTTGAACTGATACACAGATGGGTGTGAAACTCTTGCTTTCTGTACTGCCTGCCTCCTACACACTTCACGGTGGCTGGGAGAGCAAATTAAATAAACAAAACAGAGGTCAAACTAGTGAAAAAATGCCAAATTTAAAAAAAAATAGAGAGCCGTGTTATTGATGCCAGAGAGTAAGACGGGAAGTAAATTAAGTAACTGAAGACAGAAACATAGAATGAGGGAGAATGTGGAGTTGACGTGACAGTGAGAAACAGAAAACCAAATCTCAGAAGAAGATGAAAGCGCGAGGTTGACTGATCCATGTCCTGTTTTGATCCTGACAGGCACTGCTGCTTTACATTACACAGTTTTGAGTGTGGGGGGGGCACAACAAAGCAGCATTTCCAGTCAGAAACAAAATTTAGTCTGACACAGCAGCCAGTTGACACCAACCGCAATATCTGCGATTTATGACCGAGCACGGCATCTGCTGCTATATCAGGAACAGACTCGGTTTCCGCTCACTGTGTCACGGCTGGTTGGACTGGGTCACATTGACCTTTGTACACCAACTCGTGATCAAACTGACTACATCAAGCCTAAACCACAGATAAGACACTTTTATGACATTGTCGCAGTGTCACATCAGTGTGGCCGAGCTGTAATATGCAAAAAACACTGAAAACTTGAACACTGAAAATTGTGTTCATTGTATTTATCATATTTAAATTCTTCTATTTAACTGTTTAACTGTTTAAAATTAATTACTTATTAACTATTAATCTGTTTTCATTTGCATTGCACTTGTAAATATGAAAAACCAACATCTTAATACTGAGGTCAACCCAGTTTACACAGTTCATATAGCAGCTGTTTTATGGATTAATAATCTACCAATACTTTATCTTCTCTATTCCATAAACATAAAAGGAAGCAAAACTTTCACCTGGATTCACCTGGTGAGTCATTAAAAGTCATCACTGAGTTCTCGATCAAAGCATGTATTCAAAATAAGGCAAAGAAAAGTTGTAATTTCTGACATTATATTGAGACTAGTCAGCAGACTGACGGAAAAGTGAGCAGAAATATTTCGGGATCATAAAGGCTTGTTTCTGTTGGCCATGCAGTGCGGATGCTCCCTCTGTTGGTTGTGTTTTATACAGGAGTATTTTCAAGAGAAAGAATACTCTACTTCTAGATCTCTATGGACATTTTTCACAGTAGACATTTTGACTTTTCATAGCAGGAAAAGCACAGGTGATACTGACAACATTAACGATAGCTCAGTTCCATTGAGTGTCCCAGTAAGCTGTCCCAGTGAGCCAGCATGGACAGTACCAGGACGTCCCCTAAGTGTCATGCAGCCATTTTTTATGTTAATAATACACCTGTGCTTTTCCTGCTAAGACATCTCAAAATATGCACTATGAAAAAGGTCTATTAGGAATTAAGTCAATTCAAGTTTACTCTAAATGGTGACTGTTTTCTTTCTTGTTTTTCTCGTGTGTTTCTGTGTGACACAGAGCTGAGGTCTGTGCAGGAAAGCGAGGAGCTGCTGGTGAATGTGGCCGCCACCATCAACAACCTGTCCTTCTACCAGGAGGAGAGCTCCGTGCTCAGACACAGTCAACTCACCATGGCAAACTGTAAAAGACTATCAGATTTCAATCTAGAAATGAAAAATACAAACAATGATACAACTTTTCCACCAACAAAGAATCAATTCCACTCTGGTTCCTGAACCTAATTTTGAATCATCCACAGCATTTCAACTAAAGATAAACTGGTTCAGAACCCAAACACTTGTCTACCAGTTAATAGCAGGTTTTCCTTGACCTGAAGTCCAAACCGTGACAACATCAGTGGGTGCTGTCATATTCTGGAGAAGTACAGTGAGAAATTGTCAGAGCATGCAGTGGTCTCTTTAATAGTTGGTTGATGCTTGTTTTTTTGGGCAAAAACAGCTGTCTGGACAAAATGAACAAAAGTTCACAGATAATCAATGCCACCTGCAATTTTGCCACAATGGTTTACTTCTGTTTGTGCAAAGTGCAATGCCTTTCTTTGATGACACATCCTTGGTTAAAATGATTCTGGTCAAAACTGGCAGAAATGTGGGCTGGTTTACTAAATAGCAGAACAGAATCAGCTCTGATTTTGTGGGAAAGGGGTATGAAAGTGGTACCGCTTGTTTATTTTGCTTTTATTTTTCAGTTTTGCTGCTTTTGTTAAATGCCGCTCCATCATTTACTCCACTGTTTGTTTTCCTCTGCTCACTCCTCTCTCCTTCAGTGATGTTGAAGTTGGTGCTAAGCTCCAGTATGGACGCCGTGCTTGAGGCCACCCGTGTATATGGAAATCTGACACAGTCCAAGGATGTCCGGGACTTCATTATGCAAAACAAAGGTATACATATACATATATATACAAACATCAAGCAACACACACAAAACATTCCAACATACGTGACAATGAAGAAGAAAATAGGGAGTGCTGTCACTGGGTCAAGAAACTAGGTTTGTTGACAGTTAAAAATCAGGTGCTCTTAAAGGATAAGACAAGCAGTCACATAAGAGAAAAAAACAATGACTGTCTACAATAACTTTTACAGGCTTTAAGTATTTGTGGGGAAAAAATCACTCGTCATAGTATAGTATGTCATAAAAAAACTTCATAAAAACATAATAAGATTATATGTCATTAAAAAAATATCATAGTATGTAGTGTGTGTATCATAGTGTGTTGTGAAAAATTTTTAATAAAAATGACATGGTGTTGTATATCATGAAGAAATTCATAAAAAACAATTACAGTACACTAGTATAGTATGTTGTCAAAAATGACATCATTATAGTGCAGTATGTCATCGAAACAATTATACAAACATCATAGTACAGAGTGTCTTTAAAAAAATCTGTGAAAACATAATAGTATAGTATGTCATGAAAAAAATAATAAAAATGTCATAGTATAATATGTTGTGAAGTAATTCATAAAAACATTATATTATTGTATTTAGTGGGGAAAAAAATAATAAAAATGTCATATTGTTTAAGTCAAAAAACGCTGGACTTGTTATCACAGTGCCTCAGATGCTTTCCAGACCACCAAATTACACTATGGACTTGGATAATTATTGTGTTTTTATTCTTAAGAGACTTATTTCCTATTTTGGTTAGGCCAACTGTATTCATTGACTCTTGCAGGAGGTTGGCAAAGAGTTGCCATGTTAAACCAAAAATTACCATTTATTTAAGCCCTAATATTACACAGCAATACATTTTTCAAAAGGCTTATGTAAAGATTCATAAATCATATCATCCAAGCAGAGAACTTTACAGAATACTGAGTGTGTCGACACAGAAAGCCCAGTACAGAGCGCCTCCCTGCATGCTGTTGTATCATGTTTAGGCTGCACTTATCTGCAAGGCCAGCTCCAGTCGGTATAAACATGCCTGCTGACTCTAGTGATAGCTGCCCTCTTATCTTTGACCTGCTTTGTCTTCGTCCGCTCCCTCACATCATCATCTTTCTCCACTCTCTCCCCACTCAGTGCACCAGTTTGTAGTGACGCTGCTCGACTCAAAAAGCACCGAGATGTGCTTTTCAGCCTGCGGGGTCCTCACCAACCTGGCTCTGGACCCTCCCAACAGGGTCAGTCTCTCAGCAGAGGGGGCTGCTGCCAAGTAAGGACTAATGCAGTCAGAAAGTAGGAGTGTGTGTGTGTGTGTGTGTGTGTGTGTGTGTGTGTGTGTGTATCTGACAGACAATTCACAGACTTTCCACTAAATATAATTAAGGTTACGGCTTGGTGATGTGGAGAAAATCAAATATCACAATATTTTTTTACCTCAATAAATACCTCAATACCGATATTGCGAAAATATTGCAGGGTTGATTATTGGTGCTCTCACAAAATATTTCCATAATGCGATTTTTGTTATATAATCATCAGTAATTTAGATATAATGGCTGAGTAGGTAAAGATGAATAATAGATCAGCTAGAACAAAAGTATATGATTAACCAAAACTGAAGGTTGATATCTAGTCTTATATGTGGATATCAATATAATATTGCTATATTGGCCAGCACTAGAAAAGGCTAAGAAAATGCATTTCTACTGTACTGGATAAATGAGACGGCTTTGAGATTAGGCGGGTTTCCATAAACCCTCAAAATGTGCAAACTGATATTAAGAATATGAAATACGCCTAATGGGAACATGGCAATTAAAAAAAACCAAAAAAACTCCTCTTTCTCGCAAATAAAGTTTTTACTCTCACATAAGGGGGTATTAATATTCAAAATAGCTATATTTTGAAAAACTGCAAAGGAAACACTTTATTTTATAAATCACATGATGTGATGGCTATGCGGTCGGTAAGATCTGGCTCATCGGGCATGATGCAGCAGGCACTACAAATGGTGTTACTGCATCGCATAACTCTTTAAAAGTAGTTTTTAACCCACAATTCCTCTGTAAAATCATGAACTGTCACTTCTTAGAAATCCCTCGTACATGCAGTGTATATCTATTGGTATTAAATTCATCTTGATAAAATAACAATACAGTTTTGCCACAGGCCCTCTCTCCATCTGGTGGGGCCCGCATGCGGCCCCAATACAGTATGGGCCCCTGTTCAGTCTCATTCCCTGCACTGTCTAGTTACACAGCTTCATATTTAACCAGACAGACAAATATGAAAGCCGTATCATTATTTCATCTAACTCTCTGCAAGCAAAAGCCACATCTGTCCCGAAATATTTAACTATTCCTTTATTTGCAAACTGAGCTAATGTTTACTGAGTTTTTGGCAAAGGTAGCTTCCTCTTTGCAGCAGAGGGTAAACAGTTTTTTTTTCTTTTTGTGAAATATGGTCTTCATTTTGGAAAACATGAGCACAACAACTCCACTGACACAAACAAGATGCTCCAAAACATCTTAAACTTGATGCTATTTGTTTACAGCAGTTAAACAAGTAAATATAACAACAAAAAGTTAGAATTACTGATTTAGCGGTTTAGATTTGTACATTTTTAACACATGCAGACTCAAAGTGGAACAGGTATTACTTCCCCTTTATACACACACACACACACACACACACACACACACACACACACACACAGAGTCCTCTTACAGATATGGGTCCAATGAAGTGGAGCTAATGCCCACAAACCTGCTGGTCATATGAGTCTCTCTCTCTTGAGTCACATGATGTGTGTGTGTGTGTGTGTGTGTGTGTGCGTGCGTGCGTGCATGCGCGTTACCAGGCTTGTGGACTGTCTGAGAGACTTCGGACCAGGTGATTGGCAGCTGGCAGGCCAGGTTTGTCAGGCGTTGTGGAACATGACCGGCGGCTCGGAGAAGCTGCTGGAGTCACAGGAGAGACAGTCGCTGCTGGAGATCCTCACTCCATACTTAGGTTGGTTCACAGTCTTATTACTAATCCTTACGTAACAGGGGAGGGAGACCTGCTTGACAGAACATGCTCTCTTTCATATCAGTGGCCCTCGGGGGGAAGGGAGGGACACACATATTCCCACTGTCACAAACTTAAAACCACTGTGGTCACATCTGCCCAAACACTAAACCTGAAAAACCTCTCAGCCTGTGTCTACTCTCTTTACCTCAGAAGAAGAGGAGGCTCTGAAGTGGATAGAAAATGAAGATATGAGGGACTTCCACAAGGCATGCTGGGAGATAGAGTTCCTACCTGTAGCTCAAAAACTGATGAAGATTCTTCAGGCCGAGGTCCGGACAGCCTGACAAACATGGACATGGAGTTAAGAGTTTCATGTTGTCATTCTCACTGTAGCATTTCTTTAAACTTTTAGACTGAATGTCTCCAATGTAACTCATAAACCCTCACCTCCAGTGGGTTTTAAAGGTGGCTGTGAAGGTTTGTAGTTTCCTTTTTCATGGAGGATCCAGGTGAGGTTTGCTTGAATTCACTGTCAGTGGATCCCATGAGCCTCTCTCACAGCAGACATTTTGACTTGTCACAGTGGGAAAAGCACAGGTGTTACCAACAACACAAACAAAGGCTCTGTTCTGCTCCAGTGGTCCAGTAAGTGTGACAGTGAGCAGCGTGAACAACACCAGGACCCTGAAATTTAAGCAGTTAAATGATTCAGCCAACATTCATTTTTGTGTCTTTTCCCACTGTGACATGTCAAAAAGTCCACCATGAAAAAAGCCTAATGCTATAAGCAAAAGTCAAAACACCTTTGAAAATGCCTCAAACCAGCCATATTTCGAAATTATTTTTCCGACAGTTATAGTTTTGCAAAACTCAAGCCACATGACTTGGACATGAGTCAGACTAGAGTAACACATTTGATGACTTCAGGTTCAACTTGACAAAATCAAAAAAGACCAGTTGTCACCAGTGACTTGTAACTTCACTTAGACTCAATATGCTTAAAATACCATCCTCCAAACTGAAAGAATAAAAATGTTGTAATTTAAAAAGTCACAGTACATATTTTTTGTGATTAAATTTAGTTGCATTGGTTTTAACAAATACATTTAAATGCTTATTATTTTTTAAATGTATTATCACTCTGTTGTTAAAATGGCATTATAGTGGTGAAGAGTGCATTATGACTTGTTTAGGACTCAAAATTTAAAGTTAAGGAATAGTGGCTTGACTTGACTTGAGGCTTACTTTTGACTTGGTCCCACTTCTGCTAAAAAATCAAAATTCAAGCTGATTGTTGATGCTATTTTTCATGTAACTATGAACTTTTTACAGCCAGTTTTAAAGCCTACGGATGGTCAGTGTATCATATATATAACAATGGATTTTAGGTGGTTGATAAAGATAATGATGCTAAATATCAGGAGCAGAATGAATCTGTGTTAAATGGTAAAATATAACCTGTGTGGATGTGAACATTTTTTTTTTTAAATTCTGTATACTTTATAAACTGAGTCATTTATTTATTTTTTAAGTATTTGGTCACTCCTCATTTTATCCATTTCAACAGTTATATTTTTATTTGTAGCATTTTTTTATGCACTTTATTTCCCACAAAGCTTGCACAAGCCTTTCCGTCTTTGTACCTTCACATGTTCAGGGATGATTTCAGCTCTTTGCACATTTATATAACACTTGCTGTGTTTGTGAGCTTACTGTGTTGTAAAGAATCTTTTATGATAATGTAGTCTTGAAAACTGATGACAGACCAGGAAAGTTACCTCTTAAGTGCGTCTTTTACAGTCTGTGGACTGTGTGGCATTGGACACAATAAAGCAGAGTGGAAAAACATGTTTTGCTTCTCAGAGCCTTTATTATTACACAGATATGGGGCCAGGCAGTGCTTACAAGTTACACCAAGTAGCCTAACGTACAGCATTTCAAAATCACATGGTTATTACATCGAGACAAATCAGAAACGGCACTTAATGTAAAAACCCCCCGGTGTCAGATCCCTCAGTTTTCACACAACAGTGACCTTAAAACAACCACAAGACAAGTCGATGTTTCAAAAAACCCTCAACAGTTCATTAGCCGGAGCTGATAACAAACATTGTTCTCTACGTAGTTTCTCAGGTTGATATGAAAGACAGGTGGCTGATGTCAATGTTTCCATTTCCATATAACGTCTGGGGAAGCCACCGAAATGTAAAGGCAGTTGGGAGTCTCTCCGGATGGTTGTGATTTGACGGAGAGACGGGAAACACGTGACGGATTTTGACCCTCAGCAGGGAAGTCAAGGATTTTTCCCAGTGAGGTGTGACGTGGAGACAAGCGGGAAAGAGAATTAAGGTCTCTTATAAGGAATCCCTGTTTATCTCAACTCAAATGTTGGTCAGGAACAAAGAAACTTTGACCTTGACCGCACCACAGGAACAGGGACCGTTATCTGGTTCCCAGTGAGTCATTCAGTTCCCAAGCTCGTACAGTAAAGTGAAATTCACATGGAGACCGAACTGATGACAAACTGAACTGTTCCCCTGACTCAGCATACTGTGGATGACGTCATCTTGAGTGTACTTTGAAACATAAGGTGATTTCATGAGTCACCACACGTCATTAAACTTCCTATACTTATGCAACTGAACAGTGGACGTGATTGTGCTACGACTGTTTGAGTCCTGACTTGCGTCGGCCTCTGATACAATCTCGTTGATGAAACGGTGAAATCAAATTGTTTAGGAGAAAACTACGAATGATACACGACAATTCAATATCATAGTTTATTTTTTTTTCATCTTTTTCATATAGTTTCATATAAAAAAGTGTCAGTAACTGACATCAGTCAGAAGTTTGAAAAAAAAAATCTCCACTTCCTCTCAAAACCACTTCCAAATGTACCATTCTTTTATCATCGCCTTCCTCCTCCTCCTCACTCATTCATGTCTGATTCTCTCAATTCACCCTCAGAAGAATGCAGTACTTTACTGGTTTTAGTAAACAAAAAACAAAAACAGCAGAGGGTTCACACCTCTGTTCAAAATTTTTTTTAAAAAAAGCTGCTTTTGCACTGGTTAGACTTCCCCCGCAGGGAAATAAGCACAGCTACAACCTGTTGCGTTCGACAGCTAATCGACCGCAGTCGGCCCTGTGATGGCCCGCCGCGTCCCCAAACAATGGGGAACACGGCAGCCCGAAAAAGAGTCTCTGCTCACCAAAGAGCACTTCTTATAGAGAAAACAGAAGAGGTATTCATTTACTGGTAAATTCACAATCCAAAGCTTCGAAAGTTGTTAGGATGACCAGGCAGCTGGGATAAGCGGAAGACAGATAAGGTGTGGTTAGGGCAACCGGAAGCAAATCCCTCCTGGAAAACCTGGTTTCTAACTTTTCTTTTTGATTAGCTTTTTTTTTTTCTTCTCCCGTTACCAGAAAAATAAAGACATCATCATCATCAACAAATGATAAACAGTTATCTCACAATAACAGAGCTACAGCAGAAGCAAGAAGTCTTTCCTTCAAAGTGCCTCGCTTTTTTTTTTTTTTTGACACATGAAATTCAAATATTTTTTTCTCCGTCATTTCTGTGACACACACACGCACACATACACACCTCAGTCATTATGAACATCATCCACGCGTGTACAGTCGCACTCAAAAAGGGCTCAGACAGTGTTCTTTGAGTTTTCCTCCACACCTCTCTGGTTTTCACACACTCCTTGGATTAGCTTACATTGACATTTGAAATTTGGGATGGGGGTAAGGGACAAGAGGGATGAGGGGTAATGCAGTGGATTGCTGATGGATAGGGGGATAAAATGGGGTTGGGGGGGTGATTTGGGGATCAATATGATCCCGCTGAATACAACGTGGGAGCAGCAGCATCAGCACGTATGCACACTGTGCTGGATAGTTCAGGCACACGTTAAAAAAAAAAATTTGCCCAAAGTTAATGCTTCCATCTCCAGTTACTACTAACAGCAACGACATCCACTTTCCTCGATACAAAACGAAATAAAAAGATATTAAAGAAACTAACAAATATAACAGTGAATCAAAGTTTCTGGGGGTTTTCTGTGGGTCTTCACTCGACCAGCAGGCAACAAACACAAATGTTGCATGCTGGAATACTGAAGTCCTGGATGCGTCTCAGTGCTCGACCTGGCACAAACTCCCCCAACGGAGCAGGAGTTTGCTCCAGGATGCCCTCACTTGGTCAGTTTTGGCACTGCAGGAAACAGAGTTTGTGTGTATCCACTTGTAGTTTGAGATGACTTTCTTCAACAGTTTTTTTTTTTTAATTTTCTTGCTTTCATTTTGTTCTGATCCTCTTCTCCAACATCCATCCAACAAGCACCGTCACAACCCAGGGCTTCTCACATCTCTTCCACATTTTTTGTTGAATCCCCCCCTTAAACACACTTTGATTTTTTTTTCTTGAAGTGTCCCATAATGAGCAACAACAATGACAGTAAAAAGACAACGATAAAAACGCCAAAAGCACTTCATGTCATGTAGCGGGTGATCGCTCTCAGAGCGTATAACAGTTCTGCCTGCATTCGCGCTTCCATGAGAAGCAGATTAACGTGGACCTGCAGGAGGAAAAAGAGAGAAAAGAAGCTTATTAAACGCTGAACAATTATCAACCTATCAGAGTGCTGCAGGGATGACCTTAACATTGCCCTGGCTGCCTCGTCAAAAAGCAGATGGGATTTTTCCCATTGTTGTAGAAATTCAGATCTGTGGCAAATTAAAGTTTGATACTTACACGTTTTGTTCAGCAAAGTAATTTTCATAAATCATTACTTTTCTGACTTTTTTAAGCATAAATGCAATCACTACAGGTAACAAGCTAACATTAAAGCCCTCTGAGGCAAATTGTGATTTGTGATAATGAGCTTTATAAATAAAATTGACTGACTGACAACATCACCACAACAACGAGGCTGTAAAGCCGTGTTTGGCATCATGATGCTCTATATTCTCTATTAGCAACTGTCTTCTTTAAGACACATAAAGGCTTCGCAAGTGGGCTATTTACTGACGGATTTTATGTCGGAGAACAAACGTGAAAGTCTCTCAGGCTTCAATAAACCCACTGACTTCTGGGTAAGGTTTACCTGAAGTGTTAAAACGTATTTCTAGGTTTAAGGACTCTCTAAGGACACTCTTGTAAAACAGCTGCTACAGATCAGGCCGGGATGGATCAGGATCTTACCTTCTCGGAGTGCTGAAACTGCCTCCAGAAACTCTCATACATTCGTTTGGTGGTCTTCTCAGGACTACACACCATAGTCTTAATATAGATCTTAAAGCTGCGATCCAGAAGCTGGTTTATCTCGCCGTAATCATAGTCGTCATACCTGAAGAACGCAGAAAGACACAATGTAAGGCAACAGTGCTGATTAAGCACAAATAAAGATTGCGTCATACGACAGGACAAACTTTTCTCAGCGACTGACCTGATGCCGAACATGCAGTGGATGTAGTTCCAGATGGCCCTGCGCAGCATACTGGTGTCCACATCCTTGTGTGTTGCCATGGTGTTGTAGGTCAGATTGTAGGCCATCTGGAACTTCTCGTCCAGCATCTGACCGACGTCAGGGTACAGTCTGTTGACCAGAGAGAAACCGTGATCCTCCCAGCTGTAGTCCTGGAGAACAGAGAAACAAAAAGTAAATAACAGGACAATCTTTTTTTTTTTCTTACTGTCTTCAATATCCAGACTGTGTTTGATCTCTACCTGCACTCTGAACGTGGGCACATGCTCCCCCCTCCTGGAGAAGTCCTTGTAGCCGTAGCTGGGGTCCTCAAAGTGTCGCGAGATGTCCCTGGAGGGGACACCCTCCTCGTCCTCCGCTGTGACCACCAGCATGCTCTCCGTCTTCTCCCTCTCAAAGCGAGTCGCCATCTCTTCCTGGCTGGCCTCCTCGTCGTCGCGGCACTCCTGCAGCTGCTTCATGCGCTCCATCAGCACCTCCACCTCGCCACACATCTCCTACGGAGAGCAAGAGGGCACAGCTGTGGTTAGGAGAGTCCTACAAGAAGCATCTTCACACAGCTGCTAAAACATCTTCAGGGCTCCTACAGCTTAAAGAAAGTTATATATAAGAATTTTAAAATGTTTTATTACCACTCAGAATTACATTTACAGTTTTACTATGACCACAATTTGAGGAAAAAAAACACTGAACTGACATAAACAGACAGTTTTACCCAAATGTTTATTGTACCACCTTTTTGGTCAATTTAAAAAGTCAACCGATCTACTTAAAGTGTAAAAATACATCAATAAAACTTTCCTCTTCTGTTCTGATCTGCATTAGGTAACTGTGAGAGGCATTCAGTGAATTATTTAAAAAATAGATATTAACAATTATTTTGAGATTTTATGACTCAATATAAGAAAAACCCTACTTCCTTTGTCTTATGTTTAAGACTTTTTAAGGATCTGGAGGAACCCTGTTCTGATATTATAACTGGATTGCTTGGATTTAAGCACATTTCTCTCTCTCTCTCTCTCTCTCTCTCTCTCACACACACACACACACACACACACACACACACACACACACACACACACACACACACACACAGTCCTTTACCACTCACCTGGTTGCCAAGTGGATCGTCATGATGATTAGCATGACCGTTGCCGTTGGCAATGTCACAGACGCAGTACTGGCTGAGGGAGGGGGGTCTGAAAGTGTGTCCGCCATCGCAGTGGATTTCGGGCGTGATGCCGCAGCCAAAGGTGAACGAGGCGAGGGAGTGGTAGTGTGTGAGGAGGACGACAGCGTGGATCAGCTCTGCAAGGGACCAGCTGTGCTCCTCCGCCTTCAGAAGGCGCTGAAAAAAAAAACAAAAAGGAAAAATAAAGTGAGTCGAGCCAAGTAATGACTTCAATATCAGTGACCTTTTAGGAAGTGGAAAATATGTTTTCAGCCTTCCTGACCAATTTATTGTCTCTTCGTTTTCCAGCCTAACCCCCTCATCCCTCTGTCACTACACCTCTACTGCCACAAATCCTTCCAAGTCTTACAGCTGCAGCTACACTTTCGCCTCCACCCATGATCTCAGCCTGTTGCGTAAGACTCTCCGTGTCCACGTCCACCCTCCGTGCCGGTCCTCTCACCTCGATGTGTTCCTTGGTGAGAAGCCAAGGTCGGTGGGCCAGGATTTTGTTGAGCTCTCCGAGCTGCTGCAGCTTCTGCGGGGCTTCATCCAGACCGTTCAGCCACTTGGGATCGCCCCCGACCTGGAGGAAGTCGTTCACGTGGAGGTTGACCAAGTAGGAACACTGGTGTCTAGCTGCCGCCTGTGAAAAAGGAGACACATCAACCACTGCTTCAGATATGAACCGTTAAATGAGGCGTGGATTTGTTGACAAAGGACAAACGAGACCGTACCATGATGCCGATGTAGTGTCGGTAGTGCAAAGACAGGGGTCCGTCCATCTGCAGCAAGTAGTGCTGTGTCCGGAGGAAACTCCCCAGGTACTGCGGGTGGAAGCCCATCACCAGGGAAATGTTGTCGAGGCGACCGAGGGCTGCAAAAGCATCCTCAAATATCGACTGTGTCCTGGCATCCACTTTACTGACTTGAAGAATCTAGTAGAAAAAAAACCCCAGACATAAATAAGTCTGTAGCTCTTTTTTGTGTGTTATGTGCTTTTTTGTGTAGTTTTATGTTGCATTGTCTTTCTCAGGTCTTCTTCTTTGTATCGCTTTTATTGTTTGTCTTATGTGGGTTTTTGTGTACCATTTTACATTAAGATATTATTAGGCTATGTCTTTGTTCTGACATGCTGAGGGACTGCAGATGTCAATTAGCTCTAAGTCATAATCTGGTATGTTGCACCAAATGGTAACATTTATGTTTTAAATTGTACAGGGTCCCTTAAATTAATATTTTTTTCTATCATTCAGGTTTGTTAAAAGGTTAAAGGTTTCAGGTGAGAGTGACTGTCCTTACCTCTTTTTCTGGGATAAATCTGCTTGGTCCGTTTCCTAATGTTCTTGGGATCCTTACTCCCAAGTCCTACAAGACAAGAAAAGGAGAAAAACATACTTTAAATACCACTGCGATGATCACTTCTCATTTCTACTGTCACTTTATTGCTTCTTCAGAGTGAAAAGTCACAGTTGCTACCACTAAATATGTCAGATCAATACTGGTTTAAAGAGAAAATAACTACCATAATAAAATAACAATTAACAAAAATAAGCGATAAAATGTATCCACTGTAGAAGCAACTCAAAGCAGTAAAAAAAAAAAAAATCGAAAATCAGCATTAAACTCTGTCATTTCATTATTAGTGAAAATCCAAACACAAACTTTTCCCTCATACAAAATTAAAACCCAATAGAAACCTTTTCAGCGTCTCTATTATGCAGGCTACGGTAACTTTCCGCTGCTTGTCGAGACATGTCTCCTAGCGGACACCGTCCCGCAGCGCACAATGAAGCCGATGAAGTGGATGAATGAATGACCCACGAAATGCACATTATTATTCAGAAATGACACCTAGTTAAAAACACGCCTCTAAACGTGACATTTACACCAAGACTTCTTTTGAGCTAAAACCAACAGAGAAAATAAACCAAAAACGATTTATCGACCGACGACCGCAAACTCTTCGTAAACAAGCCTCCTGCACAAAAGACTGCACTGCAGCTTGTTTATTCAAAGAGGAAAAACGTCGCCTAAAAACACCAATAACGTGACACCGTTTTTAAATCCACGCGACATGTTGACGCGTAAAAAGGATTTCTTTTGAAAGAGTGTTATTTGTTTCAGAAGCCCATTTTCCCTTTCTCTTACCTTTTTGCTTAGCCGTTCACAATGGGTACATATCTTTAACAGGTCTGTCACTGCAAAAGAATTATTTTCCACGCTTTCTGCCGGTGCGACCGCGTGCCTCATCGCGTGTCCTCGCTGCACTTTGATTATTTGAAGGGAATACAAATTAATAACACGTATTCTGGATGGCTGTTTCTTCCTCTCTTTGTTCCTTGAGGCACTGGGCAAAGTGCTCGGCAGTCAGCTGTTGCAGCCCTACAGCAGAATACCGTCCTCTCTCGCGCATACATTCGGTAAATAAGTCGAGGCTCGTGCGATTGACGCGCGCGGCGGCCAATCGGGTGGCGAAAACAGCCTCCAGGCAGCCAATGGCGGCGGGAGGAGCACGTGCGGGCGGAGCGAAGCGTGAGGAGAGAGAGGGGGGTCCTAAACGTGAGCAGAGAGAACAATCCCCCCTCTAAGAAAACATCATCACTTCTCTCTGCTTCTTTTGTTCCCTGCTGCCATTGATCATGATTGAATGTACTGTAATGCATCGCCCTCTATGTGCTCAATCACAATTGCAATCAATGTTGGGCGATTGCTTGAGTTTGCTCTCTAATCAGTTCCTAAATCAATCAATTATCATGGAAAACACTGCTTTAAATAGCCTTTCGTAACAGTGCCAAATGTGGCTTGAAAAAGGCACGTTAGTGGTATCTGTTCTTCTGTGTAATGTGCATTCACTGAAAACAACAACAAGCCAGCTCTTGCATGCAGCAGGAAGTCCCCCTATTGGCTTCTTGCTGCACCAGGGGGGTAAACTGACCCCCCATCTGTCCTTGGTGGGCAGCAGAAGAAGGTCCGCTGTGCAAAGATCAGCATCACAGCGAGATGGATAGCTGCAGGACCTGCTGCAGCAACAACAACAGCCCTTCAGTTTGTGGTTTGCAGCCTATCAGACCACAGATAATGTGATCCACCTATCAGCCCCAGCTGAAGGAGTCCTCTCAAAGCTAGGAGGAAGCAGAGACAAGGAAGGCAGCTCTTATGGCTTTGTTTATCCCAGTCTGACAATAACACGTCCACTGGAACACTGTATAACTGGTTTATCGCACCGCTGTGGTTAGAAAGTCAATAATTACTCAGAATGATATCAGATCAGATGTGCTGAAAACAACACAGTGGGCCACTAATTTTATATTACAGTTAAATATCCACACAAACTGGTCTGGATGTGGAAATGGCTGATGCAGTTGCAGTATTGGAGAGGTTACTTTTGAAATGTAATAAGTTAGAGATAACTAGTTACCATGGTAACATGTAATAGGTTACATAAGTATTCTAATCAACAAAGTAATGTTATTTATTACATCTGATTTTTTTTGATCACTTTTCTTACAAATGTTTTATACGGGGAAATAAAGCTGTATAAATGTTGCGTTCAAATTTTTCCTAACAGCTTTGCTGACTCACATTGCGAGTCAGCAAAGAAGTGAAAAGAAGGCAATCCTGCACTGCAAAAAGCAGAGCAACTGGATCAATGTTTTCTCTAACATATAAACTTTTTACTAAAAATATTTCGATTAGTAGCTGTACCTGAATTATATATTTTTTCTCAGTAACTGTAACTGATTGCAATTACATTTATTTTGTAATTTAATTACTGTAACTCGTTGAATGTAACTGGTTACTCCCCAACACTGTACACTTGTCTTTGAGATTCCTGGTAAACAACAGATAAATTTCATGTAGAAACACATGTGAGTTAAGTGTTGTTTCCACTGTGGATCGCCAGCAACCACATTACAAACACATCCACATACTGGGCAGCGTGTGTGCACACACATGCACATCTGTGCGTCATGTTTCTCTGCGAGATTTCAAAAAAAACATGTTTCCCAAGAAAAACAAAATACCTTGCAGAGATGTTACAAACACTCATTTCATGGAAGAAACCTACACTCAAACGACTGTTTGGAAAAGTCATAGATTTTGTGAAATAAACTGTTTCAGTTCATCTTTTCTGCAACAGCCCCGGGCTACATAGGCCATTGGTTGAGTTCCCAATAAAAACCTGACAAACAATTTAAATTTGTGATGATGAGGAGATGACGACTAGAAGACAAGAAAAGGCATGTCTGCCCGTGTGCACTCTGATCAAGAGCCGGCCAGGCCAGTTTGGCAACCGATTGCAAGTCCCCAGCACTGACAGTTAGATAGCACAGTGTTCAGCAGGTTCATTGTGTGGATCGAGCCAAATGCCCCCTCCCTCCCTCCCCGGGTCCCTCTCCTGATGCCACAGGGTGGGGTGCGGGGCAGCGGTAAACATGTTCCCAGGGCTGGAGTCAGCACTCCCAGGGCTGCTGGGAGCCCCATGGCTCAGCAAAGCTGCAGAAGAGGCTGGTCAGCGTTAGGGCTTACGACACACCAAACCTTTTCACATAAAAGCGCTTAGGCTCGGGGGGTCCGGCCTCGCGGACGGGGCCAAACACTATTGTCAGAGTGCACGCACTGACTACTCTGTAGGCTTTACTGTACTCACATCAGGAGTATCTCTGTGTGTGCAGTGATCCGGGCAGATCTGCTCCTTCCAACATCAAGGTTGTTATTACTCCTCCTGTTCACCGTCTTTGGTCCAAATGATAAAACGCTGCATGTTTGTAGTTGGTACTCAGAGCTGAATTATGCAGACCAGAGCTTGTAAACAAGTTACCCGGGATGAGAAGAAGCTTGTGTAATAACAGACTTGCCATCAAATGCTTAACATCTCTATAATATTATATATGCTTTGAAAGATTTGAAAAGCTCAAGAAAAAGCTCGTTAAGTGACCGTTGAGTTAAAGGAGCAGTGCTTAAGATTTAAACAGATTCAGTGACAAGTGGCAGTGAGGACTGCAGATCGCAACCAGCTGGAACGCCTCCTGTGTGCCAAGCGTGAACTCCTGGTTAGGATTTCTTTAGTGTTCATTGTTTAGGAGGTTTTTACTGTGAGCCAAATTATCTGCAGAGGTCTCTTCCTCTCTGAAACAAATAAACCCGCTGATTAAAACTGGTAAAAACACGTGACAAAGCAGGCCTCCAGGAAGTGCAACAAGCTATAAAGTCAATTTTCATTGTGGCCAGAAGAGAGACATCTGTAAATCTATGGACAAATTTTATTTGAGCGTCACAAGTCTTGCAAAATGGTCATTAATATTTGGAAAGTTTAGAAGAGCCACAAGATTAAATAATTGTATCCCTATTCAAGTAAATGGAGCGCTAAACGTGAAGTAACTGGCTCAGCTGGTGAAAGTCTCGAGTGCACCTGCTCCGTGGCCCAATGATGTGGAAGCAGCGCCGACAATCTTTCAATTTCATACTGCGGAAAGAGTTTATTTGGCTTCATGCACCACTGAACAACTTTCATAGGAATGAACAATGTCCCAATACCATATCCAATGAACAAAGCAGTTTCACATTTACATGCAGTGTTTCTCCGACACTGTTGTCGGACACAGGCTGCTAGCCCAGCACCTGCTGATATGTGCTCTCCTTTTTTCTCTGATCACAGACATTCAGGAGGTTTTTACTGCGAGCCGAGTTATCCACGGATGTCTTTTCCTCTCCAAAAGAAATGGATGTAGTGATTTAAATCTGTGAAAACAATGCAGTTTCATGTTCATGTTACAGTAGCCAATGCAAAACCATTAATGTCTCTTTCTAGAGCCAGTGATTGGTTTATATGTTCTGAACTGCTGTAGAAACATGGCAGTCGACTCCATAGACGAGGGCATGCAAACATAATGATTCTTAAGTTCGGGTGTGTCTACAGAAAACGCACTAATTATCTTATATTCCAACCCTAAACTCTACACACTGAACCTTTAAGCTGTTTTTGTCCAAAAAGTTCCTGTTTCTTTGGAGAAATGTGTTTCACTTCTCTGCAAAAATTATGTCTCTAGTGTTGACACACTTTAAGAACACATGACCAAATTTTTGGCTCCAGACTTCAATACATTATGCCTGGCTTGTACCTGTAAGACTTTGTGGTTTCTTCTGGCGCTGCTTCAGAACACGGTGTAACATATAAAAACCGCAATCCTGCAGGTGTCTCGCAGGAGTGTGAAGACCTACATCTTTAGTTGTCTCACTCATTTAAAGTCATCTACAGTGTTGTTCCTAAATGGCTTATCACTGTAAACTAATAAAGCAAATTATCTGAACATGCTTGTTTTGATCATGCTTTAATAAATTAGATTGTGGACACTTTGTTATTTGTTGTTGTTTACAAGACAACGCACAGGCTGAGAGGCTCATTAGCTGTTGTCAGGGATAAAACCAGTGACCTTTTAGTTACAGGATTGGCCACTAAGCCACCGTGACACCCTGGATCTGTAACTGTGTGTGTGTGTGTGTGTGATGGGCAGTTGGAGCACAGGGGTTGGAACAACATCGGGAAGATTAGTTATGACGAAGGAAAGGTTCCTGGAAACAATAGGAATCATCTCAGATTTGTTTTAACAGTCAGCCCATCATGAGTTGGTGAACTGGTGGAGGAAGAGCCTTAACAATGGATACATTTCTAAGAGTTTTACACTGAATTCGTATTGTTTTTAAATAATTAATAGTAGTGTAACAGCCTGGAAATACAAGCTCTTTCATGCCCATTAAAGGAAACTGTTTTCTGCTCATTCATGGCTACTTTAAAAACACTTTTACCCAAATTAGGCTTCTTTAAAGTTTGGCTGCATAACTTTTCAGAGAAGAAATTACACAATATTCCCATTAGGAAGTAAAAATGGAATTAATAAGAAATAGTTCCCTGACTTTGTGACTGCTAGTGCTACTCTAAGACGACATTTCAGTATTCACAATTATCCCATACTTGTGTCCTGTGGCCACAGACGCTGGTGTTCAGAAAAAGAAACATCAGCTTGAACCAGTGGCCATAGAAACTTTATGGCTACTTTGCACATAAAAGCACCAGCTTGTTCACATTTCATGCAGGAGGAAGCAGGAGCTGACAGTTTAGAAACAGTAATTTGGCCACATGTTGGTAAAAACTAATGACTGTATTATGCTGCTGGAGTCAACTTTTTCCCACTTTGAAAACATAATTGGAATTTAGGAAACCATTTTGGCCACCTTAAAGGGATGGTTCGGGTACTAAACTCAAAAACAAACGCATCTATGTTGTCTTCAAAGCCAAACTCCATTGACAAAAACACAAGTGTGACCAGTAGCAGTTAGCAGCTAACTCAAAGAAGAAGAGAAGCAGCCGAAATGTCCGCAAACTGGGGAGACAAAGAGGCTCAGGAACTCCTTCTCCTCTCAGCAGAGGACAAGATCAACCACCATATAACAGGGCCAGTGAATAATTGTTATTGCCATGTTATGCCATTGTTTTTGTGTAAAGCACTGCCTGACACATATGTTATTGGCCACACTAGAGGAAGACGCTGTTGTGTTACACGTTACGCCTGTATACTATCTAAAAATCATGCAGTTGGGTGGCATTATGCTGGTGCTATTTGTTTCTGTGTAAGAAAGAAAAGCCAACATAATGAAGAGTCTTCATTGCGGCCTCACCATGTGATCTCTGTGTAAAAAGGGGCTAGTGATTAATGGGTAAGTAACTCGTTGAAACCACACCTCAAAAAGTCTGAACTATCCCTTTAAATCCAACAGCCAACAACCTTCAAGTCTACAGAGTGTGAGTGTTTCACACTCCTAACATAGTATCAGTCAACAAGTGTGAGACGTGCCACAGAAAAAAAAGAGTGAAACCTTGTTATGTGTAGCAAGTTCAATAAGTGATGCTGCCACTGAGGAATTTAAGGTTTAGTCAAGTTCACTAGTAAACGGACATGCAACAGTCGGCATGCTGTTATAACATTTTACAGCCGACATATGTAGAGATTACTGTAGAGGGAGGCGAGTAAGTGGATACTAAATCTGGAACAAACAATTAGTAGTTTTAAAGCAAAGTAGCTGTTTCATTAAGATCCAACTGTCTCCTGTCAAGAATGAGTTCACTAAAGTTTTATAAGTTAGAAAGAATGGCAGCTACTTTTTCAAATGCTCACAAAAACAGTTGTTTTTCCTTTATGAGTGTGGAGCCGAATTAACAGCAGGCTTAAACCAATAAAGAGGATGATAAAAGTTAATAAGATTAAAAAACAGGGTGAGGAAGCCGTGCCAGACGTAAACTCTGCACATGTGTGTCTCAGTGCTGCGGCTGCTGTGTTTTCTCATGCACTGAGACGAGAGGCAACCGCAAAAAACTGTGGGGATGTTCAACAAGTGGCAGAAGTCCACCAGACCAGTTCAAACCTAACCTATCAGTGCACAGAGGAGAGGAAGCAGAAAACTCTCGCACACTGACATAAGCCTAGCAACAGGCTTCCACCAATCACAGTGCAGAACAACAGCTACAGGAACCAATCTTCTCTGCCCTCTCTCTGCCTCGCTTGAAAAAAAAAAGAAAAGGAAAACAGAAAAAAAGTTTTGCCGAGGTATGAAGTTCACTGAACAAACTTATCTGGTTTGTGTCATAGGAAGTAATTCAGTATTTGCCCAGTTGTGAGTCTCGTCTGTTTGAGCTTCTTTGACATAAAGTGTCAAAAACAAATGTCTCCTAACTTCATAGCACACTCAAAACCACATGGTTCAAGTTAGCCAAGAGGCACACAACACATCTCATCTGTGAAAAACAACTGGGCTTTTTTCTTCATGTAAACAGATAAACTCTGAAGCCTGCAGTGGTTGTTTGTAACAGTTAAGGAGTTAATCAATACATTCAAATACGACAGAACTACAGATACCAGGATAGTTTATCTTGTGCACAAAGAGTGAAAACTGCAGACTAAGAGGGTATCCCCCACCCCACTCTTCAAACACAGCTCTGTGTCAAGCCTGTTCACCTATCACAGAGCATTTAACTGAGCAGACTGGAGGGTTAACCCTTACCTGTCCACCAGCTGGCCACAACCTGCAAACCTTTTATCATCTTACAGAGCAGCAACAAGCCTCTGAAACTGGTGTTAAGTTGTCGAAAGCTGCTGATCATAAGCTTCACAGCGAGAAATGAAGGTTTCGTGTAGTTAAAAAAAGGGACATTTAAACTCTAATCAGTAAACACATACTTGTCCTGTAGCTAAACTAGATGACAGTCGCTGGTGGAACTCTTTTGTGCATTTTCTTACTGGGCCCAATGACACTGAAGAGCCGGACAATTTTTTACTCAGTAAGTCAAAGTTTTTTGGTTCCAAGCACCACTGAGCAACTTTCATAGGAATGAACAAAACCACGCTTCCAACACTAGATCCAGTTCTCTTTATACGTCCATGCAGTACACGCATGCTGGGGTGTACTTCTGTAGGAAGAAAATAGTTCCTACATGAAACAGCTCACAGCATGGTCTGTGGATCATCTTGAGAGACCGGTCACATTTCTGGAAAGAAACATTGCTTTTTTGGCACCTTGAGCACCACAATCCGAGTGTCACCTGGACCACTATATTGGAGAGAAGACAAACATCTCTACATCCAACATGTCCAACACTCGGCAACTCACACCAAAACAATCTAGATTAATGAATTAACACTACAGGTAAGAGGAAAAATATGCATTTTTGATTTTGGAGTGAACAGGCCCTTTAATTTTCATTTAATGTAAAGACTTATGAATCAAAGTTGAACCAATACGGGAATCAACTGGACCAGAGTTGCCTTTTGGCCCTCTTTGAGCAACTCTTGGTCCCTTTTCTTCTCCTTTTATTCCCAGTCTTCTCTGATCTGTGTGTTTTCTGGCAGGCTATCAGAGTAGAGCAGTCTCGCCAAGCGCCGACTTTCCTGAGAGGAGAGGCGTGCCCCCCAGACCAGCGGGTCCTGGACCAGCGCACACCAACACTGGGAGGAAGCAACGTTCCCTGGATTCCATGAAACGCAGAGGAACTGTGGAGACCTCAGGGAGCACACAGAAAAGAAAAAAAAAACCTACAGATTGAGGGGGAGAGAGGAATCTGGGACAAAAGATAATCTCTTTCATGACTTCATAATGCCAGAGGCAAACATGTATATACACAATTCCCTAAATAATCTATATGAATATGGGCTACAATACAGGGGGAAAGGCGTTGGCCTGAAACCCCTGTGTGCACGTGAGGAAGAGTGAGTTCCCGGGGATGTTATTCTAACAGGGAGAGGGCAGCTGTCACAATACAACAGGCTCCAAGAGAAAAGTCCCATAAAAAAACAGAAAATACCAAACCCTCCCCTGCTATCTTTAGCTTGATATGACACAGCCACCGCAAATCAATGAAAAACGCCCTGTCCTCGTTTCTCTCGATATTCTCTCTGTTTCTCTAATAACAAACCCAGCTGTTATTTGACTCCCCCTCTTGGTAAAGTTTACTGATGAGAAACACAGGAGATAACAGCACGGGGCGAGTCCAGAGGTGCTGCCAAAAGTTCAAAACTCTTGGAAAGTTCTGAAGCATATTTTTCAAATACTGAAAAAATGCACAGTGATATCTGGGGAAAGCTTATCACTACTTTTATCCAAAAACACAGAGCAAACAAACACCAGCACTGGGTCTCTAAAGAAAACAGCCCTCTGCTCTGATGCTGCTGTGCGCCTCCTGGCATGCACAGCTGTTTTTTTTTCTCTCTCTCTTTCTCTGACAAGACCTTGGCTCTGCTGACTGAGCAAAAAAAAATGACTCATCTCACTGGGAACATGACCAAAAAGTTGTTGATCATCACCCTGTAATTCTTAATGGGCACTGTAAACCTGGAACAAAAGAGCCGACCCTTCACCGTCTCTGAGAGAATACAGAATAAAGGTGATTCATTCCCAAAAACACCAATAAACAACAAGTTCACAACAGCCGCTTACAGCAGACGGCGCTCCAGCTGGTAATCAGGGTGACTGTCTCATCAGCCACAGAATCAGGCAATAAAAACTCCACGAACCGTTGAGCCAAACAGAATTTTATCAATTCAAATGAGTCAATGAACTCTTTTATACAACAGAAGTAGAAGTGTTGACAGCTCCGAGAGACGATAAAGTCTGACGGAAAACATGTTGGAGGCTGCTGCAAAGATTAGAAATGACATTAATCTGAATTTCTGTTACAAATGCTGGTTTCACTTCTGCCCTTCTCTTCTTCCACTATCTCTCCTCTCAATCTGTAACCTTCACCAGGATGTATTTGGATTGCGAAGTTGAGAGTGGATGTGATACTGCTGCTGTACTTTAAGGGGGGAGGAAGTGATATGGCCTAATCGCTGCCCTCAGAACCATTTTGGCCGTGTCCTATTACTTCATTAATAGGCAATGAGCCCGGGTACTGAATGGCAGAACAAAATAGCTGGCAGGACCTAATTTGAGTGCGACGTCACGGCGACTGGCCCATTAATGTTTAATCGTTTATGAAATGTCTGTTTGATTAGGTGGAAACTTGATCACCTTGGACGCTGTCCTCTTCACCCGCTGTCATTAACTCAATATTCCAAATAATTTTGGAGATTATTTTAAGATGTTGATGGTGCGTGTGACATTGAACAGTGGAAACAGGGAAAGTATAGCAGAGGGTAAAGGAGGAAATCCTAATTTAATTCACATGACAAGTGAAAACTTTAATTTATTATTATAGTCACTGCCTTTGTAAAGTTACATTCAAGCTGAATTTCCCCTCGTGAGAAAAAGTAGAAAAAGAAAAATATATATATGTATTTTGCATATAAAGTTCCAGTTGCTTCACCTTTGGACCATATAGTGCTGCAGGATTGAGTCCAAAAACCCAGAAATGAGTTAGCTTGTTTGCACTTCCAGTTCCCTCGTCTCAAAGTTATTGGCTTTTTGGAACGGGTTTTTGGTTTGATGCCTGAAATTAGGTCTGTGATTAACACAAGCTTAAGAGATTTTCACGTTTTTTTCTGCAATAAAAATGCGTCAGCAAATATCCCACTATCCCACCGAGTTTTTACGTTTTTTTTAAAAAGGCAGTTGCTAACGACTGGCTAAATGAGATAAGAGAACGCCGAACATGGCTCGATGATGTTTTGTGGAGAACAAAACGTACTTATTTCTAGTTTTCAGCTTTTCCTGGCCAAGTTTAATTAGTTGTAGCTAGCTAATCAAGCTAAGTTTAGCTCTATGTGTTTGTTGAAAATACAATCACTGGCCTTCTTTTTAAAGCTAACTCATGTTATGACAAGAATCTTGTAAAAAGGTACTAAATATGTTCTTGATGGTTACATACATAATATAAGGCTGAGGGCCTTTTTGTGTTGCCGCTTCAACACTTCATGTTGAAGAACTTTTCATATAGGCACTGACGTCGTCACTGCCGCTCCTTTAGTACCTGTCTATCCTAAGCTAATTGATCTGTCAGTCACAAACTATAAATAAAACCAATGCATAGCACTGTTTTTAAGTGCTGGCACCTTGCCAACACTTTTCTGCCAAATAAAAACGTGATGTAGACACACGCCCTGAAGCTGCAAGTCCCAGATACACAAAATCAACATCCTTCCCTATTGATGATTCATGTAGAAGACATGAAAATAAAGGTGCAGCACTGTATTGCAGAGTAAGCACTGCTTGTATAGGTGAGATAGGAAAAAATGTAGGATTAGACTGTTTTTTTGTTCTAACATAACCCCATCTGACTGCTAAGATCACATATTTGGACAAGCAAGCCAAAGGTGAGTTATGCTGTATTATTTGTATTTTTAAGCAGAATTTTTCACTTTTAATGTTACAAGGGAAAAGGCTTTTAGGGTGACGACTAACCTGTGTGTTTAGCACACTACAGCTATCGTGATAACAAGTTTGGCTTGAGTTGCTGAGTGTAAACTTCCTCAAATCCAATTAGAGGCAGGACAAACCTGCTGACACTACCCTCTGATACAGCATCATGGACCAGCTTCCAGCCAGAAGGGAAATACAACACAGTGGATCTGCTATGATGAACGCAACATGAAACCCCATAAACTAATGTAGTATGAAGTGCTTCTTTCCCTAAAATTGAATGCTGGGATATAATAGAAAGAGCTAAGATAGAGAGCCACATGCTTGTGACTCCATTTTACAGATTTAATCCATTACACTTTTGTTCTGGTGTTTTTTAAAAGCTTTAAAAGTATAACAAAAGGACAATCTCTTTACATATAACCTCTTCCTCTTGTTTATTTTTTTAACTTTCCCAGGTGAACTCTGAGTCAGCCAAGCCAGTAAAACGTCTGAATAACAATGGCCTATATATACTGTACCTTCTAATAAACTGAAGTGTACAGATTACAACTGTGGACTCTTGCACCATAAGTTCAACTTCAAACAGAGGTCCAACATGACGTGCAGAAAAATACACACAGTAAAGCCTGCAGACTCAGTGTGTGCAAACACAAGAGCGACAAGTACCAACATACACACACTCATCATACATGCACATGCATGTTGTCTTCTTGGACCTAAACCAAGTGAGTTCCTCAAACATGAAAACGCAAGCACATGACATGAGATCATGAGTTTGAACTGTCCAAGACAACACTGGGAAAACTCAGAAAATGCTTACAGAGGCACATTATTTTCTGTGTCTCAAATATGTCCATACATCCTACTGCTTAAGCAAACAGGGCATGCTGAGTCACTCAGGTGTCCCACAGAAAACAACTATTTAACTATTTAACACCTGTAAAATAATAGAATCTTTGGAACTTAATCTGAGTGCAACAAGAGCTATTGAGAAAATTGATTTTGTTTATTAGCATAATATACCGTCTATATTTACAAATTTAGCATTTTTATGCTGATATGCTTCATTTGTTTGATGAAAGCAAAAGCTGCAGGGTGGGAAAAAAACTATATAAATAATGGACAAGCCACCATGACATCACCCGCTGGTTTGTGGACTCCTGTTTTCAACAGGCTCTGAGGAAGTGCGCTGGACTTTGAGACCAATTTGACATATAGGCCAAACCATGTAAATGCAAATTCTGGGTCTGTTATGAAAGAGACATCTATAAATTAGCGAATATGATTTTTTTTATTGTCACAACCCGAACAAAATGACTTGTTTCACTATCAGGATTAATCCACATGGTCTGATAACATTTTTAAAGCCTAGAAGAACCAAAGAATCAAATAATTTTATCCTCATTTTAGTAATCAGAGGGCTTAACCAGAAGTAGCCAGATTGGACAACAAAATCTCGCGCTTCATCTATGGGTCCAATGACGCGGAGCATCTGAGCAGGAAGTCAAACTTTTTTGGCTTCATGCACAACTGACCAACTTTCATAGAAATGAACAAGGCCCTGCCTCCAGCACTGTTTTAGATTAGTTTCAAAGCGTGAAGTTTGACATTTTGGCTGTCACCATCTTGGATTTTTGGTGCCAGAAGTGACTCGAGGTGACCCATATTTGGGTCAGAGGGTGGATCTGAGATGATCCCGAGCAGGCAACCTGTCATTCAAAGTGGCCCTTAACAATGCATAACTTAAATAACAATGCATAACTTAATGCCGTGTTCAACAGATAAGGTTTTAGTTTGGCTTTTAATTGAGTTTCATTTATCTATTGACTATTTAATTATACATTGTAGTCTGTTTCACAGTTTTACGCCTTCCTATATCATTTTATTATTTTTAACACATTTACTTATTGTTTTACTTTGTGCTGTTGTCCTTTCATTTAACTCTAATTTACAGTTTAAGCATTTTAATTATTAATAATTTATTTCTCCTTTTATTTTTTATTATTTTTTTTTGTGTTTTTATCCACATACTTGTGTGCTTGTATGTGTGAAGGCATGTGTGGTGTGTGTGTGTGTGTGTGTGTGTGGGGGGGGGGGGGGGGGGGGGCAGTGTGAAGCATCTGTGCTACAGCTACAAAAATAAAGTCTGATTGATTGATTGATAAAAATGCACCCCCCTGTATAGTTGTCATAAATATTGACATGAGCTTTGGAGACCAAAACTGTTTTTGTGCTGCAAACATGTTTATTTCTGCTGTGAAGTTGGGCATTTTAACATGAGGGTCTGTGGGGACTGACTTGCTTCTGGAGCCAGCCTCAATTAGAGGGACAGCAGCTTTTGGCACTTCTGCTTTGGCTCCATTTTTCGGCCCTGGAGACTGCTGCTTAGAAAAACAGATTTTTCCTTAATTTTGTATACAAAAAAATCTAACTATTTAAAAAAAAAAATTCTCACAATATTAGTGCTTTTTGGTTATTTATTCTAATAATTAATCTATCTTAAACTTTTTTTAAGTCTCCCTTTAAAAATGCACTGGCTTACTGTGTAGGGCTTGTGTGTATGCGTGTTCTTCACTTTTACATACCCTGCATGGACCTTATAACCCTGACAGAAGTGTGTGTGTGTGTGTGTGTGTGTGTGTGGTCCTCTGGCTCATGCCACAGGTAGTGTTAGACATATTTGCTCTGTGGTTAATCAATTACAGGCCTGTGGGACCAAGAAAAGAACAAACCAACAGCCGAAACTCTTCCGTATCATTCCCCTTGTGGACTCAAGTCCGATTCAAATATCCCTCTAACTTTGAAGTGTCAGATATAATCAGGAGATAAGATGGCTTCTGTCCAGTGGAGCATTCACTGCTTATATTACTGCGGTGACCTACAACATTGATCAGTTTGTCAGTTCACGCAGCAAATCGACGCTTGATTTGAAATCTGAAAGTTTTACTTTTATGAATGCTATGATCTGAATTCGTATTCATATTTAGGTCATGTTTGATCAAAACTAATAAATCTATGAGAAAGCTGATAAGCAGAAATAGAACACCGTTTAGCTAACTCAGCTAAATTGGTGATGTGGCTTGAGTGAGTCAGTGGCAGCGGAAAGTTTGTGAGTATCCACATTATTTTGAGAAGAGGAACAAAAAGGGCAAGAGCATCATGACAAAGTGAAAATTGCACCCAAGAGTGGAGAAAAGTGAAGCGAATCAACAAGTTTTTAATAAAAGATAACGCCTTTAATCCTTTCAAACCACAATTGACCTCAGTTTTCTTGTGCTGTGTTTTGATGCCTTTCACAAGCTATTTAACCCTTTGATTTTATTTTTTCAAAAACAATAAGGGGGGGGGGGGGGTGTTAGAAAAAAAAAAAAATATTAGGATTATATATCTAAAATTATCTTATAGATAAAAAAAATGTATACAAATATTTATTTAATTTAATAATTATTTCAAATATTTAATAATTTAATAATAATTTATTTTATTCATCCCTTTATCCAGGTCATTTCTTGTTTGTTTGTTGTTGTTTTTTTTTTTTTAAAACTAATAACTTCTTACTAATTTTGGGTTCATGTCTTTTTAAGTTGTTCATTGCCTTGTCCCTGTGTTTTCTAACCAATTTGCTCAGGTTTCAAAAACCTTAAACTACAAAGAGATGTTTTCACCGTATATTTGCCACTGTCATAATAACGTAACAGACTTCCGATCCAGCCAAATGCATGACTTTAATAAATGACGCCCCTCACAAGTGATTATGTCACACGTAATGGACATCAGGGGTTACAGAGGACATTCACAGTGGATGAAAAGATGGCGGGTGGAAAGAGTGATGAGAGAAGAGTGATGAAAAGTAAGAGGACGGGGGGAGAGGATTATTTGACCAGTGTGCGGAGAGAAAGCGCCTGGTACCTTATCATGGATAAGCAAACAGCCCGCACCGTCTGGAGTGACATCACTGTCCCTGAGAATCAATAACCAGCCACTTCCTGTGCAGCAGGAAAATCGATGACTCTGTACACTAGATTACCTTTCTGTGCCCACTCACCTGAGGAGACACACACACACACACACTAATGCACACACTGTAATGCAGGGCACATACAAGGCGAGCATTAACAGAAACAAACCCACTGTCACGGTTTTCACCAAGGGGAACAGCATTTGTGCGGCTTCAGTGCAGAGTCAGCCCATTATGGGATTAGTGGCGGCCACAGTGCAGTGTAGGCCTACTGTTGAAGTCTAAAGGGGATAATGGCTCTGCCAAATCAGATTTCTGTCAGGTTTCACACACATACACACACACCTAAATATCAAAGCTCAGCCACAGTCCGCAAATCTCACAGATCTCCCTGCTCTCCTGAGGAGCATCTGTCAACCTCTTGACTCCCTGCCTGTTTTTTTTTATTACTAAAATCTACAGCAGGGATACTCAACTTGCTTTTCTTAGGGGCCACTTTTGAAAAATGACAGAAGGCCAGGGGTCAGTTGCAGCAGCCCCATACATGTTTCTTAGAATTGTTTGGACATTTCTAGGATTTTAAGGACATTTCCAGGATTTTATGACATTTCAAGGATTTAAGGATGTTTCTCAGATTTTAGGACATCTTTTTAGGACGTGTAGGATATTAGGAAGTCTAGGATTTTAGGGCGTTTCTCAGATTTTAGGATATTTCTGGAATTTTAGGACATTTCTAGGATTTTAGGAAGTTTCTCGAGTTAAGCATGTTTCTAGGATGTAGGGACTTAGCTAGGACTTCTGTTGGTCGGTGCTCCAGTAGCACTTCTTTTTCATAAACAACTTTATTTTGATGCTGTTTTATGCATTCTGGCATCTTATGTATACTAAACGTAGAAAAATAATTACTTTATTTTTATTGTGAATTGCAAAATGGTTGGGGGAGCCACCCGGCACCCTATCGAGGGCCAGATTTGGCTCGCAGGACTTAAGTTTAGTATCAGTGAACTAAAGTATATTATTGCATAATAAAGGCGGGGTTAAAAGGTAATAAAAATGAATAAGTGGGACCCAACAACATTTTGAACCACACACAGGCATTTGGCATCCCTCAGAGAGCTCCTCGTAAATTTTGTCACCCAGAAATGAGTGTCTGCTATGAGCTTTAAGCACCATTAACAAAACTGTAGCTGGATGTGCTCACAACATTTTTTCAGCGGAGCAAGAAAAAAAAAAATAAAATAAAAAAAAAAATATATATATTTGTAGTTCTGGGGGCTTGTTTTGCTCGCTTAATGTTTGGGAAGTAAAGTTCAGCATCATGAGCATGGCTCTCAGATTGCCGCTGTTCTCCTGCCAAGGCAAGAAGTGGAAGAGCAGGCAGCTAACTGACAGCACTGGATGGGGGATAATGAGTAACTGAGCTCAGTGCAGTCCCACATCACCTGTGTGTGTGTGTGTTGTGTGTGTCGTGTGTGTTGTGTTGTGTGTGTCGTGTGTGTTGTGAGAGAGAGAGAGAGAGAGAGAGAGAGAGACATGCAACAGGAAGGAGAGGGAATAAGAGATAGAAATGGAAACAGAAGGTGAGAAAAGTATCAAACAACACTTTCAAATCACACAGTCTAAATACAGCCTGAGAGAAATGTGTGATCAGAGAAATTACAAACTGACTCTCGATTTCAAACACAGAGAGGAGAAAAAAAACAGAAGCACAGCGTGTTGACTTCCTGACGTGACAAAGATAAAGATGCATTTGCTGAGTGGGAGTATTTTTAAGGGTTTCATTATCACGTAAAGTGCTGTATATTTGTCTTATAGGGTTAGCCACAGCAGATCTTTCTGTAATGGTTTTGGGTGCGTAAAACGAAACATGACAACCCTCTCTCCTCTTCTCAGTTCGTGCTCACCTGGGGCGTCGTCTGTCTGGCTGTCCACATCCTGCAGAGACTCCAAATGGCACAGAGAAAACCCTGTGCTATACCAACATGGCTAAGATGGGCTTCTGAGTAAACCTGGTCACCAGTTAGTTACTGATCAGATATGGCATAAAATGGGTTGCATCTTCATAAATCAATAGTTAGGCTGTTTTTTTTACTGCTAACAAGAATGATGAAGAAATTCAGAGATACAGTTCACCCCAATTTTAAAGTACATATTTTTGCTCTTACCCCTCATGCTGTGTGTCTCCTTGAAGTTGTTTAGTATCTCTCTGTAGTCACTTTGTCTCTTTTAAGTTGCTTAGTGTTTCTATGTAGTTGCTTTGTGCTCCTTTGTTATAGTTTAGTGCCTCCTTTTAGTTGTTTTTCATCTCTTTGTAGTTATTTTGTGTCTTTTTTTAGTGATCTTTTGTCCTTTTTTTACTTGCTTTGTGTCTGTAGTAATTTTTGTGTCTTTGTGGTTTTGCCCCTTTCTGTAGTCTTTGTGAGCCTCTTTGTGTCTCTCTGAAACTGTTTTGCATCTATTTGTACTTATGCTGTTTGTGTTTGTGGACATTTTTAGTTTATTCCTGGTTGGTATACATGTATCAAAGGTGATGATTTGCAGGTGAGGGCCAGAAGAGCCTCTGACAGGGCTTATGCCCTGTAGGCCTGTTCAGTAGTTCCTCCATGGTGAAGCGCAAGATGTAAATAATAATGTCATCTTCCTCAGTTGAGCTCTAACATTAGCTAGCTCAGTGTTGCTATGGAATAGCAGTAGATGTACAGCACAGTTGATGGGTGTAGTTTGGTAGAAAGAAAATATATAAAACTGCTCACGGTAAGGTCTTTGGATTATCTTGACTAACTGGGTCATGATTTCTGGAAAAACATTGCCGTTGAATTTTTCAAATGTATTTTTTGGAGCTTTTAGCACCACAAGCTGAGTGACATCTAGTTTCATTATATTGATGAGAAGGCAGACATCTCTAGCTGATATCTCTAACACTCAGCAATTCACAGCAAAACAATCTAGATTGATAAATAGCTCTGCAGGTAAGAGGAAAAATGCGTAAATTTGATTTTGAGGTGAACTGTCCCTTTAAAAGGCTGCCTTTAAAAACATGCCACACCATCGCAAGAAGACAGTTAAGGACTTGATGTGCAAGCACTACATATATCAATGAGTTTATTTTTCAGTCTCCATAACAATAGTGTGCATGGGTGTGTGTGTGTCATCCGTGTCTGCAAGTGTGCGATCATGCACACACACGTCTGGAGAGGAAATCTATTCTCTTGATGCAGCGGAGCAAAGTGTTGGCCTATAGCCTTATAAATCTCTGACCCTCCACTAACCCGACTGTAAGGCCGAGTCAGCTTGCAGAGAGAGGAGACCGTCCTGCTGGGTGAGGGTGCGTTCTCTACATGACTCCCACAGGAAGGCCTCACACAATACTTGGCTCTCCTTGAGGTAGACACACGTACATTAACGGCACAGAGGCACACACACACACACACACACACACACATCCACAAAGACAGATTAACAATGGACAGTGGAACTGTGCCATAAGGGAAGGCTGTTGTCCAGTCACTGGGCAACTGGGGCAGCAGATGGTCATCTTCCCTTCCACTAACACCAGTCAGGAGGGGGGGTGGTGGTGGTGGTGAGCGTCTCTGAGTGAACACCTTTCACCAAGTACATGGGAATGACTCAGCCATAACCCATAAAGCAAATGAGCTGGACACTGATTATCTGCAAGTCTGCACAGAGTTACAGCGCAGAAATGGAAAGTTTACTAGACCCAGACATGCTGAGTGAAGTAGGCAGTTTGCCTAAGAGATAGGGGTGGGCAATATGGCCCTAAAATAATATCACACTATTTCAGGGTATTTAAACTAGTGTATAGTTATACATGTCAGCATAAACACTTTGCCTTCTGATATTCAGTAAAACAAAAATAAAAATTATTTCTCATTTCTTTAGTTTGTAAACAATAATAGAATGCTTGACAACACGTTGGAATATTGCTATTATCAGGTTTGAATTTTTCTCATCATATTGAAAATTATACCAGTACTTTTGTGAAAGACATGATGTGGTAAACTAAGAGAGGCTATTGCTTTCAGTGGCGTTTGAAATAAAATGCCACAGGCTGCAAAAAGACAACTGAACGAACTCGGGTAAACCACAAACACAGGCAGAGAGCGAGGGTTAGTGCAGAAAAGGAGAAAGTAGGGAAAAGGTCAATTCTGCCATGAAGAAGAAAAGGGGGAAAAAAGCAGAGGTTTCATATCCTGTTGACCAGTTGCTGCCTCTCAGCGTGAAAGTTTTGATTGGAGAGTGCTGTATACAGAAGTGTGTGTGTGTGTGTGTGCATTACAGAGAGAGAGAGCGAGAGACAGAGAGAGGGGAGGAGGAGGAAGAGCCTCTACTGTTTGTGCACTGTAAAAAGCTGTTTATATTCTTTGCTCGTCTCAGCCTATGCTAATAGAGGAAAAAACAACAGCCCTGCTTTTTCTCCCTCTTCTATTTTCTGTAGCGTGCCAGGCGGCATGTTGTGGGCTGGCTGAACCCATAACAAAACTCATCTTACATAAATAAAGGACTTATTGGCTGCAAATGCGGGAGAGACGTGAGCAATGTGTGCTCTTGTGTAAAAAGATGTAAAGCAAAGAAAACAACTTTTGTATGAATGGAGCCTCTGTGCGTGTGGCACTGTGCCCCTCCTTCAAGAATACATGTTTGTCGGAGACTTACATCACAGGGGAGGTAAGAGAGATGAACGAGTCGGGGAGAAAGAGGGAGAGAGGTCAAAGAAAAGTGAAGAAGAGAAAAGTGGGACAGCAGAGAGAAAGAGCAAAGAGTAGCAGAGGAAGGTGGCAGTTACTGTAAGTGGGTCAATATATACATGGAGGAAAAATGTCCACAAATGTTTACATACATGGATTAGATATGCAACCTCATTTTCTGTTTACAATGGTTCACCGAGTACAAGTCCACCCTCTGGTGTTTTCTGTCAAGCTGTTGACTTCTCTTCTGTCAATCGATACTCCTTTCCCCGCTGCTCTTCCTCTCCCGTTTTTCTTCACTCCTTCATTAATTTGTTTCCCCATTGCCTTTCATCACGGCCTTGAAGCAATCCCCCCCAAACGTTGTTTTTGTCAATGGGACAGTTCAAAACAATGTGGTCAAAGAGCAGGATTCACAGCACGCCTCCTGAGGGCCGGCTGACTCATGAGCATTAGCAGCTCGTGTCATGTCTGTGTGTGTTTGTGTGAGAATGCATGTTAAAAAAATAAGTGAGAAACGACTCAAGTAGGTGCCTGACATAACATGTCACATTGTGCAAGTTTGCTCCTGTGGCTTGTTAGTCTACTAAAGTTCAGAAAAACAAATAACACGACTGCTTTTATTGCTCCGAGGTGCCTGGGATAAAACCAAACCTTCCAGTCTTTTTCATCCTGCAATAAAGTCTTTCTAAGAACTTGCTGGTGGATTCCTGAAAAGCCGCGGGCCAATCTGCATCTGAGTGCTCGACTATTTCAACAGAGTTTTGAAAAACAACATTGGGTGCCAAGTGCCTGTGTAAAGACGTCGTTTTTTTTTGTTTTTTTTTTATCATAGATTCAACTATAGCACTAAAGGGAGTCACTGGAATACTGCAAGCTACATCCTATCTTTCTTATTTTCAACCCCCTCCCACCGTCAGTCCCCCCTACACCCCTCCTAGATATTCCCTTCGCACAAACACAGCTCTGAATAACATGTCTTCAGATAGAGAGAGAGGCAACAGAGGGTTGAGGGTAAAGGAGAGAGACAGAGAGAGGGAGAGGGAGGGAGTAGGAAGGGAAAAGGGGGGGTTAACCTATATAGTAAGCCATGTTTCTTTCCCTTTTGGGCTCCCAGCAGACTCGGCTTCAGTTTGATAAATAGCAGGCCCCCTCAAAGCAACAGATGCTACAGCTCAAAACCCAGCAAATTCGTCAGCTCTGTGAAAAAAACAGAAAGCCCTGAGCCAAGGCCCTCCACGGCTGTTCCACATACTGACAGCCTGCCCGAGGAGCAACACTGCAAGTATGAACAGCACACATGGAAAACAGGGCCCCCTCTATACCGCTCTGTGGCCCCACCACCCCCCGCAAAGTCTACCCCATTACAGTAAGTCCCCAGACTTCACAGGGGAGGCACTTTGAATACTCTGAATACTCCTTTCCCCCAGCTGGATAAGTTGCTGCACTCCCAGCTTCCTGGTCAATTTCAAGGCTTTTTGAATTATTTTCCCTCCTCGTATCTGTGGTTCGACACCGCAATCATTGCTTCTTTCCTTTATCGGCTTGTCCTAGTTACAAACACTCCCCCTGTGACGTCCAGGCATCTCACTCCTTTAGCCGAAATGATTATACAGCATGGAAACAACTGTGAAGGGACGAGGCAAATATGTTTTCCACGCCGTTTTTTTTGGTGAACGCTGAAAAACACTGGCGTCTTGAAAAGTGCCTCTCTCTGAAGGCAGATCGTGTTTTCTCTGCAAAGCCAGACAGAGGCCTTTCTTTGGGGGATTGTTTGGTGCTTTGCGGGCTGTGTAGGAGAACGTGTGCTCTGAAGTGGGGTTGTGCAAGTTGTTTTGTTGAAAGAAAATGAACAAGCAAGCAGTGGGTGAGATATTTAGGGACAAAGTTTGGGTTGCAAGGTGTGAATGAGGTGTTTGATTAGGAGTGTTGATGCAATCAGCACTTTTTGTGTGATATTTGGGGATCCCCTGGGTGCAGGGGACTGTTGTCACATAATCTATCCAAATGTCAGACTGTTTTTGGGACTAAACTGACACTGTCATGGAAAGAGTGTTATTTAAAACACATCTGTATTAAAATATCTGCAGCAGCAGCCAAGTGTTTGTCTGCATCTTACAGAGCACATGACAATCATGTTTCTGTTTTTCCCCACTGGTTGCTTTCACAGGATCTGCTTTTAGAAATGCTCCTAAATTCTTCCTGTTTTGTTTTCGCCTATGTCTGGGTTTTTATGCACTGGATTTTCCATTTTGAGACAAATTATAAACTTTGTGAATTTAAAGGAACTACTGCTCTGGCACGAAGGCAGTCAGTCGTGCCGTGATTATGCCAGTTATCTCTGTATCTGGATGTGTGTAGTTTCTGTGTGTCATGTAACACCGCTTGTGTATTGAAGTGCATATTTCCAAAAGTACCTCACAAGAGCTCAGGAGTGGACTCCACCACAGAGCGAGATAGAGGACATGTCCTCCTATCAGACGCCGCCATGGTTTCTATGGCTGCCAAACACACACAAGGAAACAGTCTCATGACCTCAGACAGGCCAGAGACACTTTGTGAGGAAAAAGACACTGCGCAGAGCTTTAAAAATGTGAACCTGATCCTGTCTGTCTATACACCACACTTCACTGTTAGCATCCACCTTTAATAAAAATCTTCTACCCTCAGATTCTCTTACATTGACAGTCATCATCAATCTGCTGTTCAGCGCTCAGGGAGCGTTCCAATACGAAATTTACAGTCTTTAAGCACAACAGACTATTTATTTAAAGTCTATAAACACAGCAGACCATTTGAAGTCGTATACGGTGATCCATTAGTGAGCGCTCAGCTTGACCTGCTGCGTGCCCTCTTGACCTTTCAGTAAACTAAACTTAAGTGAATAATGTTGCTGTTTGCCATGTAAATGAAGGGCACTGGCGAGCAAAGCCATCCTGAGCTGAAAATCACTACATATCAAAAGTTTATTTCCAGGAGGTGTGAATGAAGACTTTTAAAGTAATGTGTTTTTGTATTGGTTCTCAAATTTCTCTCATCTATGTGACTTTGTAGTGAGTCTTATGTTTTTCTACATAAAGCATGTTATAAAACAGTCTTAAAATAATTTTTTAATCAAAGTGTTTTTTCTAATATTAAAGTATTATTATAATAAAGTGTTAAAAACTAATTTTACCTAATGTTTTAAATTAAAGTGTTTTTATTTTTTATTTAAAGTGTTTTTTGACCGTGTGTCATGGTCTTGGGCCTCTTCTGTGCAGGCTTAGTGCCACCCTTTAATTTGAACTATTGCAGTTTGTGAAACAAAACGGTGCCAATCAGGTCCGTCATACGACACTCCCCTTGCCTGTTTGCCAATCTGGGACGATTATTAGCGCAGAGCTACATGATGATATACCCAGCCCACCTTTGTAGACACGAAACTGGCTGATATGTGTGCAAAACTTCTGTACAAAGCAGCTGTCTAACTCTACAATGACAATAGATCTGCAGATTCACCTGCTAATGACAGCAGAGGCGCCAAATACAACTGCAACTGCAAATACACAACCTCATCTCAACTGCCTTCGTTTGGCACACTCTCTTCAGAAAGCCCCTTGACAGAAACTCATACAAATTTTATCACTGCTAAGATTACAAGATTTATATGCAAGGATATGCAGCACATTGATATTGTTTGAGGAACTTATGATGGAAATCTCAAATTTCATTTCGAATTCATTCGAATGAATTGCGTTTTCATATCAGATTCATCCAGTCTTGATTTATCCTGATACTGACTCATAAATAAGGTAAGCTAAAGCTGACCTCAGTCGTGGCCACATGCTCAGTTCACATTGACCATGTCCAAACAGAAACTGTCTGTTTTTGAGAGATCAAAGCGGTGCATTTTATTTTTCTCCTTGATATGGGTTAGGATTTATTTTCAGTTCCCTGCATGTTCAGTCTGATTTAATTTATTTGCTCCGGAGAGCTTGTAAGTTGCACAGACTTTTATTATGTTTTATCTTTTGCAGGAGCAGCAGTTTAAAAAGTGCTGCTTGACACTGCAATTATTTCTACTTTTCTCTGTTGTACTGTTGTAATTACAAGGCATCTGCCCACGCTGACACTCCCACAGCTGAAACGATTATACAGCATGGAAACACATTTTTTAATCATTTATTTATGAATCAAATTATTTGCTCGTGTTGACTCAGATACCCTACTTGTCAAGGTGATACTGTAAAATGGGCCGCGTTAAGTAAAAGCATGCATTTTGTAATTTGCAAGCTTTTCGGTTCATAACATCATTGGGTCAACAAAACACAGTCCTTCTTTATCCACATTACAAAACAGCAAAATAAGCTTTAACTGCTGTAAGCACAACAAGCATCCAATAAGGTCTGTAAGGGTCAAAACAACAACACCCAGACAGGAAGGAGAAACATTCCTCGGTGTTGCAAGAAAATTGCCATTTCATCAATGATGGAGAAGTGCTAACCGCGTAAACAAGAGCCAAGATTCCCTTTTTGTTTGCTTTTTTGTGCCTGCAAGAGTCCCAGGCCAGAGCAGTGTTGACCCTGTAAACTCTCTGCAGGTATCGGTGGTGCAGGAGAGCAACACAGATAAAAAAATCAAAGTAACCAGAAACAGGCTGGTCGGTGTCACGATTTTCACAAGCGGTGACATCACTGTGGGAAAGCTACTTCATGTCTTTTCTTATCGGTCTCTGACCTCAGAGGCAATGTTTGTGCGAACAGAGCGAGGGTCACATCAAAACACAGCAGAGAAAACCATGTGTCCCATTTTCTGTGTGTGCCCTCATCAACACCTGCATGTGTGTCATGCACACTGTGGGTACAGAGACACACGCCAACATACACACTCATACACAGTAGATTTTATAAAGCTGGAAGACATGAAGGAAGCCTGACCAAGATTGTGGCAGCGCAGGAAGGAAGTGGAACACACCCCTGGATCTGAACAGGAAGCAGCCAGGAAAAGAGGACTCTGACAGGACACACACACACACACACACACACACACACACACACACATTCAGAGGGTTCATGGTTATGAGCTTGAACACTGACCGACATAAATTTATGAAACGTGTTAATCGAAAGGCAGCACGAGAACTTACATCGTGTCCTTCATTGACTTTCTAATTCATCATTTCTGTCAGCATGTCAGTTAAGATAAGTGAGGATAAATAATCTCAGCTAAATCTGAAATTTGATCATGAAGAAAAATGAAAAACACCACTGCTCATTTTAGAAAGGCCATCTCAAGAAAGTGTCAAAGTCGACAGTCAATACTTAACATGCACAGTTTAGTCTTTTAGGCCATTTAATTGGGTGAGTATGTGAGCAAATCTACACAAATGCAGGACTTACATTTTGCTTTAATGGGAAGATTTGTTTCCCTTCACTCGAAGAAAGGCTTAATATCTTCAATAATCATCTTAACCCTTAACTAATAGTGCTTCCAAGAAACTTTTTAAGTGTTTAGTGTCAGATTTCAAAAAGTATTTTTTACAAAGGCAGGTGTTGAAAAAGACTGACATTGACTGAGCGTCCATAATTTGCAAAAAATAATATAGTAGACAGCAGAAAAATGAAAAGCTATGTCTGATTTTTTTTTTCTGCGCCCTTTTTTGCCAATTCTTGTTGAAAATATATACCAACAGTCTATTTATGTCTGTTAGCACAGCAAACAGTGTCTAAATATATCAAAGTCCAGATTATACATAGAGTATATCTGGCCATTATATATGACTAACACCATCACAGGCTGATAAAAATGCAAGGCAACGATTGGGGACAAATAGACAGGATGATGATTAATAACTGCAACTGTAGTATGTGCAGAATGTGTTCCTGAAGAACTCCAAGCCTGAGGACACGTACAAAATACACTCAGCTGCAAAGAGATCCTTTAACAACAGCCTGCAGGCTTACAATACAGGATGACAGCGAACACACACACACACACACACACACACACACACACACCAGTTAAATAAGTGGAGTCAGACAGGGGTTGCCTGGGGTCTAGGCGGGGTGCTGTTTCTCACAGGCATGTTAATGGACATGTCACCATCGCCGCTTCCAATATTCTTCCACTGTTCTCCAACTGCAGGGTCAACAGAACATTGTGTCCCCTCAGGACAAGGCAGGCTTTGTGTGTGTGTGTGTGTTTGTATGTGTGTGTGTGTGTGTGTCACATAACTGTCACCTGGAGTCCCTGCTGTGCTGCACAGTCAGTAATGATGAGCCACACAAACAAATAGACACCTAAACATGTGGCTCATTAATTCTAGATAGCAGCAGGCGTGTTTTACACCTTAATGTGAGATGTACTGGAGATGCTGAGCAAAGAGAGCTGAAATTGTTGTCTGATGGATGCAGCGTGAATGATCGTGCACTCGTTTAGGTATGTAACAGCTCTGAAACTTCAGTACCTGAAAGTAAAAGAACTCATTTTTGTTGTTTGTTCTTGGTCATGTAGCTCTTTTACTGTGTCACCATGAATGTGATGGATATTACTCAGATTTAAGACATGTAGTTGTCCCCCCACCCAAAAAACAGACATATCTTGCTTTGAGCATGAAATTCATTCTTAACCTTGTAAACTGATTGACTGATTGATTTGTTTATTTCAGTGTCATGCCTGTAATTGTGCCGCTGACGATAACAATGCAAGAATACAAAGATGGTCACCTTTTCTAATACATCCACAAATTTATACAAGGAGCATTTCAAAACAGACATCAATAATAGATGATTGTACTATTATAGCGGATACAGTGTTTTCTGTCGTAATATCTACGCGTTTACACTGAGTCTGGCTAAGGCATAAATCTCCTCCTTCAAGAACCAACTCAGCATATCACACTCAGCCAACCAAAATAAGTAAGGGTTCTTCGCCTGAACTTTTTCCAAACAAGTGCTTTGTCAGGTCACTACACAAAGGGCAGTAGAACAAGAAAGTGAAATTCATCCTCAACAGCTTCAAGATTACACAAACACAAATACACTGCTCTTCAGGAATACCTTTATACCTGCCAACTTCTACCGCCAGAGGCAAGGTACCAGATCTTAACTGAGCACACAGGGGCCTCTGTCCCCTACTTAATGTTAAATAAGGTTCTGTGTAGTGATCTTCTTTAATTTGAACATAATTTCTGAATTTTGGCTTACTCCAAATCTCAGCCATCCACTGTTCCTTATGAAGGTGTAGCCATTTTTGTTTGACTGTATTTATTTTACCCTGCAAGTTATTATTGAAAATATAATGTAACTCAGAAAAAGAAAATATTGCAGAAACATCTCTTGACCATGGGTAATTGTGTGCTCGGTCCCACCTAAAGATCTAAATACTATTTTAACAAAATAATCGTAACACAAGGTCCACTTACTATCTTTTTTTAAAGAGTAAAACAGCCTGGGGCATCTCATACTTGAGTTATTAAGACTTGTACCATCAAAGGTTATAGTATTGATTCCTTACTCCCTCGCTCTGTATTTCCTGCCTGTATCGCTATTACTCTATTAGTGTTTAATAGAATAAAATGCCACTTAAAACCTTTCAGTAAAAAGTTCAAAACGTGCAATTTGGAGAGCATTTCTTGCAAAGTTGCTCATTGCCATTTTCCCTTTATTTTCACAAAAGAAACCAAACCAATTCGCTCAGGTTTCAGAGGTTTGAATACTTCTGAAAGGCGTTTGAATGCAGCACAAAAAGAGTGACGTCAATCCAAGTTTCAAAGGGTTAATAAACCACCTGATTATCTATCAGAATACATACTGAAGTGTAAAGTCATTTTGTCATTAAACCTCTTATGTACACACTGCAAGACAAAAACAAAACCTAAAAATGGTCATAATGAGAGTATTCGTGTTGTGAGACAACTGCTGAAGTTTCCACTGAGGTCTGTTTACTCATCAGTAACTTTAATTGCATCATCAAACTGTGACAACAAAAGCCTCCAAGCTTCTAATTTGTTAGATTGATTCAAATCAGTGTCCGAAAACCACTTTGAGAAAACAGAAGACAAAAACAAACAGCTGGTGCCAAAAAGTGGAGGTCTTTAAAGTGAAGTGTGTGTGTGTGTGTGTGTGTGTGTGTGTGTGTGTGTGTGTGTGTGTGTGTGTGTGTGTGTGTGCGCAAGAGAGAAAGTGTGTATCAGTGTGGTACTGGCTGACATTTTCCTGATCTTTGCTGCATAGAGCCCTTTTCTGAAGCAGCTGCACAGGCTATCTGCCAAAAGAACCACTCCCACTCTATCCTCCCTGGCTCTGTCTTTTCATTGTCTATTCAGCATCTCCCAAATGTTTTCTTTTCTTCTCTAATTCCCAGTATTATCTCACCTCAGTCATCTCCCAAACTCCCTGTCTGCCCATTCTCTTTCTTTCCCTCTGACTATCTCTTCCTCTCTCCCTCTTTCTCTTCCTCATGGAGACTACAGCGAGTGGAGTCACTGACATTGATAAGGAAAAAAACCTACAACAAAGCAGACCCATCTGCTCGTACAAAGTTGAGAAGGCATACAGTTCCCACTGCTCTGCTGTCCCCCTGGGCGGCTCCTCTCTTTGTTTTGGTTTCTGGTCCTTCCCTTTTCCTTTCTCCACGTTTTTTTGGCTGTTCCCACTGCAATATCAGTGTCCACTGTGTTTTCATGTCTCTTCACTGTACACGTGTGTAATTTCCTGCATCAAATGTGTGTTAGGAGGAAATGAAAAGACATAAACTGGAGGAGATATAATTTTAAGCCAATGCAGAATGTCACACCAGCGCGTCAGGGTACAGAAATAAACCCCATGCAGCCGTCACTTTTACCCCGGTGTTACATAACACAGAGGGGCTGAGGTGGTGGTGGTGAGGGGGGTCACATGACTCTCAGCAGGTTGCACCTCAGGTCATTTACCCTGGGAATACAGCTTATAATGTCTGCTGGCATCACTACCTCTGGTACACTGAGGTAGTGTTTATATTTTCAAAAACATCCTGTTATCAGTAATCTGGATCAAACATTAACAAAGTCTGGGCACTGACTTCACTGCTACATATTAAAGTCTGTCCCTGGAACTGACGAGCTGGAAAAAAAATTTTGTTGTTGTTTTTATGGTTCACTTATAGCATATATAAACACACTTTTTAGTCCGTCTTTCTAGTAACTTCTTTTTGTGTGTTATATTGCTTGTTTTGGAGTTGCATATTTAGATTTTGTATTCTTTGTTCTACGTTGTCTGTCTGTAACTTGTGTCGCTGCCTGTCTTGGCCACAGATAATCTCAAGATTTTGTCCGGTAAATAAGGGTTAATCAAAAATAAATAAATAGACAAATAAATTAACCTCTAAACCTCTAAAACTAAACCTCCGATTGTTCTGAGCTTCTACCCATTCCCTTCTGACTTTATACTGATCACCCTGAAAATCTTCCAAACTCTTGCTATTACGATGGTAGCCAATCAGTTCCATAATCACTGCCTCATTGCCAAGATTTTGCAAAATGTCAAAAACACATAACACATATTTTGCAAATGCCAGTTTCCAATGAAGTGTGCATCAAATCCAATTATTGTCTGGCTCTTCATATACATTTATGATACACTGGAAACTAAAGTAATTCCTGTAATTTAACTTAATTTCCTCTCCATTAAGCACATTAAATGTGCAATTTATAGTACTACACTATGGCAGCAATTACTTTCATAATCAGTTAATCTGCAGACTGTTTCCCTACCTTATCAATTGGCTTATAAAATACCAGAGAATGGTAAATGTAATCGCACTTGTATCGCACCTTTCTAGTCTCCCAACCACTAAAAGTGTTTTTACACTGCAGTCACATACACTGACGGCAGAGGCAACTGTGCAAGGTGCCACCTGCTATTTAGTTTAACACTCATACACAATCACACACCGCTGCTACAGCCATCAGGACCAATTTGGGGGTTCAATATCTTGCCCAAGGATACCTCGACATGCGGACTGGAGGAGTCGGGGATCAAACCACTGATCTTCCGATAGGTAGACGACCAGCTCTACGTCTGAGTCACAGCTCACAAAAATGTCAATCAAAGTTTCCTAAAGCCAATGGTGACATCCTGCTATTGTTTGTTTTGTGGGACCAGCACTGAAAGATATTCAGTTTACTATCACATAAGACAAAGAAACACAGCAAATCCTCACAATTAAGAAGCTGAAACTAGGAAATATTGCCTGAAAAATAAGTGACAACATACTGTATAAAAAGAGGACTTTAAATGCTTAAACAGGAGCTTTTTTGTTGTTGATACGATTAATTTGCACATCAGCATATTTTTCTGAACTGTTGTTTTTTTCATTAGTACACTAACACAATGGGTGATTTTTTTGATCTTACGCATCTCAATAAAGGCCTTAACCAATGGCATTGCAAATTTATTTCTGAAGATTTAAAAAAACAAACAAAAAAAACCAATGATGCTCAGTGGTCCAAACCAAGACAGCAGACTGTCTTACTCCTGTCAACCTTGACAAAGACAGCACATACCAGATCCACTCCTTCCAGTCCTACCTTTCACTAAAAAAGCCCTTAACATAGACTGTACTCTGCATAACTGTTTACCAGAGGTACCTACATTCAATCAGAGCATTTCACTTTTTTTTTTTTTTTTTTAAATCTCACAGTACCTCAAGCTATATAACATATTCTCTTATGCAGACAGCCAGATGCTACTCTGGGTAAATATGATCCCAGCAGTTGTTGCAAATTTACATAGCTGCCAGCACATCTATTCACATCAAACCTTTTATTGAACAAGCGTATGAAAAGTTATAATGCAAAATACTCGCCTGCCAATATTTTGCATCAAAGCTATTTTTAATTTAAAATTTACAGCCGTGCATCTCCCTCTTGAGTCATTTATTCGTCACACCTTGTAAAGGCGTTAAAAGCTACCGTATTGACTTTGCACTTTAAAAGCACATAACTGCAAAAAGACAACCTGCACAGTCAAAAACTTCACCACTGATACTTGTTCAAAACTCAGAAGAGTGAGAGTGATGTGACTCATCATTTAATATTGCCTGAGGCTTGTTAAATGTCTTGGCCCCTGTGCAGTTTGTATAATTGTGGTGAGTCAGCAGGATACAGCTTAGTGGCTTTGTGGAATTACTTTCTGCAAGCTTAAATCCCAATACAGAATTACTTAACATATGTTTAAATTGAGTCTTCAGTGCCTGTCAACTGTCAACACAGGAAAAACATGAGTTGTGACTGGAGTCACAACTCTCCTCTGCCACACTCAGTGGGTGGTGGAGCAGGTCAGGTTTGGCTTTTGTGCTGTAAAATAACTCCAGCAAGTCTGTTCATGCATGTGTTTTTGCACGTGGGTGACCATCCGTACTCGTGTTTGTGCGTGACTGTGAAGGTCTGGCCATTTCAACCATTCGGAGTGAGAGAGGAAGAACTTGTTGGCCTTCACCCATCTCCCATGCCCCCTGTTTCCTGCTCCACCCCCCCCCCCCGGACGGCCCGAGGATTAGCTGGTGGTCACCCCACTCAGCCTATTCTCTCTCCCTGTCCCTCACAGCTCTGCCACCTCAGCGTGTTTGGGCTGTTTGGACAGGAAAGCCCTCCGCCAGCTGCCTGCAACAACAAGCCGACCTTAGTCACTGTCAGTGTGAGTGTGTGTGTCTCAAAGTGTGTGTATGTGAGTGAAAGAAAAAAATGGTATCTGTGGGGGAGAGGCAGAGCTGGGTGTGAAAAAAATGAAGTAAGAGTGAAATTACCACAGTGAGAACATAAGATTGATGCGTGAAATGAGATATTAAAATGTCCAACATCTGAGATGGATAAATTGCAGCACATGTAAATAATTATTGTACACATGGGACCCCAGGCAGACAAGAATAATAGTGCTAATATCTCGAGGATGTCTGCAAAATATCTCCATATCTTCCACCAGTGGCAGACAACTAAGAGTGCAATCACACTTTTCTTTGGTCTACAAACCAGAGTAGAGAAGCAAAATTAGCCATTTGTGGTTTATTTGGGTCCCAGTTGCCCACTTAAAAATGAACAATGAATTTTTGGCAGTAAAATCAGTGCAACTGCAAACCTGTACATTTACAGTTCAGTATGAAAGTCAGTCCAAAACTGTGCCATGCTTGATTTTCCAAGCACAAAAATGCTGGCTATAAGATGTTAACATTAATTTACCAACCATTAAACCCTGATTTAGGGTAGTTTCATAACTAACTGAAAATTAACTAGCTACAAATTTAACTATTACTTAACTTACTATTACATTTCTGACTTTTCAATATTATAAACTGGCTGCCTGCAGTACACGCCAAACACATTTTTCAAAATTGTAGTCTCTGTTGTTTAAGGTACTTCTCATCAACCTGATGTCTGCTCAAGTGATTGTTTTTTCTGATGGATTTGGTTTTTGAGTTATTTAATTCTACAAAAAGGGGATTTTCCGCCATGATCAACAGATGTGTGTGTCAATCCATGCACTTGCATTCAATGGAGCTGCTAGAAGTTGGTCGGAAGGGTGTTTTAGCGGGAACCTTCGCGCTGACAGAGATCACTGCTGTGCAGAATCTAACGTCACCAGCGCAAGATGGCAGCAACCCTATATGGGATATTGTGGTGTTACCTATGCATAGCTTGGTTAAGCAGGGATGCATCAGCCATCTTCATAGACAGTCTATGGGGGGGGCTCTGACTCATAGACTGATGCCACACAGACAGCCTGTCGCTTAAAGTGACTTTAAGCCTATATAAATTTAAACAGGTGAGTTATATAAAACTTCTACCTCCGGCACAGTTGTCATGAATGTTGAAATTAGCTACAGAGACCAAATTTGTTTTTGTACCAGGCTGTAAGCATGTTTTTTTCTGCTGTAAAGCTGGGCATTTTAATATGGAGGTCTATAAGGATTTACTTGCTTCTGAAGAAAGCCTCAAGTGGCCAATTTGAGGAACTGTAATCTTTGGCACTCTGATATTGGTTTTATTTTTTAGCCCCAGAGGTTGCTGCTTGGTCTGGAAGCAGCCAGTTCTTGGAGAAACATTGGGTCGGCAGTGTGGAGCAGCCTGAAGAGGGTTTGACTGACAGATTTTTGGCCCATGAGTGTGGCCTTCAGAACAGGTACAAAAACGTCTGTGCTCTGGGCATGGTCAGACCATCATATGACCTACTTTGTTGAAAGCATACTGAGGTCTGCTCTCTGTGGTTTGCATATTGACTTTGGCATAATATAATGTTCTAACAAACCAGAGCAGATGCTCCTTGGCTTGGTGTAACTACTTGTATACTCTGAGGCACTGAGACAACATTATGTGCTGATGATGTGAGAATCAAGGTTTTGCACAGAGGTAAATGCCGAACATGTAGATGTGGTCTACAGTAGATATCACACAGATGTTGAAACCTTGGATAAACTTCCCCCTGCGAGCTGACGCGACCTCTTACCTACTCTTTGTACTTCCTGTGTGGGGTAGTGCACTCCGAGCCTCACTTCCTGTGAAAGACACACAAAATTTCCCTTGCAGCTTTTTTTCAGCATCAATCTTACTCTTCACAGGTCTGTTTTCACCCCTCTCCTTGCCCTCTGTGAAGTATTCAAAGTAGCAGTGGTGGTGTGTTTGGCACCAAACTGGCTTGTGCAAATCTGCCCAAACACAGCACCTCACTTCATCAACCACCAGCCTTCATGCAGAGCAAAAACCCCCTCTGTTATTACAAGTGGCTTTGTGCGGCGAGGCCACAGCCACATACCCTACAATGACAGTTGAACTAGTTTGAACCAGTGAGGACTGTGGGCTCCAGCCAATAGTCACCACTCACACATAGACCACAGACCTTATACAGTACACACAAATCCCCTCACACATGCACACAAACACACAAACATACTGTCTATCATGCACCTCATGTTGTACACACTCAAACAAGATTGCTGTGATTTAAATTGTGTTTTCCACTGCAGAGTCCATTGCACGTTCACACACACACATATGGGAGCCATTTGAACAAAAAACATTTCACACAGGTTTGCTGCACGGCATTTTCATGAATGGCTTACCAGTTAGCTTATACAAGTGTACAGCTCTGTGTCTGTTTGCATACACACTTTTATGAATGACTTATATATGCACCATTCTGTTAAGTGCTGTGACCTTTCAACTCTAAGCAAACCGACCCAGAGGCAGGAAGAACATCCAGTACAGGGAGCAGGAATGTCAACTTACATTCTGTCCCCATATAAAAATCAAGACAGCATATGTGCAATGTGTGTTCAGCAGATGATTTATATGCATCTGCAGGTACCTGGTGGCTGTATAACTAGCTTTATGGACAGGACAGATAAGCTCCAAAGTCCTGATTTGAGGGCGATACCCCCCCACACAAGCAAACAATACATCTACGAGCTTTTGAAATGATTTGTTTATATGGAATTTGTTGCCATGAGAATGTGTCCAGACAGGAAAACGAGACACATGGAGCTATACGATATCTTGACACAACATGCCTGAACATGTAACACTCAGCCAAACAGCGTTCAGCAGTCTGCTGCTGTGGGGTGACGAGAGGCTGAATGAAATATAATATATGGAACACATGTAGGCTGCCACTTGTTTACTTGTCTGAATGGCATGTGCAAAATGTCAAATGTGACCTACATACCTTCAACAAAACAAGGGGAGAGAACATTTATATTACATGTCAAAATTAGTAATTGGTCCAATGAGGAAACTGCAATTAAATCAGAGAACAAAGTGATGTATTGATTGGAAATTGGCTGTTCACCTAAACCTCTCCTCCAAACAGTTGTTTCCAATCAAAGTCATTAGGTACAGCAGATCTGTCAAGCTTTGGAGTTTTCTCAATATGCCAAAGCAGTGTGCCTGGCGGGCGCAACAGTAAGCATAATTCTAAGTAAAAAACAAGTTTGAAAGGTGGTGGGGTTTTTTTGCCTTTCTGAAACAGAAAACACAAGAATTAAAGTTTAAAATGTGGACTAAAAAGTGTGTTCCTCTGCTCTGATGTAAAACTACTACCAACATTAGTCGCCTAAATTGGAATCCGGGAGGTAGCAAAAGTAGCCAACCACATTGATTTGAAGGATTACAAGTGATGGCAGAATTTAGGGTGTTGGTTCTGTCTTGCTCTTTGAGTTCACCTCCCACACATCTTCCAAACCCATTCAACAGAGTCCCACTGCAGAGCTCCACGCTCGGCCTCACCTCTGGTGCTGGAACACATCTCCATCGCCAGGACCCATGATGGAAAATGATGTCTGTTATTGCATGTGTCAAGGTGGAAATTGTGGGTTTATCATGTTTATCAAGAAACACAGTGAAATGCCACTGTTTTATATTGTGAAGTGTATTTTCCATTGTGGTTATCATTAATAAATGAAGTACTATATATAATAAACTGTATAACATCCATGCCACTGAAAAAGTAGACCTATTGCAACCCGACTGATTACATTTAGTTTAACTTTTAGGCTACATATACACTGTTTGTTGGGCTTATGGTAATATATGCGTATGCTTTATGTTTAAATGCCACTGTGTATTGTATATTTAGAAGACCATCATTGGTACAGCATGAATTCATAAGGTTAGGGCACTGAACTAGGTACTTTTAACAGTACTGACTGAATTTTGTTGGTATTACCATGTACGGATTCATGTTAAATCAATATGTGTGAAATTTCGGTGCCTATGAGCGCAACTGGATTAGACAGAGAGTTAAGACAGAGGGCAAAAGCACTGTGAAGCCTGCTGAACTCCGCTTCCCGACTTTAGGGCGCTTTGCAGCAAAGACAACAGAGCTTCATGGAGCCGCCAGGTTCAGATCGGAGGTAAAAGTCCCCTGAAGGCGGGAAGCAGGCAGTTTTATTATCAACTTGGAACTCATTTAATCATCCATGCTGTTGGCATGAAAAACATTGAAAATACATGGTAGGAATATTGGTCAATTATTATTTTTTGCCTCATTGCATCGCGTTGCGAGTGCATAAAGTTTTTATAGAGTGGTCAAATATGACAAGATCTCCTCAATGTCTTAAATTTGGTTATGTAACAGTGTCTTATCACAGTGGAAAGACAGATTTACTAACTTTATTCTTATGTTTAAGGAATCAGCACACAAGCAGTTTTGATTTTCTCTTTTAAATTTGTAGCAGCATTACAAGTAATCAGTTTTAGATCCTAGTGCAAGCACACAAACACACGGTCACTTTATTTGTGCAGAGAGCAGGTGAACAAGGAGAGCTCTGTTCTGGAGGCCTGAACATCAACAAGAGAGCAGCTGACAGAAATACGCCAACTTGAGAAATGAAGACAAACAAATGTGACATAAGGAGAGGGGTGTGGTCTGGTAGAGGGGAGGTCTGGTGATGCAACAATAAGCATTTTATCAGTACTGGTTCCTTCCTGGACGCCCTCCCCCGTGTTTATCACATGATGCTCAGAGGACTGAATGTGCGCAAGTAACCTACGCATTAGTAACCCTAACCCTTTTCTCAGGCTGGCCCGGGGGTCACTAATGCCTCTGAGTACACCCAGACACTCTTCCTCAAACTCAAACACACACACACACACACACACACACACACACACACACACACACACACGCATGTGTGCGGCGTGATGGTAAACAAGAAGTGGATGAACGCTGCCATGCTCTCAGCTTTCATAACTAGCAGATATCCCTGGCCTCAATCCTGCTAATAAACACTCTCTATATATACACACACACACACACACACAGACACAGACACACACACACACACACACACACACACACACACACATTCATTGCAGACTGTATCAAGCACTGTTCAAACATACCTGTATTGAAACTGTGACATCTATAGCACCTTTAGTACCTTATGGTTAAGAGTACATGTGTGTTCAAATATGAAAAACATCACACATCTATCCAGATGAGTATTTTCTATACCAGAGCTGATAACAAATTCTGCCATTCACAAATCCAAAATCCCTGCAGGGTATTACTTTTCTACCTTTGTTAGAATACTCTGTATCATAAATATTTTTGACCTGGATCCTTCACACTAGTGTTGAAGCAATCAATTAAAGACAATTAATCAGCAATAATCAGAAAGCTAATGTTTGTTTCTTTCTAAAAAGCCAATTATTCCTGTTTTGAGATTCCAAAGTGTCAGGTTTTGCTAATTCACATTTTATAAGTTGGATACTTTCAGGGTTTTGACCTGCTGTAACTGCTGCAGTTGAAAAACCTTCCTTTGGGCTAAGGGGAATTGTGATGTGCAATTTTCTGCATTTTTGGACATTTAAAATTAATCAAAACATCACAGAGAGAGTAACTTTTGTTGGAAAATAATGATTACTATTTTCCCAGGGTGAGATTATTGTGATGCTAACCAGAATTAAAAACACAAATAAATAAATAAATCTTAAGTTCTATCTCTTAAGTTCTATCTTTTTAATACAGTAGGAGCACAAACAGTAGTGTGGTTGAGGTAAACAAGACACTGATACAACTAGAAATATCTCATTTTTTTAGTTGTGCCCTTGTGATGGGTTTTGTAAGCAGTCCACTTTTCCAATTTTTTGTTAAACACACATTGTTGAATGTTCAGAGGAGCCTTTCTATGATACTGCCCTGGAGTAGGGAGATCCATTTCACACCGTTTCCTTGAACCTTCAATACCCAGACACACCAACCTGCTATCAAAGAGCTAGCAGCGACAACAGCCAACTGTTGCGTCGCCTCATATCCCCAACGTCTCAGTCAAAAAGTTGCACTTAAACACGCCACAAAAACAACAACCATCATCAAACTGGCAAGTACATTCTGCAACTGTGTTAGAGGAAATGAAGCGGTAGTTGTCTGTATTTGTCATTTTAAAAAAGGGAAATCCAGACTGTCATGACATTAGTTAGCCAATTAGCACATTAACAACACAATCCACTGTTGAAAGAACAAAGCATATTTACTGTGTGCAAGTGATCAAAAACACAAACCACCAGGGAACGTTTCTACTAAAGAGCTAAATGGCTAGAAAAAAAAAAAATCTTATGTAACAAGTTTGTTTTAATGTCATGTTTGTTTAAATAGGGAAAAATTAAAGGGTGGGCGCTATGATTCTGCAACAATTGCGTGGGTTGGGACGGAGTTATCAGAGGTAACTGGTATATAAACATAGCGCAGAGCAGCAGCGATGTGCTAGCCAGTGGTACACACGGGACTCGTGCACAAAAATGCACACACTTCCTGACGATCTACCAAAAGAACAAACAGGGAAGCTCAAATACCAAAACAAACAGAGGGATTATTATTTTATTCCCTGCTTAGGACGTCATCACTAAACCAAATCTTTACATAAATAGTTGCTTGCTGCTATACTAATGTTCTGAATATGGTATACTGCTCCCTCTGGAAGATATCAGCCCTTATGTTATATATTGTCTTATTCTTAAGGTTACATAATCTTGGTTGATGTCAGCATCTTGAAGAGCAGGCAAAATTTCTGACCCTTCAACTCCAGAAATATACAGAACTTTCTGTACATCTTAACTGAGACACAAACACCCTAAACTCCTCCTACATCTTTGGCATCTGAGATGTGAAAATAACAGCTCTCCAGGAACAGGTCCGCCTACTGTAACTGTCTGGTTTGCTTTACCTTCAGAGTGATATTGCCTCCGTGTCGCAGTATGTATGTCACACGTGATGAATGACATACTGTATATGCCTCACCCATGAGACAGCGCTCATGTATGTGAAATATGAAAAACACTGAGGTGCTGTTGATGATAAACCGGCTCTTTTGTAGCATGCAAGAACAGGCCTGACCGCAGAAGCATGTTGATGTGATTACCAGAGATAAAGATGTCGACCAAACTTATATGCAGTTGCTGGTCAACTTTCTGGGAAGGGCCGCTGGCTCATTAATAGTGCTGACTAAATTAGTTTAGCCTGGTTGTGATTTTCAGCGGGGGCTCAGCACAAACACACACACACACACACACACACACACACACACACACAGAGAGAAAAGCAAACAAACATCCTAGTTTCCTAGAAGTTTCTGAACAAGATCCAATGGAAGTTTTCCAGAGAGTACATTTAACTCCCCCTCCTCTCAAATCCCTTCCCTTCTGTTTTTATGCACATCGCAATCACACCCCAGCCCCAATTTCCCCTTCTTCCAACCTCCTCCTCCTCACTCTCTGGCTGCACATAAACAGATTTTAGAGGTGTGTCTCCTTTCAGCCAATAGCAGCCATCTCAAGCTGTGCATCTCAGCCAATCAGAGTGGCCGGTGGGAGCAGCCGTCTCTCCTTCTGTTAACGGCAGTTGTTGTTTTTCTGCTCCCCGTGTTTTCTGCGTTCAGAGTGATGGATGGAGGGAATAAAGAGGAGGTCAGGTCAGGCATTAATAGGCTTTGAGTGCTTGCCCACAATTAGGTGGGGGCTAATCCCAAAATCACAAGTGTATATGTGTGTGCGTGTGTGTGCGTGTGTGTGCATAGAGCGCGCACACACACACACACACACACACACACACACACACACACACTTTGTTTTACCCAAGAACCTGCACTCACATGTTCTTTATCATTCTCTGTCTGTCGCCCTCCCTAAAACACACACACCAGACTTTGTTTCGTGCATATAAACAACATTCACATCTTCTGTTACACACACACACACACACACACACACACACACACACACACACACACACACACACACAGAGAAAGAGTTGCTGGTTCTATCTGGTGAGAGGGTGTGGAGAGCTGGCAATAGTGGAAAAACTGTCTGCCCAGTACAAACAGAGCACCTGTAAAACCAGTCAACAACAAACACAAACACATCATTCTGCACTTCCCTAAATAACTGAATCAGCACAAAATAGAAGTTCAAAATGAACTGAGTGTACGAGTGAAAATTAGTTCCCCTTTTTAAGAGTATTTGCTAACAATTTTAAAAGTACAACAGACACTAAACAGATTTTGCAATTTCAAACAGCACATATGTCCTACAGGCTTCATGCAGTCACAAACAATCTGTAGAACAAAAACATTCGTGACTTGTTTTTTTACACTCTTCCCTCTTGTAGTCAAATTTTTGCAATGGGGATGTGTTGCACAATGAAGTGATGTTTGCAACTCCTGTAACGTCTCAAAAGAAAAAAATCTTGAGCAAACATGGCCCTTATCAAGAGAAGTGTAACCGCTCAGACCTCCCATGATATCAGCAGGTGATAAAACGTGCTACTGTTTAACAAAAAATATGCGTTGACCAGACTAAATCAGATGAGAAAACAAGCTTGTGAACACTCCACTGTCTGCTGTTTTTTTCTTCTTCTCACATGTATGAGGAGTGAAAAACTTTTGAGACAAGGGAGTGATGACAGCATGTTTGTACGAACGTTTCGGCTGGATGGTCACCTTCACACACCTGTGTTCAGAAGCATGCAACCACATGTGGTATTTCACAGAGGCTTTTTGGTTCAACAACTGATCTTTTTTTCTTCTTCACCCATATATAACTGAGACCTGCTAACCTATATTCCTATGTGAGGACAGACATGCTAAGTCACTGCTACAACATGCCAGCTCACTTTACAAATTATGTTTTACAAAACATGCTCAAGCTTAAATGGATGCTATTGGTGCTGCAACAAATGATTTTTTTTTTAATAACGGATTTGTGTAGGTTTCTGATTTTTATTTTTTTAATAAGACAATTAACAAAAGCTTGATCAATGGCCACTGAGGCTAATACTGATATTGTAATTTGAAAGTAAAAAAATTATGGTTTGTGCTATATGGGGCTATATCCATAAGCTGCATAAGTTGCAACCATGTACATGGATGCATTCCCCCATTATCCAACTGGCTTGAACACAAACAAACCATCACTCACAAAAACCCACACGATCTTGACTTCCATGCTAAATTTCAGCCTCCATGGGCGAGAACTGTGGCCAGCTTATGGGGAGATTTTGTCGAATGACCAACCAACCGGCTGACTAGCCAACAGAGCGTGCTTTAGAGCTTCTAGTCTATAAGGATCACTTACATTTGGCTATGCAAGAATTGTGACCAGGATATGTACTAAGTGAGACATATTACAATTGACAAATGAACTCTTCTCCATTATCAAGCTGTTTATACATTACTACCAACTCAGTTAGCATTAGTTATATAATAACAGAAAGATGGCACATCATCAAAACAATGACTGTGCAGTTTCATATTTCATTAAAATATCACAGCTGGGTTATTTTTTCTAATAGCATGAGTTAGAGTGTTAAACAGCAATTTACTGTTATAATGATGCAATCAAGACAGGTTGTTGCCATATCGTTGGCATGTCTGTACTGTAATTCTGTTATTAGTGATGCCATTAATAGCTTATCAGCAGACATATTTGCTGAAAAGCTCATTTCGGCAGGGTAATTCTTACTCTTTATTTATAAAAATATTGAAAAAATACATACTGCAATCAAGGCGCCCTCTTTGAACGGCTTGTTTTGTCTTGACCAACAGTACAAAACCCAAAGATATTCAACAGACAATGCAAGAAAAGTAGCAAATTTGTCACATTTGAAAAGCTGTACACGAAGGATGTTCACTATTTTCACTTGGTTAACCACTTAAACAATTCATTAATAATTAATAAATTAATAAATAATCATTTCAGGGCTAGATACTATGTTGCCACTTTTAACTATAGTAATAATAACTATAAGTCTTCTTGTTATTAATTTTCTCTTACTTTTTTAATTAGGTAAACAGCATATAGTCCTTTTTTTTGGTAAATTCAGCATTTATTAAGTTAAACTGTGAGCACAAATGTTAATAAGCTCAAACTCAAAACTTGAGCATTTCCTCTTTGACACGTGAGTCTTCCTCAAAAAAGGCACAGCTTTTCAACAGACTCTTAGAAAGTTTTCATTAGCCGGGTTTTTAGACTTGAGCTATGAAACAGTCCCTATTAACAAACATCAATACAACTGTATGATCTGACTAAAAACGACACATTTTCATCATGCCCTCAAATACATGCACGGCGATGCCTACACGTGACACACACGACCACAAGACAGCAATAGGCATGGTATATCTAGCAAAACACACAAGCTATAATGGGCAAACAAACAGAACTGCCTGTGGTTTCGCTGTAAGGCGACACTACAAAAAAAAAACAAGCAAAGCGTCCAGTCGACAGATAAGCAAACTCACAGAACCGACAAAGAAAATGACAGACTGGCAACGCAGCCACTGAGAGAAGAATGCTGTTTATGTGTTAGCGTGATTGATAACTTGCATAGTACAGTAAGTTATATGTACAAAATGAGAAGAACTGGGTTATCTATACATATACATGCATTATTATTAGATAAATCTAAGTATTTATAACGGCCACTTTAGACAGACTGCAACATCAGAGAGCAGCTGCAGTGTTTAACCTCAATTAATCTTAGTCTGACTGATTTCAAGATAAAAATGTGACTAATGACTTGACTTGCTCACTGGCTGGACGTTGAGTAAACGTGTTACATAAGTTACCGGACATCACTTGTTTGCTTTCTCTCCTGACTTCACACCATGCCCTGCGCTGTGTAGAAATTATGACAAGGAGCCTTGTCCGAATAAGTTCATGTGGGTCATGAGGGGATCCATTGTTACAGCAGCTATAGACTCCTTCTCTCCATTTGTAAGATTATGTTCAATGTTGGGGGGAAAGCTGATATTAGTTCAGGGCTTAGAGATATTTACCCGGTTGTTATCCCCAGTGGTGAAAAAGAGGGAGGGAGAGAAAGAGAAATGAGCTGACTGAATGACTCAAGGGTTTGTGTATATTTTGTGTTGGTTGGTTGCCAACCTTTACATGCCTGGTTTCCTAAGGGCCTCCGAGTGTTTACTGCAACATGACTAGAAATCTACAGAGGAACGGACAAGGTGTGGCAACCTGCCAGCAAAGACTATTCAGGATCCAGATGGAGAAGTTGTTTTTTGTCTCTCTTACCATCGATCTCCCTATGGCCTAGATACTTCTGTTCTCTCAAGGGTTTAGCCAAGTTTGGCCTCAACTATTCTTGTACTTCTAAGCTCAAAAAGTCAGTCAAAATCTGGGCTTCCTTCCCTACATTTCCTTCTACTAGACCATAGTTTTCCCACTAATGTGCAAGATATGTTTTCTTAAAATTCTTTTCTGGAGTCCAACATTTGTCTTCTTTTTGCTTCCTTCTGCACCATCTTGTTGCAAGTTTCCCTCCACTTCTTTCCTTTCTCCTGTTTACTGTCTTTTCAGCATTCTTTCTGTGATACCTCACCGCACACATTCATTCACCTATCTCCATTCCAACCTCTCATTTTGTCTCTCTTGCTCAGTACACAATGGATTGCATTGTTTCAAAGTATTTCTACTAGTTAAGATCTCTGTCTTATGTGCTCTTTGGCCTCAGAGATTATACTTGGTATTTTCAAAGAGGGGCTCATTCTTACTTTCTAATCACCATTGGCAGAGAGGTACTGCACTCTCACAGTAAGCCTACACACCCTGGTTGAAATGCTCTGATGAAGTCTTTTGTGCACTGTTATGTATTATCTGATGCATTAGAACCTGCAAGATCACATTAAGGACCTGCTTTCTATCTGTATTCTGTTTGCTGGGCCTCCAAATAGACTTCGACGAACCCCCGGAAGTTAAAAATTAATCCTCAGGAAAGTCCACACTGGCCCTTTTCCCTGTTGTTGAAATGATTCCAGCAGTTAACTGTAATCATCCTGTAACTAATTTCTCCTGAACTACAGTAAGTGAAGACCCTCTGCCATACTCTCAAGGACTCAGGAGTTTGAGAACCATTGCCATCATTCATCCATCTGCCTATGATGTCTTTTATATTTTCAGGAGGTAAAAAGCATGTTATGAAAGAGCCTATTAAGCACACTCAGAGGATTGCATATATGTATAAAAACATCCAAGTGAAAGGTACATTGATTCTGTATCCAAATCCATCCAAATCAAAACACCTAAAACATTTTTACAGTCCAATTAAAGGTCACTGTTTGAAAACACTGATATAAACTTAATCTCCACTAAACTGAAAGAGAATTATAAATCAGAAAACAACATAAACTAGAAAAGTGCACTCAGTAGTGTGGCAGCCAAACAGCCAAATCGACAAAATCGTCCAGGCAATAGTTCCATTTCTGAAACGCTCCCGGTGTGGAATGACGCCTGTGGTGGACAGAACAAAACCAGGTCACAGCCATGGCAGCTGGAACGCTGTGCATCTGCACGCAACCAAAATAAACCTCCCAGCTCCCTTACAGTGAAGATGGCAGCGAAAACAACAAACATTATTAATTGTAGGAACGGTCAAACGTAAGCAAAATGAACACTAGCAGATAATCACTTCCCGTTCATTTCCATTTAATATTATTAGAGGGGCAAATAAAAGATTTATCAGTGGCAAAGCAGAGTTGCAAAGTTGCATCTTAGCATTACATATCATTCAACCTCTGTGAACAAAGTTGCAGTATTAAAAAAGAAGCAAAGAAGTATGTGTGGAGGAGACATTGATTATTGGCCTGTCTAACCACTCACTATTGTATGTCACTGGCCATGAAAAAATGAAACTGCTCCACATGAGAGATGCTGCCTAGCTGTCAGTGAGTCGGTAGACAGGCATGGAATGTAAGAAAATGGAAAATGGAACAATAATATTATATTTAAAGATGTTTATTAGCAAGCCAGCTTTCCATTTGCGTCACAACCAGCAGTGCCCACATTACTGCCTCAGCAGGCAATGGTCACTGGCCTGCACTCTCTCACGTGTGACTGTGCCCTTATTCATCTCATATCGTACTTAACTTCATGGACCCTTCATGGATCCTAACGTATCAGCTATAAATTTATTTCCAAATGCTCTGGTTCAAAGTGAGTACAAACTTTTCTATGAATGTCACTTTTTGCACCATAACAAACGTCAAAAGTTGGCCTACAACAGACAGTAAGGTTTATTGTTATTAGCCAAGCTAATTTAGCCTACAGAAAATGTGCAACCCCTATCAACTTGGTAAGAAGAGTGAGGAGTCAGCAGTTAATGACGGTATAAAACAATCAATAGAACAGGTTTTTCAACATTTGTAAATCATCGCAACCATGAGAGGGCCTTGAGCACACAGTCATAAATGTGCACACAAAACATTAGGCGAACTGTTCCAGTCGTTGCGAGATTAGCTGTGAACAGACCAATACGCCCTTAAACATGCACACATATGATGCATGCATGATCCCGTCCAGGCTTCAACTGGTGCAGATAATAAGAGAAATAGAATCCAGGCAAAAAAACAAAAAAAAAAATGCATCCATATATTTAAACAGAGAAAAAAGCATGATTGAAACCCACGTTTTTTCCTAACGCATGAAACCCTTATTAATCTCTCTCAGACAAAATGAAGGCCTGATGAAAAGTCTTGGGAGTTAAAAGGAGCTTATCCGCACCGTATGGTTCTTGTTTTAAGGAAACTAGCTGCAGAAAAGAGTCTGCAGAACAAAGCATCATTAGTCCGGTTGAGTGATTTTCCAGATTTTCTGAGTCATCGGGAGGGAAAGAGACAACCTGACTTTTGAAAAGGTCTTCAGGTGATTAAATTTACTAAAGCTGTATTTTGTGTGTGTGAATCAAAGTTAGAATCTCAATCACACTTCCAAATGTCTTCACTGACAATGAATAATTTGCGAATTAACCCTTTAGAACCTAGCTCAACATCACTGTTGTGCTGCATTCAGATGCCTTTCACAAGCATTTAAACATCTAGAAGCTGAGAAAATTGGTCTGATTTCTTTTGAAAACATGAGAAAAGGGCAATGAGCAACTTGGCAAGAAATGCCTGGAAAATTGCAAAAAAAAAAAAAAAAAAAGTAAAAGGTGACAAGAAAATGAATTCAGCATAAGCTGTGGGGAGATTATTGAATATTGTCCATTATAAAAATGTCTATTAAAACTACATTTCTATTTCTTTTAGCTATATCTTTAAAATGTTGTTATAGAACAAAACATATTTCTTTAAGAACTTTTTGAAGTCACTTTCTTGTTTTTACCTTTTTCTATGCATATTTTAAGGTAACTTTCTTGTCTTTTTTACTGTTTTCATGCTAATTTTCAGGCCTTTTCTTGTTAGGATGCTCATTACCTTCTTCCTTTGTTTTCAAATGTTTTTGGAAGAAATCAAGCCTGGTTTAAGCCAGCGTCTCAGTTAAGCTAGAGGAACCTATGATACATCCACCTCCCTTCACTGATGTCTATGCATGTTTGTAATATTATCAAGGTGGCTAAAGCCAACATCTGGAATAATTCAAAAGGAGAGGACAACCTAAATTAGTGGTGCACACAACAAAACACCAGTATTTTCCTACAGGGCTCATGAGTCAGAAGGGCTCCACTTACAAAGGCCACAGTTACATGATGTGTTCAGTGACCAGCTTCCAGCTCAAACCCAGCTTGAATCCTGAAAAACAAGTCATTGAAGTGTGGCAAAAATACTACACACTGACACAAGACGTTACAAAAGTGTGGAGTTATTGGGTACTCAATTCCAGGAGTGCTTAGTTTGAGGCGATGTGAGTGTGTGTGCATCAGGGTGGAGGGCTGACCTCACACGGGGGTCTAATAAACCCACAAGGTGTGGTGGAAGACACATAATGTAATGGTATCTCTTCCAATTACTGTGTTGGGACATGTAGTACAAGTGTGTGAGCGTTAGGAGGGTAAACAACTGACTGTGTGCACTTGCTTTGCACCTTTGAGCTGAAGTTTCTGTTCTTTTTTCAGTCATGAACTTCAAAACCGTTGAAGTGTTAAAACAAGAGAGAGAAAAAAAACGGGAACAAAAGCATTTCCTCTTTGACACGTGAGTCTTCCTTTAGTTAGACACCAGACACAAGCATCTGAAGTGACCAAATCAACAGAGACAGCAACCACACTGGTCTCAGAGTGAGCGCAGGCATGCACACGCGCACGCGCGCACGTGCACACGCACACGCACGCACGCACACACACACACACACACACACACACACACACACACACACACACACACACACACACACCTCTGAGTTCCACTGCTCACAGAGAGGAGGGGCAGAGTGTGAAAAACATGCAGTTAAAGAATATCATCTTTAACAAAGAGGCTTATTTTTAGATAATTTGTGAACTTGTACAGTTTGCATTTCTGGCAGCTCATAACTTTGTTCATATCAATGTTTACAGTGTTTGGCTGCATCTGCTGTAGATAATGGCAATATTCTGTACTACTGTGACAAATAATCCTTATAATTGTGCCCAAAAACATTTCATGGAGGATTTTGGTTATGTTATATCACAGAATAGCTAAACTATTAATAGATTATTAACAGTTAAACCTGAAAAATATGTTTTTTGGGGCCACTTGGGGTCAGCAAAAACAAGTTAAGAACACAACATTGACATATTATCATCTTTTTAGCTTGTAAGGGTGCGTTTTTTAGCCCTGAAATCTACCAAACCCAGCAGACTCCATATGAATATAAGGTTATTATAGCATGTATTGAGCCAAAATATTTTCACATCTAACTGAGTGAATTAAGGGTTTACTGGTTGGTAATTGTTGGAAGAGTGGAAAGACAAATCAGACAGTTTTTTGTGGGGTTTTTTTGTGTCTGTTGACTTTGAATGAAGTATCAAAAATACCAATCTTACAAGGGGTGTAAATCACAAGTTTCATCACGGTATGATATTGAATACTGTACAATGCGACAATATTTGCTGATATCAAAAAGTCTGCCATGATATGACACTGATTAAATCTAATTTGGGGGCCTGTGATTAATATGTGACAATTTCAGTAAATATCCTCATTGTCTGTTTGTTGGCTGCTTGCCATTGTCTGCCTGGTACTAGGCTGCCCGCACTATATGGATGTTAAGGAGGTGCATTTGGACAGAAATGGTGGCACACACCTGTCACGGAAAAGTGAAAATAAAGGTGTATCTTAAAGACAAAAATGTGTTTCAATGTTTTCATTTTGCATTGATACTAATCAACTGAACTGATATATAAAACAAGTACAATAAATCATTACACCCATAAACTAACCCTTTAATAATTTCTCACAGCACCAGTACTCATCCCCTAAAATATCACCACATACTCACATGTATCAATATCAACCATTTAGTCAAAAATGTCTTCTCAATATCACCCAGCCACACTCTGCTGTCAGCCAGCAATTAATCTTGGTTCTCAAAGTGTCTGTGTGGCCGACGTGCTGGATCAATATCATCAGAGGCATTTTGGCACAGTATCTGGTTACACTTACAAAACCAGAAGCTTCGTGACAGCTGGCTGTAACCTACAATCATAAATACCATTAAGGTGAGTGTGGCAAATATAGCAAATTTATAGCGAGTATTGACCTGTAGGTGCACTTGTGTTATAATACAATACGTCTTTTGAATGCTTGATCAGGAACAATACTAATTATAGTAATAGTAAAGTGTGTTAGTACATCTACTGTTTTTTAGCCCAATGTTGGGACAATGCTGCAGGACAAACTTCTGAAAACAACATTGACTTTGCAGGGGTTACTTCTGCGTGTGGCAAGCTTAATGGACGAAATAAAATAGTCTGCATTGAACTGAACAGAAGACAAAGCCATTAAAGATGTGTTTTTTTGGCCAAATAGTGGATTATTCTTTCCTGGTAAAGTTAGTCACCTCACATCAATCCACTGAGTATGTGTTTCACCTACTGAAGACTAAAGCCGTAATGATTTATCTATGAATATTGCCAATTTGTTTGATGATCAATAATTTGGTTTGAGTAATTTTTAAAGTGAAAAAAAAGTAAAAATGTGATATTTCCATCTTTTTAAGTGTGAACAGTTTGTGTTTTCTTTGCTTACTTTTGGGGTTTTGGATAAAACAATACATTTAAAGACATCACTTTGGGCTTTGGGAGACACTTATAGACATCTTTTTTCTTTTTTTTTACTATTTTCCGCCATGTTATAGACCAAACAACTAATCAGACTGATCAAGAAAATAATCAGGCTGATTAAAAAAATTATAAATGACCATTAGTTGCAGCCCTACCAAAGACCTTGATTTTATTTTAGATGTATATTAACCTGTCCACTTCCCCTAAAATCTGGGACTACATATAACAAGTCCTATAAGTCTTACATTGCTCATTTGATATAAATACAAATACAGTAAAATTGAAGCTGAGAGTTGGCGCTTTCCCCTCACAACCATTATTTTATTTAAAACATTTATTTGATTACTCTGTTTATATGCTTTTGTAAATGTGTATGTGTGTGTGTTGACACCAAATAACCTCCAACGTGAAGGTGCACGTCCAAATTTAGCGCAGACAAACCGGTCAATGTGAGGGAGTGTGTTTTCCTGCCCTAAGCAAACACTGTGAAGTACGTTTTACAAACACTGCATGTCAGTCATACAGGCTGACACACTCTCTCCTTCAATGTCTTTACCACACACACTCATGCACTCACACTTCAGCCTGATTTTAGAGCAAAAGAGCTGAGGTCAGAGGTGAACAACTGTGGGAACGCAGAGGTCCCGTAGCGTGAAACTGTCACCGTCCTGACAAACTGGCCTGTAACATAAACAAGCATGCATATATCAGCTTGGGACAATACCCCTGAGAAGAGAGCACAATACCACTCCACCAGTCCACACTGGGCCTGAAACAATACCACACACGCTTGAAACAACATCATAGCCACGACTAAGCCAACATGGCACTGGGTTAACTGAAGCAACACCATTCAGCGAGCAGTAACATACAATGCGTGCAATGGGAAACGATCCATCAGGTGCTGACCACAGCTAAAATTCATGTCTCAAAGTGTGGGGTCTTTGCAAGAGTGGGAGAGGTGCACAGAGGTGAACAAGCTCTTGATAGCACTATGTGTGTACAGGGGATGTTCCTAACGACTGGTTTCCCTGGAGTTTAAAGTTAGACTAGTTGACCAGCCTTAAAGCATAAGAAAACACTCAGAACAGTCCAGACTGAGAACAATTTAATCTGTTAGGTTACCACTGTCCCGTTTTTGATAACCAAATCCTATTTTAAATGCCACTAAATTGTGGCTCTTTTCACTATGCATTATGAACATTAAAATTAACCAACAAAACATGACAACAACTCACTACATAAAAGTAACATTTATTAACTGTGTATTTAATTGTCTTGACCAATGACTGTATATACAGCTCAAGAACACATCTCCCCAGGATAAGTAGCTACTGTTTAAAACAGAATCTAATGGGGATCTTAATAAACAAACACACAAAAAATGGAACCAAAATATCCCAGATATGGCCACTGGTATCTTGTGCTGGTGACGTCATTTGGAATGAGAGTCTATCAAGTTCCTGCACATACACCCGTTCGACCAATCCTGAGCAGCTACAATCAATATATGTTTGGCATTTTTGAAAGATAAATGACTTAAACTATCAATTTGTCATGAAAATGATTGACTTTGTTGATAAACTACAGGTGTCCAGCAGCATCTTCCGCTCAATTCAAAAACAGATAAAGTTAGATCAATAAAGAACTGCAGCTTTTCACTGATTCAGATTCAGACTGAATTAAATTTTGGTGGTTTCACAATATTCCCTGATCAGCACGGAAGCAAGTGTCCCTAATATTTTGTTTGTGTATTTCAGCTGGTTAAGCCTGGTGTTGAGCCTGTGTGGTTTGTATCCTAATAGGGGCTCCCTCAGACTGAGGCCTGGACCGCAGCCACAGGGCTATTCATGCTTTGTGACCTGATCCGCAGATGCCTCTAAATCCTGCATGCTCACTGCTATAAATCTCTCAAGACCTGTAAACACACAACACACACACTCACACTCAAAGTCAGACAGATCAACACACACATAGACAGCGTTATCACATAGGAAAAGTCGCACACACACAAATACACACACATGCTGGATGAATGCCCAGTGACCAGGGCAAAAGGAAAAAATTAAAATCATGTGCAGCATTGCATGCATTCAGCCCAGTGCATGGAAAATTCCCATCCAGCAACTTGAGAGGAGAGCAAGCAGGCTACAGGCAGGCTACATGCTGGTACAGAGCGCCATCCTGTGTCCACACAGCTAAACTGCAGCCGCTTCAGTCCCTCAGTACGCTGTGTGAATGATGAAACCACTCAATGGACGATTCTTTTTCATCAAGTAAAAGGCCGAGCATTAAAGAGTGAGAGGGTGGACGATAAAAGGCTTGTATTGATTTTTTCAAATACTGCCTCTACTGGACAATAACCTTCATCATTCATTTATGAATTCGATCAAATTAATCCTGAACAGATGGCATTCAAGTCAATAGATGAAAGTGTCCGAGACCAGAGACAGAGCGTGTGAGGCAAGTGGGGTGATATGCAACCACTTCTACAATAGCAAGATTTATTTTGCTGGTGTGTGTGTGGGTCTGTGTGTGTGTGTGTGTTAGTGGTATGCTCCCTCAGGATATCAAGGAGCCTACAGCGACAAAAAGGTGTACGATTTGTTCCAGACATGGGGGTGCACAATATAGTCATAGGGTTGTTAGACTAAAAGATATATTATTATAGCACTAACCCAACAAACAATCATGTTTACTTTACTTAACAGAGACCTTGTACTTTATGATATATAATACATAATGTTATATTTAAATCTAAAGACACTGTTTGACCATTTCACAGGTACATCTGTTGGCGTATACTGGCACCTTTAAGCTTATTTCTGTGAGCACACTGTCAGTGCATTAACATAGACATAAATGGCTCATTTATGATCACGTTTTTGGAATATTCTGTTTATGTATTTCTGCATGTAAACAGCATATTCTGTTAATAAGTAAACTGAATATGCTCACTCTGAAAGTACTCTGAAAGAAACTGGGCCTTATACACAGAATTTGAACAACCAGATTTTTCTGTGCTCATTTAAAAAACATATCCTGAATATGATTAACCAGGATAAGCCTCATAAACGGGTTTTTCATGTCCATGTCACCTCGCTGCTGAGTTCCTTTGCTTGGTACTCCAGCTACTGTTGATTGTTTTCTCACTGCAGGGCAGCAGACTTGAAGAGCCCAATCAAGTGTCATGGGATACACCTGTGCCCGCTGTGCCCCATGCACATACAGGCAGCAGCCAGTCTTTGTCTGGCAGACCGCCTCACCACACCTTTGCTTTGTTTGGTTTTGAAGCACATTTTCACTCATCCACCCCCCATATTACTGACTATGGAGTTCTCCTACCAATTTTCCCATTTGTTTGACTTTTTTTTGATTACTTTTGGATGATAAATAGTTTTGATGTTTAATTTTACACCCGTTACTCCCTCTTTTGTACATCCTAAGAGCCTGGTTGTGACAACACAATAACAATTTAAGACCAGACACGTATCTCTTCTTTAATCTGGATACTAGAAGCTATAGACAGTTAGAGAACAATATTTAGAAAGATTTAACTCTAACTTTATTCAACCTTCACTGACTCCCACAGTAAAACAAAAACATGTTCTTCAACCAGAATTTACCTCAAGTTGCCTTCCCCCTAAACTCCTGGATGGATCAGAACTCAAATTCATCAACACCTATAAAAACTTGGGTATCCGGGTCGACAGTTTACCTCCTTTCAAACACACATGAACACACTGCCATCCAAAGTCAGAGCAAGAACTGGTTTCTTGTACCGTAAGAGCATCTCTCACCCGCTCCTGCAAAGCACGTCTTGGTTAAGATGACAATTCTCCCCATTCAGGATTATTGCAACTTAAACTACAGATTTGCCTCAAAAAAATCTTCAATAAACTGGACGTCAACAACCGTACTGCCAATCCCTTTGTCACTGGTGCCCCGTTCAGCACTCATCACTGTAAACTGTAATCCCAAATCCACTGCATACCAGGCTACAGGTCCACTGGTATAAGATCATTTATAAAATTATCACTGGCAAAACGTCTCACCTTCCGCTCACTACTGAATATCTCCAACAATAGCCGCAATTTACACTCTAGCAAATTAATTAGGATTGTATTTCCTAAAGTCCACACCTTTTCTGACTGTTACTCAGTGTGTTTACATGATGTTAGAAAAAGTCAAGTCATTGTGTTAGTCTGACTTAAACTGGACTTTTAAAACACTTGTAAATGGGTTAATGCAACTGAAATTGTACTAAATTGAATTCTCAAAGACGGACTTACGCACCTACATAATTCAACTGGAAGTTGAGCTCCTCTGTCATGTACCTGCATCACTGTCATGTACACACCTCACCTGAGCTGGCGTTAGTGTTCTACGTATGCTCTTATCGCCGGCCCTTCCCTTGGTGGATAGGGAAAAGGACTGTTTGTTATTTATGAGGGAGGAAAAAATTAACACAGGGGAGGGACAAGTGTTTTTTTATTTTAGCTTAAGTAAGGGACATACAACTTTAAATGGTAGAATTTTGCATTTCTTTCAAATAAAAAAGTCACACCCCTGCCACACCACTCCTCTGATAAGTAAAGTACAGTCCCTTAGAGGGTTTAGGTCAGGTTTAGGTAGGGGTTACACAAATCGACTGAGAAAAAGTCTTTAACACTGGCACAGAAGCAAGGCAGTGCACTGCTGTGGATTCCAGTCTGCCGTTTCTAGTCACTGGAATAATTTATTAAAGATGCTAATACTCCACACCTTCATCCCGTTACCCTTCGTCAATAATTCATTACAAGCGAAATTTTCTGACCATTGCACCCATTTTAGAATTTGCTTCTCTGGAACACAGTACACACATCTCTGTTGGTGCATGTACTGTTTATATTGTGCGTTTTTTTGTGTTGTTGTATCTACTTTTAATTATCTTGCATCGACTTGCCTCCTGTTTCTGCCTCTAGGCCAGGTTGTCATTGTTTATGAGAACTGGTTGTCAATTGACTTATCTAGTTAAATAGAGGTAAAATGAAAATAAACTAAAAAATATACAGTCACACAAACTAAAACTATAAATGTTTTTGTCCTTCTACAGCTGACACTACGCATTTAGGTGAATATTTTACTCTTTATAACCAGGATCGAAAGCAGTATTCTTGTGCGGATGCGTTTCACAAGCTATTTTTCTAATACATAAGGGAAAATTGCAATGACCAACTTGGCAAGAAATGTCTCACAAATTGCAAGAAATTAATGAGGTGATGAGAAAATTACCTAAAATTTGTTTTTAAAAAGACAAGAGGAATTTTAAAAAATTATCAAAAAATAGGAAAAACATGTCCAGAAAACTCTATTTATATTAATAATAATTTTATATTTAAATGTTACAGGAAAATAAATACATATTTAAATCATGAGGGAAAATTGTAACGACCAATCTGGCAAGAAATGTTTTAGAATTTTTTTTTTTTTTTTTAAGAGGAAGGTTATGAAAAAACTATCCAAACAATAGGAAAAAATATTTTTATTGTTAAAATCATGTTACAGAAAAAATATAATAAAATATATAGGATAAATGCATTACACTACACTTTTGGGGTCATTTTGTTGTTTGTTTGTTTTTTTTCCCTCTCTTATTTAAAGGTTATTGTCTTTCAATTTTTTTCATTTTTTTGCTGATTTTAGGACCATGTCTTGTTGAGTTGCTCATTGCCTTCTCCACATGTTTTGTAAAGAAATCAAACCAATGTTCTTAGGTTTTAAAGGGTTAAATAGACACAGTAGATATTTGGACTTATCAATAGGGAAAGCACATTACAATGGTGCCATTCAATAAGGATCCCCAGTAAACCGCGTCAGTAAGCCAACATTCTCAATACAAGGCCACCTGAAATGAAGCACCTGGCTGGAACGCAGCCATCAGTTATGTTATTATTACTCCTGTGGTTTCACGCTATGAGAGTTCTCGATGTCTGTTGTGAAAGGACTCAACAGAACTGAAAAAGAGGTTTTTCCCCTGCGGATGAACCTGTTCAAAATAGGAGTTAAACTGCTGAGCTAACATGATGTCTTTGACATTTAGGCACCTACCCATAATGACCTATGTGTGCTGCAGTTACACAAGCTTCAGTTTCCAGTGACAACATTAAACCAACGGAAGGAGAGTGCTTTTGAGAGGCGTGCTGGGATGAGAAATAAAAATAGGAGCAAACGAAGCAACAGAAGGCTTTACTTTATAAATAATTTGTGAACTTTAATTGCATATGCAGGTTATAAATATCACATTATGTCAATGAGCGAGAGAGAGACAGAGAGATGCTTGTTTATTCAATAGCACCATGTGATCACCCTATCTCTATTCTTAAATCTCCTGATAGGAGCAACACAGTTAATCCTGCTCTACCTGAGGAAACATGCAGAGCACAAACATTATATATTAACACACTAAACTGATACCCTGGACCTGTATCGCTTTTATTCATGTGCCTTTTTCTGTGTGTTTTTCTCTGTCAAAGAGTTGTTATTCCTTCCCCACCTCCTGCTGCAGCACTGTTACTGTTGTCCACCGCCTTGCCTCCTCTCTCCACACCCTCCTCCTTCTCCTCCTGCTTCCACAGTCTCAGGGTGTGTGGGTGAGACAAGCTGAGCCTTGCAATGTATGCTTGATCAGACGGGAGACAACTGCAAGCCAGGGTGGATTGCAAGGACGTGGGCTCGGGTGACGAAGTGACCTGATTATCAACATATTAGGAAGATTATTATCCATTTGGGCTTTACTTTGGGCTTAGGGACATTTAAAGCTATCAGATGAGAGTTCTGGACCGGACAGACATTATTAAGGCTCTGCGGCACGGGGCTCATTGACTCGGGGTGCTAGTAGTTTTCCACTGGAGGTTGCTGACTGAATACAGAGAAAGACGGCGTTTGTTCCATCATCGTTTTCATCTCTTAAACTCTCTTACAACTGCATCCTTTCTTTCCCTCATCTCTTGCTAAATCTCCAGTGCGAGGATGTCATGTTTTGCAACATTTCTAAATTCTTTCCTACTCTTCCATCTCCCTCCCTCTCTATTCCTGAATAGCACTGCCAGAAATAATTGCAGACAAGCCAGCACCCCCCCCCCCGCACCCCCAAGTGTCAACTAACCAACCCCATCATTGCACCTCATGCCACTGGTACCATGACGACTGCTTAGTCTCTGCAAAAGCTCATACCCATCCCTCTCTCAGTGCCAGCCTTTACATGTTTTAGTGGAACAGCCGTTACAGTAAAGACTAACGATGCCTACTGTAGGGAACAAATTAACGATTCCCTTTTTTTTTTCAACAGAAAAATGTTTCCAAGATTTTTTAGCATGATTCAAACTGGAAAACGGTGCTTTTTTAATCATTTATTCAGGCTTACAACAGGATTGACAGTGACCTAGTTGCACACTTCCCACATGCCCCCCCTTCCTCACTAGTCTTCCAGAGTCTACAGCCGGCAGCATGCTGCACTGGCTAGAAGGTGGGGGTCTGTCTGTGTTGTAGGATCAAAGTGGGGGCTTGTGTGTTAGTATGCTCTCCTAGCATGTTAGAAATGGTCTCTAATATCCTGGAAAACAGGCACTATATCCTGGAAGTCAAAATATAGCCTACATTTATTGCAGTTTATTTTCCTATGCAGAGAACCAGACATAATAAACAAGGCGCATATTTTCTGATTGTGTTAATTATTGCTGATTTTAAATTCATATTGTGTATTAAGAAAGCCACTCACTGTGTGTTCTTTTAGCTGAAATTTGCGGAAAAAGTAAAAAAAAAACACACAGTTACAATTTCAATGTAATGATAAAGTGAATTGTTCTATGGCTAGGGTTGGGTATCATTCATGTTTGAACCAGTTTCCAGCGTGCCTTTTTTCGTTACTTAACTTTCTATGTATGACTACAACTGACTTTTTGAGAAAGCTGTTGGGGTGAAAAAGTAGATAACACTGCAATTCCACTGCTCTGCTATTTCTAACACATAAAGCTAATCTTCTGTCTTGGTCTATCCGTCTGCTTGTGTGTAAGTATGTGTATCTGCTTGTCGAGCAGTGATACTAGGGTAATACTAAAAAATATAGAACAGAAGAAAAATCACCCAGATGCGCTCTCAGGTACTGTCATTTAGCACCGATGGAATTAACATGAATCTGTGCTTGGTGGTACCGTTATAATTCAGTTGGTACCCTTAAAAGTACAGAGTTTGATACCCAGTCCCATCTTGGGTTGTAAAAATAGTTATTTTCATTATTAATTCCTACACTGGTCAATTAATCATTTGGCTTATGAAATGTCAAACACAGTTTCCACAAATCCAGGATAAAAATGCCTTTAAATGTCTTGATTTCTATGACCAACAGTCCCAAACCCAAAGCTATGCTGTCTCCAAGGTTATAAGACGGAGAAAAGTAGCAAATCCTCACAGTGGAGAAGCTGAAGAAATGGTCGACAGAATTAATCATTATCATCAACTGATTTTGATTAATTTTTGCGTTGATCGAATTATTGGTTATATAAACAATCATTTCATCTCTAAATTGCACCAGAACTTTGAAAATCAACAAAAAGGAAGCTAAAATGCATCAAAGAGGAGCTACATCCTTGTGCAGTTATCATTGCCAGTATCAACATCACCAGGGCCAAAAACAATCGTGTTACAAGAGGCTGGAAGGAGTGGAGAAAAGCCTTGAGCAGCCACGGTATGATTTCTACATCAAGCTTTATGTAGCTTAGTGAACATCCCACAGACTGTACACAGACACACTGCCATTGTACACACAACCACCCACCCCAGCCCCTATCAACACTGTCCCTTCACTCTGCCCAGCTGGCTGGCAGCTGAAAATCCACAGCTTTATTTCTCTATCACATCCTCCATATCCATGGAGCACTGTAAAGTTACTGTGCCAAAGGTCACCGCCTGCTGCTGCTGCTGCGGCTTTCTCTCCCCCCTTCAACATGCAGTTTGTCTGACCTGGTTCAAACTGAGATCGCCCATAATCCAACAGATCTGCCCAGACCACAAGACTCTCTCTCTCTATGAGTCCTCTATTTACAGAGTAAGCAGAGGAAGCCCAGAGACAACTGGAGGCATGCACACAAACACGCTGACACATACAGTACACTCACAGAGACACGGGCAGGTACATGTACACAAACATTCATGCACAAAAGAATATAAAGAGGAATTCTCGTCTGTGACGGTGTGCAAAAACTTTTAAAAAGTCTAAATCGATGTTTCAGCCTACGAGAGGACTTTGACTCTGCCCTCGCTGAAATCCAATGTTGAATATTCCCACACTACTATCTGTCAAGGGTGACAAGTCCAGTTTATTTATAAAGCCTCAACACATGCACCACCTTTGAGACAGGCTGTCCGACAACAAGCTTTCCAAAACCAAACCAGATCTACAAACAATCACAAATTATGCCACAATATCTAAAAAAATTAAACCACTGCATGAGCTACCACAAGAAACCTCAGAGAGGGAAGCAAACACAGCATGAATATGGATGACACATTTGAGGGCCAATGCACATCAGGAAGTCTGACTGACTGTGCAGTTGCTGCTAGAATGGAATATGAGCACTGCGTTTTATGACTGTAATATACATATTTCAGTCTTGACACACACATTTAAAGGCAGTACACAGGGATCTTATGCACCTTCCATGAATAACTCAATCCTGAAAAAGCACCATGATCAATATCTGATGTCATCTGCGATAGCCTGAAGACACTCCCAAGCTTTCCATGTGGAGACAGAAATGTGTTCTGGGTTATTCTGAGAGGAGGCCAGATCCAGGAAGCCATTTAACTTAATTAATCACACGTAAGTGTTTATTACAGGAGCTGCTGAGTCACCCTAAATATCCATAATTAGCAAAATAAGTATGTGTTAATAATTAGGAGCAGCAGAGGCTTGAAACATTCACAGCCTTCGCCTTCATCAGAGAAAAGTTAGCTAAAGTCTATGCCACGAGTGTCGCCTTTGTAGAAAAAAAGTTTTTAAAAAATCTCTAAAAAAAAATAATCTCCAATCTCTTTTAAGCAGTGAAAGCTGCAAGATCTGGGTCAAAACATATTCTGTCTGCTGCATGGGGAAATAGATTTGTAATCCATTTACCAAGAAACATCTGCTATCCACTTTCCTAAACCCAAATGAAATGGTTGCTCATGTGGAATGAGAAACCAGCAAATATAAATGCACTTTGAAAATATAAAATAACCGTAAATGACATTGACACAGACAACTACACCTGGTAATTAAACTTCTTAATTTTGGATTGCACAGGTTGTCCTCAGGTATCAAACACTACAATTTAATGCTTTTTAAGACCTATTAAGATCATTTTTAACCAAATTTAAGACACATTTTTGCACAAATTAACTTTTTTTAATTCAAGCATGACAGGTCAAAACACAGGACTTTCCCCAGGAGACTGGTGTTTGGAACCATGTAAAGTCTGACTGAACTTTTAGTAATTTTAAGGTATGCTGTCACTATGCTATATCTTGTCCTAAACCAAACCAAAATAACTTCACATTAACTGCATGACTTAAAATCAAGTATGTCATTCCTGGGGCGCTAATTTGATGGATATCATAAGAGCTGTTGTTTAAGGATATGTTGTGCAGGCAAATCTAATAGTTAGATTTATATATGTGGTTCCATGCAGAGGCAAGTTTACAAAAATACGATTGCAAAAGTTAGGTTTATCTACATTTTTCCAACAGATAAGTGCAAGTATAAAGTAAAAATACAGTACTAGTTTCAGTGGTAGGTTTAAAGATTTGTAATATTGGGAATATGGACACACAGGGGAGCTTGACTCATTTTCACAAAGAGAAATTAAAAGATGGGTAAATTGAATTTGATTAAATGTTTGCTGAAATTTTATTACTTTCCAGAGACCTGCAGATAAGAGGGCTGCACAATACACAAAAAAATAAAAATCATATTGCACTTTTTTTGCAGATATTGCAATTTTAGTGGAAAGGTAATTTTTGCATTCAATTTTTACTGGATGAAAAAACCCAACAATGTGAATTTTGCTGGAGTCTGTACCAAAGAAGCATGATTCCTAATGTCTGAAATAAGACAGATTTGTAAGACAGGGCATCTCCGTAGCATCCAATGTTTCATTTATAATGGTATGTAGTGACATAAATCACCTTTATCAAAAAATTGCGGCTCCTGCTATTTGGATACTGCACTAAGCCATGTTGCAATTTCATATTTGGATATAGCCAAAACAGGAACCCTGTCACATAAAAAAAATGAACAAATCAGTTACCATGTTTGTTTGCATTTGGAAGCATTAAGAGACAAATTAGAGACACAGCTTGGGAAATGGGATAAAAATCTTCTCTACCGCACAGTAAACTGATTTTCTTTTATCCTCATGGACAAAGAAGTCTTTGAGGATTCTGGAAATACCTTCAAAAATGCAGTTAATGTTGTTAAACAACCCGCTGGATTGCTGAAGATTGCCAGGGATTTATCTTTCAGAAAAACAAACGCTTAGCTCTGTGAATATTATGATAATATATGAGAGGCACAAACTGGGGCTATCCACCTCTGCACAATGCTGGATTGTGCATTAGGACATTAGAATAAAAAAGGCTTGGTTGTAGAACAAGCTGCAATAAATGCTCATTTTATTCTGCCTTTTTATCATGAAACTGAGATTTAGTAACCAAAAAAATTCAGACTTAAAAAGGACTGGACTGCCAGTTGACCATACGTACTCAGAACTGGACTGAATCAAATTCAAAGAGACACTAAGTCCACTTGGTATTTACAGTACATCCTTTGCATCATTTCATCATCATTGCATCAGGTTTTGGAAAACGAGCAGCACCGGGCTGCATCACAAGAACAGGTTGATCTATTCAGAGTGGCTCTTAATTCAAGTTAGGGTAGACGGCTAACACAATGGAGTAATTACATAACACAAAGAAAACCCTCTCTGTCTCTGTCCAGCCGCCCAAGACTGGGCGCCTTTCATCCAGCGAGGGAACATGGTGACCGGAGAGAGAGAGGGACGATGGACTCTGCCCACCCCTTCTTTCATAGACTCAGAACAAACACTTACTATTGTCTCTCTTGGCTTGTGTGCATACGTGTGCATTTGTCTTCACCCATCGTTATCCTTCGCCCCTATGTGCATCAGATCAATAAAGCTCAACGAGTTCAACCGCCTCCGCAAGACCCAGGATGACCTTTTGACTGTGTCTGTGCTGTGCGTGTTGACCATGTTCAGGACGGCACAGGTAAGTGAATTTGACCCTCACTCGTTCACCCCGGCAGATCCTCACATAAGGACGGCTTATGGGAACCCGACTCCCCGCCTGGCCTGTGCATACAGAACCCTATTTTCAGCTGCGACCCCGTAACCCTTACCACAGAAATATTGGGGCAACGTTACACAACAAACATACAATCTCATTCCTTTAACCGTGAACACAGCTTGACCTGCATATTCACAGGGCGCCTTGAAAAAAAAGCAAAGACTCAGATAGCATGAAAAAGGCAAAAAAGTTAACTGCTATGACAGGAGAGGTTAAGATGTTTCTGATTCTTTATTTTATTGTATCAATTTTAACAGGAGCAAAAAAATAATTCTTGTAGAGTGCAGGATAACGTGTAGGACCTTGCCATTTCCTATCAGCACATTGCTTTTAACAGTTTGTCCAACTGTTTAGCATTTTGTGAAATACACTTATTTGCTTTTTGCCAAGAGTTAAATGAGATGATCAAAACCACGCCTGTATCTGTCCATTAATTATGAAGCTCCCGCTAGCAGGTTGTTAGCTTAGCTCAGCACAAAGCCTGGAAACAGGCTTGTTATCACCATAAGGTTTTCAGGCAGCCAGTGCACACTCAGGAAATTGCTGCACCCAACCAGGAAATAGTCTAGCCCATAAACTCAATAAAACCAGAATGTGTGTTGTGTTTTTTTCCAATTTCTTTGTTTTGGATTAAAGAAATTAATTACGAGGCTTGGTTATCTGTAAGCTTTAGAGGAGGCAATAGGAAGATTTTGTTACATGCAGAGAGATCCAGGCTAGCTGTCTAGCAAAGCTCTATTATATGAGAAAGGGAACGCGTTTGCTTATCCAAAATTTTTAAACTTACTACTGCTTTGAAAGCATAATTTGACAGTTTTGGTCTGAGTTTCTTAAACTCAGACCAAACTCAGATTGATCTGTACAACTAGGCAGTACTGATCAAATATGAACCGAGCTTCTGTAACTGTATTGTTTATTTCTCACCTAAAATGTCTACAGAAACACATTTTAGTGCACTGTTTGGCTATAATATGAGAATTTGTGAACAGGAAGTGGGCGCCATAATGTTTCCTGTGCTGTGGAAAATGGAGGCAAACAAAAAAAGGGGTCAAACAGTAAAACTAAGCAGTTCCTCATGAAATATGAACATGGATTCTGTTACTGTGTTGCATATTTTTCGCTTAAATTGTTTGACAAAACAAATTTTAGCTTAACGTTTAAGTGAAATACACCATTATTTGTTGGCAGCTGGCTGTTATATTGTTTTTTGGAAAATCAATTTGCATTATGTCACCCACCAGCGGGAGTGTTTATTGGTCCAGTGTAGTGCAGTGCATTCTGGTAGTTGTAGGCTTTCTACCTCTTGAGCAACAGCAATATTTATTCTGTTTTCTCTGGTCATGTATTTGTATTTTACTACTGCACAGACAGCCCAGTTTTGTGAAAAGACAAAGGGAATTCCTCTTCTGTTTTTTAAATATTGACTTTCCTTTCACAGATGATAAAATATACTGTGGATATGCACACTGAGGCAATAAACTAGCAAAAATTTGTTCCAGGCCAAATTTTTTGCAAGCCATGAGGGTATTAAGAGACATTATTCTCACTAAGCAGGAGGCCTTCCTCTTCTGGAGGAGGGGGTTGCCATGAGGAAAGCACTGTCTGTGCTTTCAAAGACTGTGTCTTTAATCAGCGGATCTGCTGGAATTAGAGGTCTGTCTGAGTCCGAGACCCCCTCCCTTAACCCCCTCTATCCCTGACAATGTGAGAAAGGTGTGTATGTGTTTGTGTGTGTTGGTCAGGAGGGAAGGTCTTCCATTGTGGGACCACAGCGACATGAGCTGCCACATTGGGCTCATAAATGCACTCTTTGGCAAAGCCACAGCAAATGCAGCTTAGGATAATTCAAAAATACCAGACGGTGTGTGTACTGTGGTGCACTGCTAAACCGGCAAAGCAGCTTTCTCCATCTCTCATCTCTCTCTGCCCCTCTCCTCCATCTTCCAAAAAGCACTTCTGCACAAACAGGAATTAATGCCACGGCCAAACAGTCTATTTCCTCAGAATAACAACATGTTAGGCCATCAAAAGTTGTTGGGCTTAGTCTTGTTTGTTATTAGAGGACTCATTAAGTGGAACAGGCCACAGCTAACGCCACGCTAAAGCCAGAATAAATCCAATATTTTGTTTTCTGCAAGTCAATGAGGACAATTTTTACTGGCTTAATATAATAAATCCAAAATGCTTTAGCGCCAACATTAAAAAAATAATAACCAGGAATACACATTTAACTCCTGTCCTCTTCTTGATAAGTGTTATTAGAGATCCGACAATAAGGCTGGTTCAGAAATAACAACAATATGAATACAGAATCAGCTACATACTGTGACCTGAATGCAAATTACACTTCACCACATCTGCAATAACATCAAAAACTTCATGGCAAACTGAGAGTGCTGACATTGATTTTGACTGGTAGAAGAATATGATGTTTATGTAAGCAGATGGTTGAGACAGACCACTGGTCAGTGTGACGTCTCCCTCTCAGTCAGCACCATTCCTTGTAATATCACACCCATCTTAAACCAGTAAAATCGTTTATTCAAGTCCTTGCTCTTCTGAGTGCATGTTTGCTTGTGGTTAAGGGCTGGATTGGTAAATCCTTTGCTCTTGTAGTGTTAAAGTGTTAACGAGTTCATGGTGCCTCATCGTGTCATTGAATGTAATCCACTTGACTAAACATGCATTGGGCCTGGGCGATGTTCTGACTCAACCACAATGTTTGCAATGCTTATGAGGAGGTGAAGAAAGGAGCAGATGGCAGCAGAACAATACCATAAGCACCAGTATGGGAGGACATATGACAGCCTGGTGCAGCTTAAAGGTGCAGTGTGTAAGATTTAGGAGGATATACTGGCAAAAACGGAATATAATATATCTTTTCTTTAGTGTATAATCACCTGAAAATGCTGTGTTTTTGATACCTTAGAATGAGCAACGGATTGATAAAAATCTATATATGTATATTTATAGGGAACAGGTCCTCAAGTATGGAGATCGACATTTTGCACCACTATGTTTCAAACCAAACCCTGGCTCTACATAGGGACAGTCGCATTTTTGCAATGGCCACTGTAATCAGAGGGGAAACAGCATCAGGAAAAAAAAAAAGAAGATTTTTCAACGTGAAACTTCTTTATTCAGTTTTTCTTCTGGTTAAACTCTCTGGGACAGTTTGTTTTGGAGAGGAGGACACCTGAACGTCTGAATCTTAAGTTATCAGAGAAAAAGGTGAGCAGGTGCTGGGCTAATGGCCCAGCTCAAACATGCAAAACACTGTCGGAGAAACACCAATTTGAAACATGAAACTGCTTTATTTTCTGTCTCTACCGGTTTAAATCACTGGGTCTGTTTGTTTTGGAAAGAGGGAGACCTCTGCGGATAATTTGGCTCACAGTAAAACCCTCCTGAACTTCTGGATCTGAAATAAGGTAAGCACACATAGCAGGCGCCGGGCGAATGGCCCACCTGGGACTTGCCAAACAGCATAGAAGAAACACTGATTTGTAACTAGTTTTTTCCAGTTTTAATCACCATTTTTTGTGGAGACAAAGAGACCTCTATGGATAGTTTGGCTCAAGGTAAAAACCTCCTGAACACTGATGGAATTCTAACCAGGAGAAGTTTCAGCTGGTTGAAATCACTCCTCACCAAAAGACGCCATAAGATCTTCCTAAATCTTACACACTGCTCCTTTAAAAGAGACATATGACAAGAAGCTCACCAGAGTCTCATTATAATTTGTATGGATCTCCTACCTGGACGCCCTGCAGAAGCCGAATGCACCGCTCCCTGACGTCGTCAAAGGGACACCGTTTGGAAAGCATGAGAAGGTGAGCCAGGGTGTTGTTCAGATCACTGCTCGGAGGGCTTCCCGAGGCTGGGGGTGACGGGGCCAGTGATGGTATGGGCCTGATGGCCTCCACTTTCCTCATGACGTTCTGGCAGATGATGTCCATGGCTTCAGTTCTGGAGATGGCATCCCGGCTGCCCAGCCCATCCCATCTCCCCAGAGACTCCTGGTCCTGCACTTCCATCTTTTGATGTTGGACTAACGTTTGTGCTGTCTTACAACAGCCTATGCAACAAATAACACATGAAACAGTCTATGTTTACTTTACAGAATTAAAAAGAATCTCGAACAATATTTTTTTTGTTATTCTAATGGAGAATTGTGGTTAAATACACCTATAATTTCTTTCAGTGTCAAACAGCACTACAGGATTTAGAGCCCAAGTGAGAAATTGGTCAGCCAGTACTATTGCCTGACATTAGCTTAGTATATACATATTGGTATGTGCAAAATCTATACCTCATACGTGAAATAATGTGTTATTATATTTTGCTTTTTTACCATTTACTTACTAATTGCTCTATGTGTTTTTTACTGACGCGTCTTGTTTTGCACTATCCCCTCTGCTGCCATAGCCGCTGTGGGACTAATAAAAGATTATCTTATCTTTTGTCTTATCAGCATTGTCAGCTGATAGGAAACAAGAAATTGCAGAGCAAAAATGCCAAAAATGTGTTGCAAATTGCAATTACAAACTTTGTCAACCAGGAAGCAAGTTTATTTTTCTGATCAGCAAAAGGGATGAGCAATGTGGATAAATTATCTATGTGTAGTTCATATTGCAATATAGTTTGTGATAAATTACATTTTCTTGAAAATCAAATGAAAAGATGTGTGCTCAGTCGCTCTGATAAAATAACCAGTAAAGAACATCTGCAAATGGAAATAGCTGGCAAATCAAGGTATTTCATCACAATGATGCAGAAGTCATATAAAAATCCAATATTGCTTCAAAGATGTATTAATTTGCAACACTTCCCACAACGACCCAAGACACTGATATCACATTGGTACCGGGCTGTGTTGAGAAAATGAAATATAACATATTTTTTTAATACCTCAATATTTCAGGGTTGCAAAATAATCCTCAGTGATGTGGATATAATGACTAAGTGGGCAAAGGCAAACGAAACAACAGCTATAACGGTCTGGAAAGTTGAGAGAATTATATCACTACTGTAACACAGCCTTTAAAACTAGGAAAAGACAACAGTGACGATACTGTGATATCCAAAATCAAAGACAATATCTATAATTATTGACACAAATCAATATATTGCCCTGCCCTTGAAGAGGCAAATAATAGAAGCGCTAGAACAGTCTGTAAAGTTCAGAAAATTACATCATTTTACTGTAATGCAGCCTCAAAAACCAGGAAAAGACTACACATAGAATTTTATGATATCAAAATTTAAGACAATATCTAGTTTCACACCACAATATCAATATAATACCAATGTATTGCCCAGCCTTCACTGATATCAAAAAATATACATACCACGGTTTAAACTGTATGAATAAAATCTTTAGAAGCATGGCATATTTCATCTAGGGCTGGGCAATATGGAGAAAATCAAATGTCAGGATAATTTTGATTTTTGAAAACCGGGAAAAGACAACACTTGTATTATCCAAAATCTAAGAAAATAAGTCATCTCATTTCATGATATGGATACAATAAACTTGTCCAGCCCTACATTGATATCAAATATATAGATGCAATAGTATGAATGGTATTAAAAATATCTGACAGTTCAAAAATGTATGTAGTATACAATGTTATTTCATCATATTGTCCGACCCAAATATCAGCAGATATTAATATCTGTAATCTGATCTCTTACCTATCAAATATCGATATCAGTACTGGCTTCGTAATGCCTGTATCAGTTTGGGCTGTGCCAGAAATACAGGGATTTAAACCCAGAACATGCTGAAAGCTGTAATACTAATATTTGGTCTGTTACCAACTTCCAAGAAAAGAGCCTGGTTAAAGTACAGAGTATGTACTGATGTTACAAGCCTCCGTAATCTCGCAATGAAAGTGTTAGAGCTTTTGCAAACGACAATGAACACATGTCGGTTTATGGCTAATGACTTTCAATCTAAATTTTAGACATATCATGACTGAAAATGCACAAATACGCAACTTGTCAGTTGGTGAGTCCATTCAATCTCTCCCTGGCTTCCTCTCGTGTCAATGCTTTCAAGCTGCCCGTTAACAAAGACACCATTAAAGTGAAGCACAGCCGCGGTCAAAACAACATTCCCACACACAACCCTTTTACTAAAAGCCGAAAACAACAGGTGTCATTCTCCAATACTCACTTTATCCACATTCTTTGGTGCAGGTCTCCTGCTATGGGACGCCTTGCCTCGGCACTGACCAGTAACGTTAGTCCCTGGGTAGAAAGGAGAGGAGGTAACAACTTAAGGGTAAACATTTGATTGGCAGAATAAAGCGGCCAGTCAGAAGAGCCTGTGGGCATTCTGGGGGCGGTATCGTGTGGATGCTGATAGCTGATTGGTTGGTAAGGAGTTGCCAAGCGCGAGGGGGAAGGTTTTATGGGAGTTGAATTCTCTTCGTTCGCTGTGTGTTCTAAAGGGTAGCTCTCACGAACTACAACTCCCGTCATGCATTTAGCGGGCAGCAGCCCCCCTTTCTCTTGTTTATCAGAAATTATTGAGACAGTACCTAAGAAGACAGAGATGTTGAACATTTCCATTTCAATCGTTTTGTATATAACCTAATTTGCATTTTGCTACACTGCTATACAACACACAGAAACGATTAATGCCAGTTAATCAATATTAGCACACAACCATCAATATCAAAATCTTAAATAATCCAGGGCCGCCAACTTTTCAAAAAAGTTTGGAGTGAGATTTAAAAGGAAGTGAAAAAAATGTTTTTGGTGGTGGCACTCTGCGCGCTAATGTGCCATGCAGAAATATTTCCAAAAGCATGGCATAGCCTGGCTCATTTTGTGTAAAAGCAGTTTTCATTAAAAATAAATCTTAATTTTTTCAAGTGTTACAACAACAAATAAAATTGTATGATTCAAACACAGACATGCACTGAAAAACAGAGTTAATGTCAAACTGCCCTTATTGAACTACATGTAAATTATGCCTTGACCAAAGCGCAATAACTGTAGGCTTACTTTATGTTATACCGGGGCAGCTTGGTATGTTGTGTGTAAAAAACAGCATAACTTATTCTACAGCCCACCATCACTCCCAGAGAGTGGGTAAAATCAAAGCAAGGCAGGTAGACTAGGGACTAGCTCTCAAATCACTAAATCTGCCCCTGATAAAAACATAAGCAACAGATTGCAGCTGGATTAGAGACGGAGCGAAGCTTCATCAAGAATTCCATCTACCAGCTTCTAGCAAAAATGCTATTTTCCAAAAACAGCATTATTATTAAAAATATAGTTAATTGTTATTGTTGTCTATTACACTGTTCTAATTCAATTTATTTTGCATCACACTTACAATTTTTTTAACACTGAATTTGTTTATATTCTAGTCATTTTTGTGTGGCTGATTCTGTTGAGGGAGGGGTATGTTCTATTTTTCCACCTGTATCTGGGATTTTTTTTTATTTTACATGATTTTACATACCATTAAAAAGACCTTGAGTGAAAAACAACAACAAACCTTTCACACTATTAATGTCTTGATTTGCCTCTTGTCCTGCATACCTATCAAGTTGAAAGCTGCTTTTATTCCCTTTTTAATTTTTGTTTTTATTTAATTCTGTTTTCTCAATGTTCTACTCTTGTCAGTAGTTTTATTTTATGTCTTTGTGTCACTTTATAAATCTCATTTCTTTCCTGTTTATATGTCCCTGCACTTGCCTTCATTTCTTCGGTTATCACAGCATTTCACAATAAAGGATTTAAAAAATTAAAAAATATAAAAATATTAATTTCTCACCACTGTCTCCAAGTTTGAAAGCCACCTTCTGACTGTCTGCTGGAGGAGTCTGGGGTTGAGGTTCACAAGGGGTTGAGGGAGGCTCTAGTGGAGCAGGTTTGCTGGAGTTCTTCTCCATTAGTTTCACAGGGAGCAGGGGCTCTTTCTCCTGAAGTACATTATAGTGTTTAACTGTGTCACATTTTAAGCAAGGATTACACAAACTTGTTTACTCCAAAACATCTTATCCACCTTAGAAAATCATTTTTAAAACACTCTTTTTTCATGATTTTCCTTGGCTATGCAAGGATTTTGCAATTCCAGGCAAAATAATTATATTTCGATAAAGAGTAATAAGCCTAAAGTTTGCTTTTGTTTCAAATGCATTTGTGAGTAGAAGTCCAGAAATGTAGGATTTATTTATTTTTAGGATTAATTTTCTTACTGAGGTATGGACAGTAAGAATTTCTGTGAACAAAGCAATGTCCAGGCCTGTATGTTTTTAAATTTTATTTTTGATAATAAAATTAAAGTTGAAACAAAATGATCATATTTTATGTTTATTGCAGTTACTCAGTTTTGTGTAGATTACCATTTGGTAACAAAAATGGGCATTTTTGTTTAGATTTTCCTATTTATTTTTTATCTCTCTCTTTGTTTTGTATCAGTGCAGCAATTTTGTGCTATTTTATGTATCAAATGAATGAAAAGGGCTGTATTTCATGGCATTGAAAATTGAAATAAAGTACCGTGGGGATGTAGATGTACAAATCTGCGGAGGAAACAGAAATGCCAAGCCATATTCTGCAGAAAATATGTGCTTTTTCTGAGTGCAGCACACCTGCCACACTGCAAAGATGTTGCCTTTGGCTGCAGGTGGCTATTTTCATAAGGGGTTCTATCTTAAATCACATACAAAAATCAAGGCCATATCTCTCCTGTGAACACTCACTCGTGTCGTTTGTATGGGTTACAGTTGCTCGGATGCCAAGCATAGAAAATTATAGAACATATTAATAAGTCCCTGCAAAAAGTATGTAAAAATATGAAACATAAAATAGAAATACAGTAAGGATTACAAAAAAGCAATAAGTAGGTAAATATTTAAAATTCTGAATATGTATAATGTGCTGAGTGTGTGAAGTGTGTAAAATATAAACTGTGTGCCATATATTACAATACAATGTATAAAACTAGTTTGTAAAGTTAGAAATAAAGATTTCATAAACTAATTCAAACAAAGGATGGGTGTTTTGGGGAACTGTGGGTTACATTTTACAGTTCTTCCAAGTTTCCTTAAATTTTATTTCCTTTAGTTTCATTGAGAAGGTTGTTATTCTTCCATTAAAAAGATGTCATAAATGATATCTTACCAGTTTTGGATAGGGGAGGTCCAGGTTGTTTTAACGGGGTACAATTCTGATCAATTTATGTTTTACCTTTAATTTTAATTATATTAAAGTGCCAGATGGAGACAAAACCAGTATGAGATGTACAACAGTCTTTACACTGTTGGGAGACGGAGGAGGAAACATGCGCAGGCGGAACCACTGTGATGACAGCGGCAAAGAGGAGGGAAATTTAAAAAGTCCGGACTTCCTGGTGGTATCAGAAGAAGTCAGTTAGCTACTTAAAAACACAAGTCTGGGAATATCAGGTATTAACATACGTGTTTCGAAACGAGTATCGACCTCAATGCCACAGCATGGAGACTTATCACGATCAGGTAACGTTGACAAATCCGCCGTTAGTTAGCTGCGAATGTGGCTAACACATTAGCTTTATTCTTGTTTACGTTCGCTCAGTTGTTGTTAGCTGCTAGGTTATCCGACGGAGCCTTTCTGCTGGGTTTGTTGCGTACGTTTATCCGTCTTAACTTACACGAGAACGGTTGCAAGGGGCGTTACTGTTTTATGCCAAGATAACAAATAATCTTAGCATTATTTGTAAACAAGACGGCTCGTTTTTGCTTGCATACGTTAACGTTAACGCCTGTAGGAGCATATCAGTGGGACTGTTTGGAAAAAGCGTTATTGTTGCAGGCAGCTGGTGCTCTGGGGTAATGTAACAGTGCTTAGAGTATTGGTCGATCAATGAATTGGTTGTAGTCGATCGTCACATACTTGTATTTACCTGGATAATTTAATTTACGGTTTATTTGATTCATATAATACAAAGCACGATGCGGATAAAACATACAAAGTACGTGTGAGGGTGTGGTAGAAACCTATACTGGCTTATATAAACCCCACACCCAGAAAACATATTAATACTAAAATACAAGCAATCAAAATATCAATACATTTAGTTGCCAAAAAAAAAAAATCAAAATCTCACAAGTATACGTGTAGAAAATAAAAATGCATAATCAAAGATTATTTTGGGGGGGCTTTTTAGCCATTAATTGATAGGTAAGACTAAGCGTGAAAGGGGGAGAGAGAGGGGATGACATGCAGCTAAGGGCAGAGGCCAGAATCAAACCTGTGGCAACTGCAGCAAAGACTTAGCCTCTGTACATGGGGCACATGCTCGACCAACTGAGCTACTGGGCGCCCCCAACAGTTAATTAAAAAAAAGCATTGATCCTTCTGATCCAGTTGGTACATACCTATCCATTTCAATCAGTCAGTCATTTAACCGAAGTATTTTACACAGGAAATGTGCTGAACTTATCTGGGTCCAGCTCCACAAATGTGACAGTTGTAAACTGAATATGTTTGCTATATTAGTATTTTTATTAGTAATAATCTAAACAGACAACCCATTTGAAAACCTAACCATGGGTTGTGGGGATTTTTTGAACGTTATTTTATCATACTGTCTTTGATTTTATGGACTGAACAAGAAATAGAAAATGAAAATCATTAGTTGCAACCTCTTGTCTGTAGACTTTAGACTCACCCTCCAAAAACAGTTACATTGGGAGCTATTACCAGCCTCCAGACAGGATATTTCCGATAGCAAGACAGCTGGATTTCCCTCCCCACTCATCCAGCAGCTTGGACCCACAGATGACCAGCTTGCAAGTGTCTCAGACCAAACCACATATTGACAGCACAGGTACGGCACAGACATTATGTCAAGTTTCTTGTCTCACCGAGTGTTTTTGTTATGGCATTTTTGTTCCGTTCACCACCAGCTGCAACAACCAGATACACCTTTCTGTTCTTGTTAACTCCCCCTCAGCTGTTGTTGATGCACTGAAGACCCTCCAGGAGAAAATCAGGCGTTTGGAGCTTGAAAGAAAGCAAGCAGAGAAGAGCTTTCATCAGTTCTCCCATGATGCCCAGAGGCATCAACAAGTCACAGCATCTTATACGGCGGCCAGTCAACCAGCAGCCAATCTGCCTGAGACAGACAACTCTGGCAGGAAAGGTACGTGATGGAGGCTGCAAAGGAAGAAGGAGTTGTAAATGCAAATAATTTAATGTAGATATTTTCTAATAATAATGTCTGTGTTTATGCCAACAGAGCTGGACTCAAAGCTGCAGTCCGCAGAGGCTCGCTGTAAGGTCCTTGAGAAGCAGCTGGACTACATGAGGAAGATGGTTGAAAATGCTAAGAAGGAGAGGAATGCCCTCATGGAGAACCAGGTAGAACAAAAGGCTACAAACTGAAAGAAACACAATTATTTAACAAAGCTTAATTTAAAAGTACACCCTGTGAAACTATAAATACATATAGTTTAAAAAAAAATACATTAGCTACTAGCATTTCTGGATGTACTGTAAGTGGCATAAATACATGTAACTAAATATACTATATACTATCTTTACAGGCTTCACTGCAGAACCAGCAACCAAGCACCTCAAATACCCAATCCCAGCGGGAGAAGCTGGAGAAACTTGAATCAGAGTGTCTCAAATTGAGTAGGACCCAAACTCTGGCGGAGGTAAAGCACGGTTTTACAATTTATACAGTTTATGAGTCTGAACACTAATCATCACTAGCTAAATAATAAGATAAGAATGTTATTTTGCTTTCAGACAAAGCTCGCCATACTGGAGCAAAAACTAATGAAAGAAGAGCATGAGCGGAAACTTGTGCAGGAAAAAGCAGACAAGGTTAGTCCGCACACAATTCAATATTTGGATCAGCTCAACAGTTACACAAGATTCCACGTTTTTGCTTCATTTTTTAACTCTCCTGACCCCAGCATGGAAATATTTTACAATAAATGATTTAAAAATAAGTAATGATTCCCTGGGGATCAGATCTGAAAGACCATCCTGTCTTAGGTTGGCTAAAGAGTGAACCAAAACAGATAGTGTCATACATATATGGTAAATTAATTTCCCAAAAATATGTCCCTACCTCAGGAATGAAAGTATGGGATAGGGATATGTCTGAATTGGGACAAGAATTAAACTGGGATACGATCTGGAACAATGTTACGAGTGCTTAGAAAAACCCAAATCACCAGTGCATCCATCTGAAATTTTGCCATAGAGCATACTTAACGCCGAGAATAAGACATCAAGGTGGGGGGCTAGGGTTGAAAAGTCAAATGTACCCAGCAATCAGTTGACTTCGGTCAAAAACATAAGTAATGATTTTAAATGATGATTAAATTACTAATAAACAATCTCTTGAGGATTTTAAGTTACACAAAACTCACTGTCTTGTGATGCCAGCAAATAATATTGAAAAGAAATACAAAACCAACTTTAACCGTGCTATTATTGTCACATATCGACAGCTGCAGAAGGAGATGGACATCAACCTTCGATTGTCTGTGCCAACTACTGAAGAAATACAGCCAAAGAGGAAAACAAAAAAGACTACTAAGGTACTATTCTTACTGATAAAGTAAAATAACTGCCTGTATTAAGTTGATGAGAGAAAATGTGTTTGCACAGTAGTGATAACAGCTGTCTTCTACTTAGAAAACCCCCAGACAGAATGAGCTGGCATCACCAAGTGGCCCAAGGCACAAAAAATTCCCCTTTGTTGCAGGGACGGTAAGTCAGAGCTAACTCCATAAATAATGTATTATTGTTAACTATTTCCCTGTTTTGACTTATTTTGATTACCCCCACATTTCACAGTCAACAAGCCCGAGCCATTCAGTTCATGCCAACATACAAAGTATACTTCACATGATGAAGCACCATCAGCCCCAGCTGTGTGAACGAGTGAGCGCAATCAACAGATCTGGTTGTGCAGCCAAGAAAAGCCTCCAAAAGGCCTTAGCTCCGTCTTCCAACACTTGTCACAAGCCTGACAGGGAGCCTGAACCAGCAGATCAGTCACTGAGCTCACTGTCTGACCTGCTCCTGGCTCTACAGGATGAGCTAGGACAAATGAGCTTGTGAGTAAGCTTTTATTTAATTGTTTTGTTTTAGTTTTTCTTTTGCACATTTAGTAATCTGTGTCTGCATTGTTGCTTGCACTTTTTTTGGTCAGTGAGCATCAGGAGTTGGTGCATCAGATAGATGCAACCCAAGATCGCGAGCAGAGGCAGGATCTGCAGAGTGAACTGGAGAGGCTGGTTGGAAGGATGGAGGAGAAGGCAGCCCAGATCACCAAGCTCCGCAAACACCAGCAGACAGTAAGTGAATGACCACAAAAATCCAGGGGCTCATTTGTAAAGATGGTTAATTGCACATTTAGTTATGTTGTTAAGGTACTTTGTAAACATGTAAAAGTGGTCTATACAGACAGTAATTTAAAGGGTATTTTTTCAGCCTGAACCCATGTTTTTGTTCTAAGTGACTAATGGAGATAACAATTTTTGAAACTGTTCCAGTGTTGAGCTGGAGCTTGTAGTCGGCAAGGGTGAATCTGGCTGCAGTGTAACCACTTGGAGCATTTGTCCAGCATTAATTCACTAAAAGTGCTTGTTTTTTCCACTGACTAACTCAGGTCATTGTTCTAATTGTCTGAGAACTTTATGGAAAGGATCCCTACAGAGAAAGACCTTTTTGTTAAAGAGCAGGATCCTTTTTGTTTAACCAGAAACAGCCCCAAAAATCACTATCGCCACACACACCAGGCTCTATGTAAATAAACAGTAATTTTAACGTGTAAAGCGCCAGTGTATTTCCAAGTCTAACTGGGTGAATTGAGGGTTAATTACAACCAAACCAGAGTTGGTGATTGTTGGAACAGTGGAAAGACAAACCATGAAGGTATTTGTAGTTTTCTTTTGTTTCGGTCGACTCTGAATGAAGCCTGCTTTATGATCACAAAATCACTGTTTATTTAAATGGAGTCTGGTGGTTTTGGTGATAATGATTTGGGGCTGTTTCTGGTTACACAAAAATAATCTTACTCTCACATATATATATATATATATTTGTTGTTATGCACTTACAATAACAATCTGAGCCTGTCATCGGCAGAAAAAAGCACTTTTACTGGACGTACATTCACAATGTGCAATTGCCGATAAATGTAACATGGCAACTTGTTTTGCTTCTGCCGGCTGCAGATCTCTGGCTCAATACTGGACCAATTTCAAAAGTTATTGTTCCTGGAAGTCACTTACAAACAAAAACATGAGAAAATAGAATCCAGACTGAAAGAAAAACACAGAACTTTGTAGTTTCAGCTGATCTCTATTCCTAATGTTTTCTGTCTTTGGCTCCTGCACAGATCCAAAAGTTGACCCAGAGCCAGCAATGTGCTGAGGAACACACAGCCAAGCAGTTGCGTGGGATCAAGCCACCTGCTCCCTCTCCTGTTAAGGCCAAAAAAAAAGGAAAGAAAGGTGGAACCACTTACAACAACCTGCAGCTTCTTAGAGAGACGCAAAAATTCAGGAACAGCCTAAATCAAGATGACCTTTCCTGGGAAGCATGAGGTTCCCTGAAAGACCTCTCTGTGTGCGGGCTTTGATGCTACAGCTGGTTAAACCACAAGACTCCCCTTGGTTCCTGGAAGCCTGTTTTCCCCTCTCTCTCTCTCTCAAATGGCCTCTGTGACATTTTTAGAAACAAAACTAATGACGAGGGAATAAAGTGTTTTTGTGTTTCACACAGGACTTGATTAATAGACATGAAACCTATTAGGCATGGGTGACTGACTTAAATTAAATCTACTGGGTCCACGATAGTTAGAGTTATTAGTTTATGAATTATGATCTTCACCTGTCTCAAATGAAGCTGGAGTAATCTATTTTTAATATTTTCAAATTTTTAAATAAAGCACATTCTCTTTACATTCTGTAAATACATTTTTGTTTACATTTTACTTACCAACACTGTTTTTCTCTCAATGCACCATTTGGACTTCATACTGAGAACCACTAGGTGGCAGTGCAAAGCCTATGTCTGTTTAACAAACGAAGAGGCTGACACCCCACAGACTGCATGTATAATAATAAGTCAAAACATGATGTGTGGAGCATCAGACTCCTACTGTCTTGAACAGTCAGTAGTAGAGATGGACCAAATGTTTTGTGAAGTCTGTTACAGCAGCTGGCTGCACAGCTGAGTAAATGCAGCTCTGACCACAGGATAAACGGATGTGGTTTTTATCGCAGTGCACTAGTGGGAGGAACTGGTTTTCGCCACAGGATTTTGCCGTTTCACACTGCCAAAACAACTCAATTCTCTTAAATTCAACTATGATTGCTATTGCTCTTCTTAACGGCAGGCTGGTCAGATGATGGGACATATTTCTAGTGTGGCTGAGGCTTTTATATGTTGTTATTTTGAGTCATCCACCTTTTAAGGGATGAATAACCACATAAGAAGCTGCCTCATAACATTCCTGCATTATCTCCTCGTTATCAGGGCTCGGTTGACATTTTTTGTCTCATCAGGTCACATTTTTGATATGCCAGAAGCATTTTTGACCTTAAGAGTTAATCTCAGTCACTCTCTGTAGCACGAACCCCTTTGTGCTTGTTAAGTCACAAATTGATAAAAACTAAAATCAGAACATGCTGAACTGCCCTGTTCAAGGTTCTGGGTCATGGGAGAAGAAAACAGCTCATGTCTACCATTATCTAGCTAACGCTGCTTCGTCCTGGTATTCTTGGCATGACTGGGAGTTCACAGCATGGTTAAATGGACTGAGTTGGCTATTGCATTGTCTCCCTGTGCTCACATATTAGATTACAGAGCATGACTGGACACAGCAATCAGGTTAGCTGAGGCAAGTCAAGACCCCTCCATGCCCACATACATCTCTCCTGACCCTGTAGCTCTGAGACCTTGTGACCACACACCACTCTTTTTGCCTGGTGTTGAATAGCAGCGACGTGCTTGGAGAACAGCGTGTAGGAGGGATGAAGATATGTCTAGTGTAAAAAAAAATAATCAACTAGAAATGAGTACATTTGCCTACAGTCTATTTGTTTTAAAGAAACTGTGGGTATAGGTCACTTCCTCTCCAAAACAAACAGACCAATTGATTTAAACAAGTAAAACTACTGAATAAAGAAGTTTCACATTAAAAATCAGTGTTTCTCCTACCACGTTTGGCACATTGCAGAAGGCCTGCTTTTCCAGCAATTGCAAATGTGTGCTCCCTTTTTTTCCTTTGATAACTTATTGTGTGCTCACCTTATTTCTGATCCAGGGAGGTTTTAACCATGAGCTGACCTGTTGGCAGAGGTCTCTTCTACTCCAACGAAACAGATCTGGAGATTTACACCTGTAAAAACACAGAATAAAGCACTTTCATGATACTTATTAGTGTTTGTCAGACATTCAGCATGTCAGAGACAGGCCTCTAGCCTAGCACCTGCTAATGTGTCTGCTAAAGATCTCTCCCCCTCCAAAAAAATGTCCCTGATGATTTTAACCAGTAAAAACACTGGATAAGTAGTTTAATTTTTTAAAATCTGTGTTTTTCTCAACACTGCTTGTAACAGATGGGCTTCTAAATATGGTGGTCCATGGGACAACATGAATGGCCCAATCTAGAACCAGTGTTTGATTGTCCAGTTTGGGCAACTGTCGAAACATAGTGTTGTAATTTGGCAAGCGCCATGGATAAGAACCTGCTTCCTATGTAGATATTAACGGCTCATTTTAAGATAACAAAAACACAACTATTCTCATTTTCAGGTAATTATACACTTAAGAAAACGCTTATATTCAATTTCTGCCAATTTATCCAACTACATCCTACACACCTGACTTTTAAATGTTACAGGTTTACATAGAGAAAAAAAAGAAAAATAAAATCCTCAGAGTCTGAATAAAACTTTAGTTGTTTTTGAAAATTTGGCTGACCGAAGGCTTTTCCACTTCCCAGTGAAAGGCCCCATAAGAGATGTTTTTGACAGAGAGGCACAAGCTGTCTCCATTAACAGCAGATACTAAGTGAAGGGTTGCAGATTGTTTTTAATGGACACACGAGAGAGAAATTATGGCGTGCTTGTCCAAAAAAACATTCTCTCCCGAAAGTCTATTTGGTCTTCGGAAACAGTGCCAACTGAGGACTCTGGGCCACTGGATGAATAACAGTCAGTTCAGCATAAACACATATTGTACACACACTCCTCATTCAAGAATGTGGTGAGCTGACTGTGCGGACCGTGATTTTCGAGTGTGCACACTGACACTTCCTTTAGAGCCAATAGTTTTTGCTACATAAGCAGAACCTCGCTGTGACCTTGGAAACTGAACATGTGTCCTGTCAGGAGAGCAAAAACTCAGAGCGTGAAAAACAAGTGTGTTGTTTTGAGCAGAGAGGTGGTTCCTTTAATTTTGTCTCTCACTGACCCATTCAAACATTAATGGCACGTGACATCAAATTATGTCACGCGACTGCAATAACATTTGCACCTGTTTCCTCTTTAAAAACATGTCAATTGCTGTCATAAACAAAAAAGTCGTAAACATCAAGATAATGCTACAAATTGTGCGTACAGTTATCATGAAACTTGGCAAGCACCAGTTCAAGTGTTAGTAGATTTATTAAACTTTATTACAGGCAAAAAGACTTCAGGAAAAGCTGTGGCCATGCAGTTGATGAGTGTGGCGCTATTAGTTTGTGTATTGCCAAAGGGGGTACTATTTATATTATCAGGTAGAGCAGTTGTCCACAACCTTCTGGGGCTTGTGATCCCTTAAAATGGTCACTGGTCTAATGAAATAATGGCCACGCATCAAATAACAAGTGAAAACAACAAAATAAAAAGATCAATCTGCTCTCTGTGTCAGGGGTGAGATTGGATGAGGACCGAAAAACAGAACAAAAAAGTTAACAGGTGTGCAAACGAAAAGCGAGCTTTTATTGCTTAAGTGCAGAAAGGTAGCCAAAAACACAAAGTACAAATAAAACACAAATAACCACTGTAAAGATGGGTAAAAAGTGGTGCACTGTGTTAAAAAAAAAGCAAAATGAGTGTCATTGTGAAACAGAATGTGTCCCAATAATTGTTTTATCTATATTATCCTGTTTTCATTATCATGTGAAGCCATAATCCTAGTTGAAAATTAAATTAAATTAATGGCTCAGCTCTAAACTTTTGGCACGTGATCCATTACAACTTACACTTCACATAAAAACTTACATAAAGACCACTTCATTTCTAATCCCATTTTAAAAAGGTGGTATATTTTAGACACATTTTATCCAGTGTTACCTTTTTAAACTCATATTCATTACATTTGAATAATTATTAATGACTGTATGAATTTAAATATTGTGAATTTGTAACAGAAACATATGAGATAAAGATCTCAATGAAACCTGTTCTGAGACAGTTAAAAATGTTTCGCCATCATCGCAGGTTATGGCCATGTGGACAAAAATTGTGATAGATTTTTAGAGGCCCATGGTAAAAATATTAGGTATTTCTCTTCAAAAATCGGAAATGTATACATAAATATAATAAAAATAGAATTTCCTGTAGTATCCCTTTACTTATCTTACTCACTACACCAGATTATCTGCTATAGAATGAAGATGGAGGGTACTGACAGAGTTAGGGTGGATTCAGCACGTACAGCATCAGTAACATTTGTCAATAAGAATCTTGTTATGGTGTTTTTTTTTCCGATAGATGCCAAACATATTGAGCCGCACACTCAGACAGAGGAGAAGCAGCTGAAGCAGAGATGGGATGAAATGAAGTCCTTCAGCAAGTTACAGGTATTAAAACCAGAAGGGCTCTTGCTGAGCACAGACCTCTGCCAACGCTCAATGTCCTATCTCACAATGTTAACAACATAGGTCCTTATTTGGCCCCCATGCTTCACTTAATTGGACTGGTAGTTTTTCCGTAAGCCTGCTCACAACAGACAAACCAAACGAAAACCATAACTAAATTTCAGGAACTCTATTATGCTGTTGAAGTATAAAGGCTAGTTGAAAACTATGTCAATATGAGAGTTAAGAATCACATACTGATATTGTGTTTCTTATTTTACAGTTAATACTAATCATCTGATGTGCATGGACTAATACTGGTACAGTTAACATTTTTAGTTTCACACCTCCTTGCTTTAATGTATTACTGATACATGTTTGAGGATTCATTGTTCTTCAAATAGGCTGGTTGTCCTTTTTCTCAGAAGACAAACATACAGCTTTAATTTGATTTTATTGATTGTAATATGAGAAAGGAACAAAACATTTCTGGGGAAAAAAAAACCTTCTCAAATTTAGGGACTCTTACCCATAGATCCCATTTTTCATTCTGTTATCTTGAGCAGAGAGTTTAAGGAAACCCTTTGAAAATGTCCATGCCAGTAAATTTTGCCTAATTTTGGAGCGTTATTCAATTAATGCCAACATATTAGGTTGTCTAGTTTCACAAGATACCACTACCTTTGCGCTTGCTTAGAAAATTAGCGTGCCACAGGCCTTAAAAACAGTAATATCGGCCTCCAATTTTTTTCGTCGGGGGGCACTTGTGGCCATGGCCTCCCCTGCCTCCATGCGGATGTCACTTCTCGGCAGAGTTTAAAAACAATTTCTCAGTTTAAGAATAGTTTGAAATTTCAGTAAATAGACTTATTCACTTTCTTGCTGATAGTTAGATGAGATACTACTTTGTATTGGCATAAAGTGTGGATATTCCTAACTGTGTCCGTGGTTAGCCTGGTTCTGTCCATAGGTTAAAAAAACAAAACACAGCCTAGAAATATATGTATCGCCATATCCAGATGTTATACACAGTAAAATTGGTTTTACAGTGTTAATTTAACAATTAAAGAGTCCATTTTAACACTGGGTCAGTGAATATATGGTCTTTATCTACTGAGTGTAAAGTTACACTGATCATAGTGTTGATGAAAAAGAAAACTGATAACTTAACAAATAAAACTACAAAATAAAATTTAAAAAAAAATACATTTAGTAACAAAATTTTAAAAAATGTATCACAGAAGAACAAAAACAAATGGTATAACATAATAAAAATAGAATTTAATAAAATAACGGTATATTCAAATTCTAAAATGCATTGTGTACATCTGTATAAAATTAAATTTGGCTTTGCCAAGATTTTTAGTGAGGCAATTTGAAAGCAAAAAATGTTTACAGAGTGGTTACAAAGCCTGTTAAGGGGTTAACTAGTTAAGCTAATTTAAGCTATCGAGTTAGCTGTTTAACTGAAAACTGTGGATGCTACAGGACAACTTAACGTTACCGCTTACCTAGTCCTCCGTCAGACGTTAGCTAGTTAGGGTTAATACTGCTTGCACAGTTAAGTTAGCAGTCGGCTTGGTCATGTTAGCCCGTTGGAAATTAACATTTTAACGAACAAAACCAGCTGGAGTTTATGTTGAACAACAATATCTAGCAAATCTACAAATCTACCACAGCTGAAATGCCCAAAAAAGGTTAAATAGATAAATATGAGAGACTTACCACAGTCGGTCGACGAGGAGAAAATGGCGGCGTGATGGAAAGTTCTGGGCGGTTCAAATGAGGAGGAGGTAAGCGGGGCTCTTCAGAGTACTTTTTACATTGTGTTTTCAGACTACGAAATTTTCCCAATAATATTTCTATTGGTATTAGTATTCTGTTAGTATTAGTATCTATCTGCAGGCCTGCAGGCAGCAGTTAAAGGACCTCAGATGGAGGATCTTCATTTTTCGCAACAGCGCCACCAGTGAATTGGGTGAATGCAAAAAAACACGATACTTTAAAGGTTTATTCCACCAAAATATTACTTAATAAGTACTTGCAGTTTTAAAGGTTTATTCCAAACAAATACCAAATTCTTTGAATAGCATAGCCTACTGACAAAGGTAACTGTCTGCCTTGCAATTCAACTTGGCTGCTAAGAGCTCATTATTGGGTAAAATAAAGATGTAATCATATTTGGCCAGATATTTGAAAGGTTGGAAACACAAGATACTCGCCCTCTGAATAGATTGTTTGTACTGAATATGAAGTAAGTTTTATTAGTTTAAAACGAGAGACAGATTTTGGGGAATTGAACAGCAAAATGAACAACACCTAGCCATGCGGCATTGTGTAACGTTAACGTTAAATGACAGTGCCGGTATTAAAGGCACTAACGTTAGCATATACTTAAGCTAACATTAGCCTACATACTAATGCTAGCTTGCTGCCCCGCAAAACTAACTGTTACCCCAACAACTGTACCAAATAAAATACATTTAGGCTATCATGAAATGCTTTTATCATTGGAAATTTCATGTAGCCTATTAGGAAGAATTAACCTAATTAACATTATAGTTACTAAATCAGCAATTAATATAATTGGGCTTGGCAAAATCAAGCTGTGTTTTCATCGAATTACTTTAAACTAATGTCCCCAATATTTGTGTCTCCTTTTAAACAAATTCCGCTTAATATTCAGTACTTTGGGTCTGTTCATGGTCCATCTTCAACATGTGTCCAGTGAATACAAAGCCCATATTGTACAGCCAAACAATGCGCATGTACGGAAAAATGAGGGTCCCAGATCTGCGATCTTGAAAGTGCAGCCTGAAAGCCTGCAGGTACTGGGAGGCGTCTTACTCCAACTGTTGTTGTAATAACAATGTAAGAGTCAATGACCTTTGACACTGCATATTTTACACTGGAGAATTTACTCCAATTCACCATAATGAATTTGATGATACACAAATGTTTAGATACTGTCAAACTAATAAATGATTTTTTTTTTGTTCAGCACTGCTTTACTATTTTCTTCTGTGACATAAGAGCTTGTTGACCTAGCATTAGCTACACACACAGGGCGAGACAAAGCAAAGCCTGAACTCGATACCTTTGTTGTCCAGGCAACTAGCTGTTCAATTGTAACCATGGCTATGGAGCCTGAGCCCTGAGACCTGGCTGTGTATCATCGCCCCTCTTGTGATTTGTCATGTAAATCACCTGCTCCAAGGAAGTCAGTGCTGCTGCTGAAGGAGGAAGGTAAACACAGTGATTTGTTTAACAATATTCAAACTTTATTGGCTTTACATCATGAAACTAAAAGGCAACACTAGAAAACAAGGCACAAAATAAAAGGTCTGAGAGAAGAAAAAATGAGCACATAACATTTCAGGAGGCATTGTGGCACCTGCAAGTGTCTACATATGGCTATGTGTCAGAGTGGGGTGGGAGCAAAGCCAAAAAAAAAATCGTACCTACAAGACTGATGGCCTCTAACACAAAAGGTAAAAGATATGGCACATAAAAATAAAGCCACAAGGAGGGAATCAAAAAGCATTTACTCGTTGCTTTTGTAATTGAACACTGCAAGGCTGAAAACCGATAGGAGAGCCCTCCATGACCAAGCAAATTGTACAGAAAACAAGTCATTAAATGCACTAATTGAAAATTACAACCAAAGTGGACTTTATTTCATCATGTGACTGTTTGCATTATGAAGGAAAGAACACTAGAGGTTTGTGGCTGTGGTTACAACAGTAAGTTTTATGACAATGTGCTGATGAGAAGTGGAAGTAAGTCACAAATGTGCAAGTCTCAAGTCTTATCCATCAATTCCTAAGCAAGTCTCAAGTTACTGTTGTGAGAATAAATCAAGTCCCTAAGTCAAGCAAGTCACAAATCAAGTCATGAATTTTGATGAACAAAAGCTAACGTTTGACCATCCAATAAGTCAATAAATTAGCTAAAAAGACACATTCATGTACCTTTGTCTGTGGGTTTGGAACTGATGGATGAAAGTCATTAAAAGTTCTAGAAAGGTTATGGAATGTTGTTTTATATAATGCAGTTTTCACAGTAATCATCCTTGGATAATCTCCCACCCTATGTTACGTGATGGTAAATGTATTTTCTGTAGCTGTTGATGTAACGTGGCTCCAATATGTGTCAATGTGTGACAAGATTTTGTTTACCATTTTATACATTTCTTTATATTCTCCATTTATTCTGTCTCTCTCTACATGGATTACAGCAAGATGATTCTGACTCTGACTTTTAGTAGAGTATGAATCTGATATGTTTGAAAAACACTGACCAAGTGGGGAAAGACCTTTAAGTCCATGAAAATGTGTGAGAACCCCATTTAATATAAAAAGCCAAGTCTTTTCAAGTCATCTGTCTCAAGTCTAAGTCAAGTCCAAGTCCTGAAAACAAAGCCAAAGTCAAGTCTTTTATCAGTGTCAGTCAAACAAGTCTGAAGTCGTCAAATTTGCAACTTGAGTATAACTTGAGTCAAGTCATGTGACTTCAGTCTCCCATCTCTCTGACAAGTTGTCCAGGCTACAACCAGTTTCCATTTACAGGAAAGTTATGCTATTCATTAGCTGGTTACAGCCATTTCAGTAGCATTTAAGCACCTGTAATTCAGTTGTGTGAATGATCAAAATGTGGACACTTAAATGTTAATGAAATGCCAGCCATTAAGTACAAAATACATTTAAACTTCTCAAACGAAAGCAGCCTGGGAATCACCTAGACAGCTTGTCACTACCAAATGCTCTGTGGGTTTGATCAAGAAGTTGAGGCTGAGCATGACAAAACAGACATTAAAGCAGAATACAACACAGAAAACCACTTCACAGGGGTCTTAAAAGTGCTGAGTCTCGTTGATATTCAATCGGTGTGGCATATTGTTTTACAAACTACAACTAGATGTGGATATTAACTGAATAAGGCACTTTTCCTTAAGAGGTGCACGGACTGAGTTAGTGGGAGAAGCTGCGGAAAAGCAGCACAATGGGCATCTATTGGTATCCATGGATACTGGAGGTGTTTTGACACACCACAATGTCAACATGTGATGCTGCGTTCTTAAGGAATGCAGCTACCATGTCGAAAAAGCAGAGCGCACTCTGACTGGATTCAGTGGTCACACAGCATGCCACGAAAACAGCTGTGAATAAAATGTTTCTCTAAATTTGGGCGAAGGCTCTCTGCATGCAGAGAATGAACAAATGGGTGCAGCTAAGGCAAAAACTCTGGAGCCTTCTCGCCATAGTTGGGTCTTTGGGCTGTAGCCTAATGCCACCAGGTGACTAGTTTAAAAGGCGTGTTAATGGTGAGCAGCAAGAAACATGTCATCTTTATGAAAATTATGAAAGCCAAAGTAAGAAAAAAAACATCTGCACTGTTGGTAGTCATACAAAACAAGGTGATTATTCATCCATTATCTAGTAAATATTCAAGACTGAGTATTTATACAAGCATTGTTTTTTTTTTTTTTTTGGCTGAACCATGAAAACATTTACAAAGACAAAAAGTTACAAAACAAAGCTTGTCAGTGCAATGCTCAATTTCCATGCCAAAAACTGAGGACTTTGGCTCAATGCACACTGTTTCAAGGCATTCTTTCAACTAGCATATGGGCTAATCACAAATAATCAAGTGGTTTTTTTTAAGAGTGTCTAAATCCTTAAGAGCATATGCAATGGGAGGAAAAATCACAAGCATCCAGCATGCAATAATGGAAAAAAAGCATTTAACAAAACATTCTTGACACTGACAAGGCGCTACAAGCAAAAATGTACTCCTTCATTTAGCCTTTCCTCAAGTTGAAACCTAGAAGATGAACAAACACAGGACATGGCTATGTACAGGAGGGAAAATGTAGAGAAAAAAAAAATCACACAGTTAGCAGCAAGCTAATTGGAGAACTTGACATGAGCTCTACCACGGCCGCTTAGTTGTCACACTTCATTCACGATCCTCTCACTTACAAGTCAGAAAACAGAGGTGCAATTCTCATTAAACCAAACCAGCACTCAGTCCAACATTTTTACCTTAATGCACTCTCTCCAAGTTTTTTTTTTTTTTTAAATTAAGCCCAATACGTTTGCCTTTTCTTTAAAGCTGCATTCCCTGATTAATAACGCCTAAAGGCAGTCCAAAACTTCCTGCTATCTCATTGTTCATGTTTTGAAATTTAACACACTTAATGATTAAAACATAAATAGTGACTTGGGAGGAAATTTGGAAGCAGAATTAGGCGTTACAAAAAGGGAGAGCGCCTTTAAGGAATTTATTTATACAAAGTCACCAGTGAGAAGACCATCATGTACAGTATACAGTAAAGTCCTCTACTTACAGGGAAAAAACTTCGATCTTGACTGATCAAGGCCCTTGAGTGTGTACTGTATTCTTCATAATAAAAGGCTCTTCAGTCCAGCTGGGATACTACGGTTCTCACCAATATCAGCACAGCGATACCGTGTCTTCCTTACAAACAAACTAATGATAACACTTGGGCCTCAACCAGGAAGAAAAGACTCAAACATTTCTCTCTTTAAGTCATACTGGACATTAAAGGCACTTCACTGCTATCACTGTCCACATCAAGAAGGTGCATGCCATTCTCTTTATCTCCTCATTCTCTCTATTATACATTATTAATACAAATTAATTATTCTGACATATTCTACAATCTTTCATTTTGACCCACAGGCCCTTTTTGACGACCCCACATAACCTGGGGCAAAGGGCCAGCTCAACTTTAGCAGTCAGAGTGGGTATGTTTTGATATTGGTAAATATCAGAAATAATTGGGGGATTCAAATATGGGAAATTATGAAACTGGAATTATTGCATTGAGCTGCTCTATTGGCAGTTTTTGGACATTTTTTCCAACTAGTTTTGGGTGAAAGATTTCCCCAGGGAGTTCAACAGCAAAAAACGCACAGCACTCAAAATAAAACCAAAGGGATCACTTTTTTTCTCCTATAATCTGACATCAGATGATTGGGTGTTGCTTTTATTCCCTCCTAAGTAACCCTGCCACTTTTACATCATCTATGAACACATATACATGATACATGGCAGAACAGGGAGCCTGCCCACAATTCAACAGGCTAAAAGCAACACTGAATCATCACTGTCGTCACGTTTAAGAATAGCTGTGAACTCAAACAGTGGTTCCAAATGAAATAAAAAAATTATGTAAATGCTACCAGTTTGCAGCTATACTACATCTAAGAATCAACAGAAAAGCTACTTTGACTAATTCTGTAACTCTCATGTTGTGTATTTAAGTGAGGAGGCACAAAGGGAGGGGCTGCAAAAAACACAAACCCCCTCAGTTTGCTTGAAAATGTTTTGGGTTAATTTTTTTTCTTTTGCAGAATGACTAACGGCATGATGGAGGTGGGAGTAGCTACCAGGTGATGTAATCCATATGCTCAAGGCTTACAATGCCAAATCGCTAGAAATCTGTTTAGTTCATTTATATTATACAGGCCTATGTGTGTGACTACATCAGCAAGGCTAACGCAGGCCTAAACTGCATTTGGTACAAACAATAGCGATTAGGAAAACCTGCTTGAAAACACTGTTTAAGTCCGTCGCTATGAGTGCGTGCAGAGTGGGGAGTCTTATCTAGTTGGTGGGGACAGGTTGAGTGATTTTGAACCAAGAAGTGCTGTTGCTTCAAAGGGTGTGGTAGTTGCGATCCTTGGACTTGCAGAATTTGTAGAGGAAGAAGATAACGGCCTGCAGGCCCAGGACTAGCACTATTCCACCGATGAAGCTTGCAGCGTCAAAGGTGTTCTTGTGAGGGGCGGGAGAGGGGACGACTGGTGTGGTAGTTGTGCTGGTTCCATCTGTGATAACAGACAGGACAGAGTGAGAATTCCCACCAGTCAAGCTGCAGTTACAGTTTACATCCGTGTCTGTAAAAACATGTGCTTCACACATATCTTCCCCTCAGCAGCACAGAAGATCTATACAATCACAACTTCAAGGTGGACACACAAGATTAGTTTCACCAATTCAGTATCTGACAAAAATTTCTCCCCTTCTGCTCCCGGAGTATGATGTTGAGTAACGGCCATAAAAGTGTTTTTGAAAAACATTCTAATTTCATAGTGAAGTTGACTTTTTGGATATGTGTGAACTTTTGTCAAACTAGCGTATAAACTTTTGGCCATAACCTGTTTTGTTAACCTTTGTCATTTGACTGCCAAATTCTAAACAGTTTATCCTTACATCCAAGTGGATATTTGTGCAAAATTTGAGGGAATTCCCTCAAGGCCTTCTTGAGATATGCGTTGAGATGCGTTCACAAGAATGAGACAAACACAAGGTCACATGGACCTTGACCTTTGACCACCAAATTCTAATAATTCCATCCTTGACTCAAAGTGGATGCTTTTGTAAAATTGCATGAAACCCCCATCATGGTGTTATGAGATAACACGTTAATAAGACTAGAAGGATGTCACAGTGACCTTTATCATTTACCTATGACCACCAAAACCTAATTACTTCATTATTTAGTCCAAATGGACATTTGTGCCAAATCTGAAGAAATTCCCTGAAAGCCTTCTTAAAATAACGCATTTACAAGACTGGGATGGATGAACAACCCAGAAACATAATGCCTCTGGACTCTGCTGTTGCCAGCATGGAGGCATGGAAATTAAGTTATACTTTATTATGTACATTACAGGATGGATTTGAAAATCTCTCACTCCATCACAATGTCAGACTTTGCCACTTACTTGCAGGAGATGGAGGCATGGAGGTGGAGCTGTTCCCACTTTGAGTGGGATGAATGGTGGGATGGGTTGCATTGCCTGTAGTAGGGTCACAGTAAAAGCACAGCCATTAGAGTTAGCACCATTTGACTTTTACAGACGTTTAAAGTAGCAATCCTTAAGATTTCAGTCCTGATTGATTTGCAGACATCTGTGGTTACTCATGGTACCAGTACGTGTGGTTTAAAGCAAACACTACTTGAGCAGCTGCTTTGTTAGAAACATAAATGCAGGTGTGTCTACAGCTAAAGAAACATGTTGATTTATCTGATTTCATGACACACAGGTGAGTAGTTTTTCCACACAACAGCAGGGCAGAGTTAAGTTTGCTGCCTTGCTGAGGTGTTGGAGGTGTACAATGTTGTCCCCGACTCTTCATCACAGCCAACTGCTCGTTGTTGTTTCATCACCCTCTTTTCAAAAGTTCAAAGGATCAAAAAGTTTTGTGTCATAGATGCATTTTTGATGAACGATCAAATTAAACAAAAACATTAATGGTGGATTACATGCTGCATTGCCTCTTGTTTCTCATGCATGTGAGGGCAATTTGAATCGTCGTAAATACGTTGAATGGCTTTTGCAAAAGAAAAAGAAGAAGAAAACAGAGACCATAAATAGTATCAAAAACAGTGTTTTGACTACATAAATTCTTAAGGATTACAACTTTAACGAGGCAGTTCATCCAAAAATCAAAAAACATATTTTTCCTTTAACCTGTAGTGAACCTGTGTATCAGTCGAGATTGTATTGATGTCAGTTACCGAGTGCTGGAGATACTGGCCGTAGAGACGTCTGCCTTCTCTCCAATATAATGGAACTAGATTTCACTCGGCTTGTAGTGCTCAAAGCACCAAAAAAATAAATCCGCCAACTGCATCACTACACAAAAGAAAGTGTGCATCTACTCATGGACAAGAGGCTCATGTTTGTGACAGTGTGAGATGTAAACATTAGTGGTGTCCTCCCTGGCTGAGCTGTACCATCAGCTAACTCAGTGGTGATAGGTGAAGGAGCAAGAGATGCACATTAGATACAAATTAGATAAAAATAGTAACCGGGTAATGATTTCTGGAAGGAGACATTGCTGTTGAGTTTTTCAAATGTTTTTTTCTTTTTTTTTTGCGCTTTGAGCACCACAAGCTGAGTGCCATCTCATTATCATCCCATCTCATTAAATTCAATAGAAGGCAGAAATCTCTGAAGCCAGTATCTTCGGCACTGAGCATCTCACACCAAAACAATCTAGACTGATAGATAGCACCACAGGTAAGAGAAAAAATATGTATTTTTGGTTTTGAGGTTAACTTTCCATTTAAGGAGATTTCAATACAATTCTTTAAAAGACCACCTCAAACCTTATTTGCTGGACAATACAGACTAAAGCAGGCAGGAGCAGAGCTTTTTCAGGACTGGTTACCTGTGGTGGGCAGAGCGCTGCTGCCATTAGAAGAGGCGGTGGTGACAACAGGGGTAGGGGTGACTGAAGAGTGAGTAGTCACAGGTTTGCTTGCTGTGGGGTCAACAGCTAGACAGGGAACCAACACCAAGACAGGGTGAAAGGGGAAAGCAAGAGACACCACACAAACAACAATGGCCAGAAACTACACAAGGCTTATTTCTCCTGGGCAGATGAAAATAATGTTTTACATCTCACCACATCTTTTGAGACAAAAAGACAGCAGAGACGGAGCCAAAGCGCTGAGACTAACCATTAACTGACACCGTAGTTAGAGCGTAGCTACACCCAAACAGAACCAGCAGATTATTAATACCCCTGACTTGGAAAAATTAGTTCCTTTGTATACAAATATGGAGTTTACTCATTTTCTTCAAAGAACATGTTAATATAAAATGTTAATCCCCAGTCTGATATTTGGAAACAGCAAGCTGTTAGACTTACCTGAGCAGCTAGCATGGGTGCAGGTATCGTTATCTGACAGAAGAGTCATGTTTTGACAGCTAAGATTTGCTGAAAGAAAAAGTAAAGAAAAGTATCATGAATTAAATGTGTGTCTTCATGCTTTATATGAAGTTTAACCAGTTGTTTAAAGTAGATTTTAATGTCTTCTGTTAGAAAGTGCAAAAATACTTCAATCCTGTCATGATGAGCTGATGACTGAGCAATAGTCACTGAAGTCCCAAATTCATTCAAAGAATCACCAAACAGAGTTTGTTGTAGAGTACACACTCAGCTAAAAATCTGATGATCCGTCTCACACTCATTCTGTACATACAAATAGTTAAAGCAGCAAGATATGCGTCAGGGTAAATCTCTTATCTCATCTCCTACTCAGGAAGGTCAGAGCCGTTGCTCACACAGACCCACATCCTGCAGTTAGAAGGATGGCATCCTGCTGCCCCTTTCACAACACTCGATTATTTAAAGTTCGTCATGCAAACTGTTCTGCATGCATTTTTTCTTGTATGCTGAAAATATTACTTATGTAGAGAAATATTACCACAAAAATATGCTTTTTTTCTCGCTTTGATAGATTTTTTTAATTTTATCTTTTTTGAATGAGATGAGATGAGGTTGCTGCAGCTCAAGAGTCCAGTGAAAAAAGCAAAAAAAGTGATGAGTGAAAAAAAAGGATAATATATGACAAAATACAAATTAGATACATTAAAAAACAATATAAAATATATATACACTATACACACCTTTTAGTTTAAACAGAAGCTGTATGTACATGATTGATAGTTGCCCAGGATGGCTGAAATACACGCATGGTGTGTAGTATATATACTGTAAAAATATAGACATATAGGTTGTATTTTGCATTTTTTGTCGTAAATATAGTGAAATATAGTGCATTTACTTAGTTACAGTCTAATCCTGTTTAAGTCTGAAGACTTCTTCATTTGTTTTTTTCAGTTTGCTGAGTCATAGTTCGATCAGCTACATTAGGTGTATTCTCTTTCACTGTAAAATTGGATTACTAATTAACCATGGCAGAGAGGGACTTTGCCCTGCCATAAAATCTTGCCTGTCCCAAATACTTAACAAAAAGTCAAGTTACAGACTAAACATTTACCTAAGAAACAACAATTATTTAACATACAGACATGAGTAACTACAGCAAGATGAAATTCCATAAAGTAAACAACCAAACACGAATATGTCTATGATTTGAGTTCATTTCTTCAACTCGGCCTGTGTCACAGTGAGGAAACCATGAGTCACGACAGACAGCACCTTGTGACATAGATTCTTTCCACACCCAGTTATATGGTGTTCACTTTACTGCTGTTGTTGTTCAAAACAGATTTTACAGCTTTAGCACAGACATCCACACGTCAGATATCAGACATTTCCTGGATAACTGCGGGAAATTATCTCATAAATTGGTTACAGTTGTGTCAAACTTTCTCCTTGTAAAAAGCAAATTTTGGAGTTCAGAATCTGAGATGAAGATTTGATGATTACTAGATATATCCTGTACTGGGTTCCTACAGCATAAAACCAGTGGTATTTAAGATTTTTAAATGCCACTTGAAATGAAATTTAAGACCAATTCAACCGTAACCAAAATTAAAGGAAAACAATCCATGAAACCAACATCTTTTACTTAATGTTAGGAAGAATTCTAAAACATGTATATGCACCCAAGCATATTTTGTTTAGATAGATTTATTGTTTTTCAAGTCAAAATTGCTTTTCCATGCTTCTCAAACATGAGGAGTGTTTGCTTTTCCTTGACTACATGATAATAAATTTAATATCTTCAAATAACTAAATTATTAGTCAATCACTATTCTGTATTTAGCTGTCATGTAAAAACTTAACTTATTCTTTGACATACTATGCTTTGATTTATCAGCTTTAGACTTACTGAAAATGGATACAGTAATGAGAACACAGTAACAGTACACCAGCATGACCGCACTTTGCCCTCACTTGTTGTTTACCATTTTACAGGCTCTCAAACCAAACCTCTCATATACGGAAGTGGCAGACATAGTTCCCGTAAAACTACAATACTGGCTAATAATGACAGGGGAGGCCGTTGACCTCGTCTTTGTGTTAAATGTGTTTATATGAGCATATGGGGCATATGGGGGCATTATCACCCCGGAATACAGGAACATCATAAAGGGAACTGTGTCGACTCAATGTGGGGCACCTGGTGCTGTAAAACCTACACCTTTCTTTCTTGTTATACTACAATCCACAGCAACCACAACTCCCAACAGATGGCTGCCCATAAATTACACACCAACGTTAACAATAAGACTGCAGCCATTGTTGAGAGCATCCTTGGGTTTCTCCATATAGGGTCATAATGACTCACCAGTCTGTGTTACATTCTTCACAGCTCACACGGCTATATTTTGTATCAGCTATGAAAATTTTCTGTCACGATTATCCCGGCCAAAATAAATGTGGTTTGCACTATTATCCCGATAATCATCAAAGTATGCTTAAAAGTCTTAAAATGACTCTAAAACATACTGAAATTACTTTACTTTACATTTTGTAATAATATTTATGTTGCACCACAGATGAAACATGCATTTTAATTCAGTGATAATCCTTTTTAGTGTAAAAGTAACAAACAAAACCTTAAAAAGCCAGGTTTTTGACATTTTGAAAAGGCATATCTTTTAGTATAATATATGTCAATAGTTGATTAAGATCTTTTACTTTTTAAAGTTGGTGCGAAGATGGTATGCAGTCTGTTTTTGCAGAGTCTAGACTCTGATATATCAATTTTTTAATTATTTCATGTCATTCTATTGGGATTAATGGTATATGATGGCATTTAATAAAAGTAATAATAATAATAATAATATTAAGACCTCACAAGACAGTTAAAACAAGCAACAATGCAACCATAGATCATAATGTCAAACAATCATTAATAGACTTATTAGTTAATATAATAACTTGAAAAAAACATTGTCATAAAAACTACATATAAAATCATTAGAATAAAATCATCATCAGTGCAAATCCAGGTGTGTGAGTCATCATAAACTCAAACCAAATATGCCAATGTGAAAAGGTGTGTTTTGCATTTGTATTAATTAAATTTAAAAGCTGAGCTAGGTGATAAGTCTATGTAGCATGCAGCAGACTGAAAACATATTAAATTAAAACAGATGATGACAAAGTTTGAATGAAAGAAAGGTCATAAATCGAAATATATCGCAACATGTTTTCGCAGTACTCAGCATATCTTGAGTATCATGATAACATCATATCTTTGGGCTCTTGTAATTCCCACCCGCTCTAAATACCCTGGTATACTGTAATACCTTGATACCACGCAAGCATAGTAGTCTTTTTTATTGTTATTAGTAGTAGTATTAGCAGTCTTTGTTATTGTAACGGTGCATTGACCTGCCACCCCTGCAGTTTCTCCCTGTTTAATGTGCGTTTTCACCATTTTACAGACTGCTCACGATTTATCAGTTCTGCTATGACTGACTAGGGAAGAAAATTAGCATGAAAAATAAGCAGCTTCATATATTTAAAACTCAAAGAGTGAGACTATTTAAAGCTGGAAACTTAATGACTCACTGCCTTTCAAACTGTGATTTGGTTTCACCAAGTCATTTCTAAAGTGTTGGATGCATTATTCTTCCCACTCTTTGCGTGATCCGATCCTGCGATCTGTGTATGTCGAAGTATGTGGGAGGAGGCTTTTTTTTCACCCTCCAGCAGGTCAGAGGGCTGCTATCTCGCAGGCAGCTGTGAAAGGTAGAACTGACTCTCACCCTTTTCCAAGATGGTGACATCATCATCACCACGAGTTACCTCCACAGCTTGCTCAAGCTAGAGGTGTGAGTGAAACCCTCGGCTAAACCACAGAAGGCAGCCTTTTGGTTTAGAGCATTCAACCAGCTTTGTCACAGACTCCGGCCTGCACTTAAAGGCGCTACAGAGCCTGCATGTACACGTGTTAAGTTTTTGAGCATTTATACACTGGGCTGCAGGGAAATGTGCCTCTGACGCCAAAGGCTTGTGTACACAAATTCCCTAAACCGAAGATAAATCTGGTAATGACAACGTGGTAGGCGTTGCAGCAGTGTGGTTATGCAGTGCTTCAGCCAGAGCTGACCTTTCCAGTTTTTGCTGAGTTCATATGAAATAGGTGATCCATTCTCGAGTCTGTGAAAGGCTTTAGCTTCGGGCTTACTTGTTGTGTGTGTTTGTTTGTGTAGTAAGCAGTCAGTGTTCAGCACTGTTAAACCTGCTTGTATCCTGTGTAGCCGGCTTGTCTGAGTTGTTTGTTCTGGTGTGTAACAGCACTGAGGCCAATCTTTGGGCAGAGGAGACACATCTTCCAACACAAACAAGATAAAAATTGCAAAATCTCATGGAAACTTTGAACAATGAGTCCTTGTTTACATTACATCAAATGATCATGGGAAAAAAAATAAATGGCAGTCAAATCTTTTGCACAATATAAACACAGACTGTGTAAATTTAAGCTTGTGAAATCACTACATGCTTAGAACAAGAACAGATTACAAAACATTTGTGTTTTGTGTTTTTTGTGTCTGTGGGGTTGTTTTTTCCTCATGTTGTGTAATTTTAAACCTATACAGGTTTCTCCCATGGGCAGTACAACAAGCCGAACTACCTCGTCTCCCTTTGGCTTTTAGAAGAGTCACATAACTGTCATCCTACCTGTCCTGTTCAACCGCTTAATGAACTGTTGAGTAATGTATCAATGAAGGGCCATTTAACATTCAGAGACAAAGCAGGATGAGGGTGTGGGAGCATCAAATCTGTTTTCCCGGAAAGAATCAAAGCTTCTCATTGGCAAAGTTGTCAAACAGGTCAACTCCCCGGGGACGTTAAATACCTGTGTTGCTTGTCCTGCTTATGTTGACTGATGTAGGAGTAAAGCTTAAAGGGATACTTTGCCAATTTTCAACCAGCTTTGTATTAAAACGATGCAGGTAGTATGTGTAGATAAACTGTGGTAAACATCCCTCCATCTAACCAGTGACTAGATATCCCTCATCCTACCTGCAGCCCTCAAACTCTGCCAAATTACGTATTTTACATTCTTGTTTTCAAAATGCTGTCATTAATGCTGTGCTTCTGGGGAGAAACGGCACTTACAATTAATATTTGTTTTGTTTTTCGTAATTTACGTCATCCAGCAGAGTTTTGTGAGCTCTCTGGCTGATGCTAAAACTACAGGCTTTTTTTACGCATTTTTGTATTGACCACCACTGGGGACACAAAGAATAAAGGGGCAGATCCAGAGACAGAGCCACCCCTCTCTATTTCTCAACTACGACCGAACTCTGATCAAACGGTAAAACTAAGCCGCGCTGATCAAATATAAACCAAGATTCTGTTACGGGTATGCATATTTCTCTCCTCGTGTGTTGCACCAGTTTCAAAAGTATTTGTTTCTTTCCACAGCAAAGACACCCTTGTTTTGTGAGGACCCTCTTTATATCGGTGCAGTACTTCTTTAATAGTTTTGTATATGCTAGATCGACTGGTGATACAGATGAGTTTACACAAGTTATCTTTAATTCTTTGAGCTTTATAGCAACTCAAATGTACAAGATCCCAGCACACTCGTCCTGAACTGCACACGAGGCATAAATTATGAGAACAAGGCACATGAAACTAATCTTGTATCCTATCTGCACACTCTTTCCTCTAACTCGTGCCGTTATCCCCTCAATCCTTCTGTTCCCCAGCGTGAGGATATTGCAGGCTTCCTGCCACACATCCCCTGCGCTTCCTCTTCTGTTCATTTTCTTCACAATCACTACAGACCTGTGCGTGTCTGACTACACACACAATGAACTCTGGCCAGCATTTGAGCACAGCCCTCTAGGGCGATATGGTCAATAATCACAATACTCAAGAGGGTTTTTTTCACCTACAAGGTTCAGGTTTTAGCCAAACGTTTACTGTAGCATTTAGCCTCAAAACACTCACACAGCAGTGTGGTTTTATCACACAATTTCGCTGAATCAAGCTGTATGTCAAGCCCACAATTTTAAGATACAAGAGTATGTCGCCTGATTTCTGCTTTATACATAAAACTTGGAACCTCATTTCCTGACACTGATAAGAACTTGACAACAACCTGCTCTTCTTCTCTCCTGCGAAAAAACCACAATAGAAGGAGTACAACACACAAGTACAGGGAGCACGCAGCAAATGGAGAGTCATTGGTTGACTCAGGAAACAATCTGTCATGCAGTTTTGTTATGGCAATGATGCATATTTCTAAATCACAACCAGCAGACTTCCAAATTAAGTTGAAAAAATACTGCTGCAGCATATTTCTCTACATCCTCCGCTCTATCGTGCAGAAATCAGACAGATTTCTCATAGTCATGTTTAGACAGACACTTCCATTAGCATAATGAAATTACAAAACGGCGATACAGAGATGTAAGCAGTCGGCAGCAAACCAGGATCAGAACAAAAGTCAGACATAAATGTCCAAAAGAGATTTAGCCTTGCCTCCCCTGCCTTCTAAATCCTCTACAATGAATTTATTGAGGTAAGAGTTCACAAGTCTATGAAATTGTGCAGCATTTGGCCTAGACCTTCACAATGTTTGGCTGGTGTTGCCAAACACTTACGATACAGCTCAGGCTTTAGAGAAACTGCAATGACATCATCTATAAGTCAGCATACATCCAATGCTATACATTCTCTCCATAGCAAGGAATCATGTGTCCGATCAGCTCAGCTGTCTGGACAATTTAAGACACACAAAGACCAACCTGTGCCAACAAAACAGGACCGATACTCACATGCTGTGCAGTTAACCCACTGGCAGTCACTAACGGTTCCACATGCTTCACAAGTGAGAGAGGAACACCCATCTGCAACAAAGACATAAATAAGATTTGGTTAGTTTTTTAATAATGGTAACCTCCTGCATGTGGTGGGAAATGAAACTGTGGCTCTCCAGATGTTGCTACACAAGTGCTTCTAACTCATAATAATAATATCAACCCTTTCAGTATAAAGACAGCATTAGATAATCCAATTTAAGGAAGAATGCTGACTGTTGTGAGTGCTACAGCTCTGAAGGGACTCTTCTTCACCTACTCTACGAAAGTCCAATGATTCATCACTATTGCACAGAGGTTCGTGAATGCATGAAAAACATCACCAGGGCTAACTCTGAGCTCTGCACATGGCTGTATGTTCTCTGTGACCCACAAATGACATCTCGCTGTGGAGCCAGGGACTTCAGTCAGACCAGTATGATAGTAGGAAAGCAATTTGTAATGAGACACTAAAAGGAAATTGGGTACTCTCTCTTTAAGGTTCAGAGTTGGCAAAAGTTGCATCATACAAACAAATCTCTTTTAGCTGTAAGGACAGGACTGACACAGATTTGGTGGAGAGGAGTCTTCTTGTAGTACATTGCTAACGTGGACAGATCTCGAAGTAAATGGCATATTAGTTTAGAATATGGTGTATATCAATGTAGGAATAGAAATATGATTTGAATGTGTTGGTATCTTTTTTAAAAATAATTATGTATGTGTTTATTGTTATAGACTACTACTAATAATAGTAATAATGACTTTTTTTTGAATAATTAATTTATTCAGCAAAAGTTGCATACTACTTGGAGTACATGGAGTGCTGATGTGGACAGATTTGAAAGTACATTACATACCACATACATGATACTAACACACACACTCTTTATGTGCCTGAGAACTAACTGGCTGCTTGTTAATTAGATTAAATTATGGTGCATATCAATATAGGAATATAATCACGGTGTCTACAGGTATCAGACACCTAAATCTAATGCTTTTAAGCCCTTTTTAAGACATTTTTAACCAAATTCAAGACTGCTTTTGGGACAAATCATCTATTATTCAAGCATTGCAGATGAGTATTATATACATAGTCCATTGCAGAGGCAGGCTTTATGCAGGCGTATGGTTATCAAAGTGAGTTAGATTACTCTGAGTTGCAGGGAAAAAGACGTGAGCATGTACCCAGAAGGGCTCTACTCATTTTGACCAAAATAGATAAAATGAGGGATAAATGAAATAAGATAAAATGTTTGTGGCAATTCAGACCTCACAAGTTCAAATTTAGGACTGTTTAATGACTCTTAAAGCCTTATATTTACAAAATTGAATTCAAGACATTATAAGGCTTTTTGAGGAGCTGCAAGCTCCCTGATGAATTTGATTTGTATGTGTTATGTGTTGGTACCTTTTTAGAGTTATATATATATATTTTTATTAATTCAGTTCTATTCTTATTTATCGCCTGATTATGTGTTTGAAATCCAACTTATTATATTTTTTAGTAATTATTTTTATTATCAATATTATTTTTTAAAATAAATATACAGTCATTTAGTTGAACAAAGGTGACATTGTTTATGTAAAAAAAAAAAACAACAACAATAGTAAAATGTTAATGAAAATGAAGAACTACTGCTCGGCATTACATAGTAATGAATGTTAAAATAACACAACTGAGAGGAAATTTGTAAGCTGTTACATAACATGCTGATCTGGTTCCGGATTTGGCAATTAGTGTTACACCAGACTCCATATTTCAGCCTTTTACTATTCACATTATGGGAAATATATGGCAGTTTCACATTTCACATTTAATTTCAGGTCACACAGCTCGCTAGCGGGCTAAAGCGTTAGCCGGACAACTTGAGCATAGAAATAAAACCGACAAGTTGCCAAAAGGATATTTTGAACATAATATTTCTTGTAAACAATAAAAAAGACTGAGTGACAACTGCCAGCTGTCAAAGCGAGGCGTCATACGGCCGCTCTTAGGATCAAAAATGGAGGCTTGACGGCAGATTAAAATCAGTTTGGAGGTGGTTGTCTTCACGGAGCTAAGGAGGGACACGGCTGGCTGTGGCTAGCCGCTAGCTCCGCGGTGAGAGGTCGCAAACTTACCTGAGTCTGTCGCGGTTGATGCGCCGATCAGAGCCGCAACTACAGTGAAAAACACCACCTTCAAGTACATGACTGCGGGTAACTTATTGCTCCTTCTGATGCGACGGGAAAACGTATCGGCTAAGAAACGTCGAGATTGAGATTTGGGATATTTCACAGCTTCCTCCGCGTCTTCTTGCGTTACTGGTCTCTGCAGCTGCTGCTCGCTAGCTCGCTACTTCCTACTTGACAGGTCATGTGGCACTTTTTACTGGGAGGAGTGAGAAAAAACAGTGTGCGTGAACTGCCACCACGTCAAAGGCAAGAAGGAGAGGAGTTACTTCATTTTATCATTAACCACACTGCGAGGTGTCACATCTGTATGGATGAGAAAGACGACGTTAAAAACATATATGATATAAAGTGCAGATGTGACGCAAAACGCTGAATACTAATGTGCTAAAAATAACCTCTCACATCCATGGCCTGAATAAGTCGCTACAGGGTCCTGGGCACAAATGCATTATGGCCCCCACTCTCCACCCATCAAAAGTGGTCATTGTACCCTGCTGAAAATAACCGCTTGACCATTTTGAGATGATTGAGCTAGTTGACCAGCTTAAAGTATGTTTTTGCATATTTATTTATGGTTAAACTGGTGATGCCAGCTTGTGATGGTCAACAAAATCAAACAAAATTTTAATTCTGCAACATTTCGATCAGAGGTCTCTAGCTGGTTTATCTCTTGAAGTCCATGTAAAACTGAAACCAAGTCAATGTCCTCGAGTATGTAGAAATGGAAGTAATGGAACTTAATATATTTGATCGGGCTACTTTGTTTTACTTTTCCAACAGATGTTTTGAATTGTGGAATAAAGCTGAAAAATGTCCAGAAATCTGACAATAGAAGGCATCCCTGCACAGTGTAAAGATGTAAAGCAATACAGTTTATGTTATATTCTTTCAACTTTTTACTTAAAAGAATATTTTCAGATGTATGCACTTTGTAATCACCAACATTTTAATCAACTGTAATTTAATTACACCTTTTTTCTCAGTAACTTTACCTGATAACAATTACATTTATAATTTAATTACATCTAACTTGTTACTTCCCAAGACTGAGAGTAATAAAACTTCACATACACAAATTAACCCCTGAGAATGTCAAAAAGCTAGCTGATGAGGACACAAAGACACTCACTTATCTGAGTCATGCACAATATAAACAGGTTGCCAAAATGTAGAAAAATACTTTTTTGCATGTATGCAAGTCGTATGTTACATGTACCTTTTGTTTATTTTATGACATTAAAACACTGACAAATATGATTAAAAAAAAACAATAATCAATGTGTCGGTGCTAAAACTTGAAAACTCCACACTCTTTAACTTTACATTCATACTTGGGCCTTTCATTGCAAGTCTGAGCTTCTTCTAATCTCCTGAGGACGTCGACACCCTCAACCATTTGACTGGAAAGGAAAATAAAGACAAAACAAAATGAGACATCTGAGATTATGCAGATTTTGGAAATTAGATAGCGTCTCTTAAGTCTAATAAGTAATACAAACCCAAAGGCAACATAGGTCCTGTCCATCCAGGGGGTTGGCTGCAGGGTGATGTAGAACTGGGACCCATTGCTGTGGGGACCCTTATTGGCCATTCCCAGAGTGCCCCGTTTAGTGTGGGACACAGCAAAGCTCTCATCTAAAAGGATGAATATGACATGTTTAGGTGAATTTACAGTACGTGCGGGGAAATCCACTAATATACACACATGAAGAGTGGGTTCTCATGTAGATGTATTGGACTGTTTATATATTTTCACCTTCAAAAGTTGGACCGTAGATTGACTCCCCTCCATCACCTTTTTGCTCTGGAGAAATATCTGTGAAATTGAAACATATAGCTACTGTCTGTGCATCTCGACCTCAGTGACACTTTAAAAAAAATCAAATTCACTTCCTGAATCGCAATAACTTGTTTTGACTTTAGGTGCCGTCATAATCTAAACAAGGGCTGGGCTTTAATGAGTAATGTGGACAGGAAGTTAGGGGAGTTCACAGTTTGTTTCACTCACTGTAAACAGAAGAGGCAGAAGGAGGAGTTGAAAAATTAGGCAGCCTTTACGAACAGAAAACAAATCCATTTAAATTCTTATAACCATGGCCACAGTCACAGATGTTCAAACTCCCAATACTAATGATTTACTGAAGTATTTCAAGTAAAGGACCGTTCGTTATTTATGAGGGTGGTACAAAAAGGGGGAGGCATGTCAAATATTTTCTAAGCACTGGGGAGGGACTTGTGTTTTTATTTTGGCTTATGGGGGGAGCATACACATTTAAGAGGTTGTATTCTTTTTAATTTCACCACCATTTCTTAAAGAAACATGGTTTAACATGTTTTTTACCTCTTAAAGAAAAAATGTTTTGTTTTGTTTTTTAAATTTGCCAAAATTGCACCATTTATTGCAGCCAAAAAACAGAAATTATCCTTAGATCTTCAATTTTTAGTCTATCTATCTGTAGACCTATCTGTTAACTTTTTAAAGACAGATATTTCATACACTTATTCACTTGCTTTTTGAGAAGTAACATATCCACATCAGCAAATTATGCTAAAATTAGATGGGAGGTTATGTATTTTCAGTGCTAATTGTATTTCATTTTTATGTGAAAACAACTATATGCCGTTAACATTTTAACAGGACCATACCTCCTCCTTGCACCCAGCCGTTGGGCACCACACGATGAAACACAGAGCCCTTGTAGCAGAGTGTGAGGCCGCTCTGTGACAGACCTCGCTCTCCTGTGCACAGAGCCTCAAAGTTCTTTGATGTCTTTGGACAAACATCTGAGAACAGCTGAGCCGAGAACAACGCGTATTATTAACACACTGATATTCTGTAATGGTCATCCAGTTTTGTTTATCAGCAATTTCAACAATATCTCTGTCAAATTTGACTCTGCAGGATGCTTACAAACATCAGAGGGTTGAGATAACAGAGGTGGTATGTGTAAGCAATGTGAAATGATATGAATTTTTGCCTCACCTCAAACAGTAACCTCCCAGCTGCCTCTCCTGCTATCTCAATGTCCATGAAGACAAACTGATGCTATAATGAAAGGACAAAGATGGCAGGTTGAACAAATGTCATAGATGTGTGATTTTTTTAATTAGTGATCCTAATCCAGAAAAGTCTCTGATGACTGTCACTATTGGAGTCAGCTTATCATGTACCAATGCCATTAACCTTATTTCTGATACCAACCAAAAACTGAAAAGAACTTTCAATCAATATTTCATAACCTATATTTTTGACTGTTATGTTGACTTGCCCCAGTGTTCTTGAGGTGTTTGGCGTAGTAGTCCTCAGTGAGAGCCATATAGAAAGCCTGCGGCCGAGTGAAAATGAAACTCCACTGATTCTTGGCCCAGCTGGCGAGATCTTTCTCATGACCGAGGAGAAGGCCGTTCAGAAAGCACATCAGGCCGCTGGAGTACTGCCACGCTTCACCACGCAGCTCCTTGAATCACAAGTGTTGAACAACAGATGTGTTGTTTATTCAGCCTCACAGAATAGGCTAACCATAACGTCAAACTACAGCTGCATTGTGTTGTGTGATTGTGTGTTGTATAGAGCACCACGACCCTAGCAAGCTGCTGCAGCTCAAACGATCCAAAGCAACATAGGGAAGTAATAAGTAGTTGTGCTGTGTGATTTTGATGTATTTGTACTTTAATTGAGTACTCATACTTCATTATTTCATATTTTTTTTGTTTTACTAATTGGTTTTTACTTTATTTTATCCCTGCTGTTTTTATTTTATTTTATTCTATATATTTTATTTACAAGTTCATATGAAGATTAATTAAACATACAAAAGCTCTGAGCATTTAAAAATGCAAAAGCAATTAAACTTGGCACGTTCAGTACCTTCTAAATCACACCTCAAACCTTCTTTTACAATGTTTGTCTAATTTTTATTAGTCTTTTATTGCTTTTAACATTTTTTATTACAGACTGTTTAATGGTCTTATATATATATATATCTTTTTTGTCTTGACAGTGGATACAGTTTTATCTTGTTCTGTAGCACTTTTTAACTGTGTTTTGAAAAGTTTACAATTATTGTTATCATAAAATGCAATGCATAGCAGTATACAAGGTAATGAAAATATGTGTAACTTCGACCAATCTCAGCAGTTAAATGCTGTCTGAATAGTAATGCATCATTTATAATATTAATAAGGACAATAATAATAGTTATAGTTATTATTATTATTATTATTATTATTATTATTAATGTTATTATTTGTGAACAGCTGTAATATGACCCTGACATGAGCCACACTGCTGCCTAATAAGTATTTGTACTTAATAATTTATGTCACCGTCACTGTTATTTTACTACTCTGTGTGTGGATAGCAGTTTTGTTCTTTTTGGATAATTTGCTGGACGAGTTGGATTTCAAACGTGTAATCAGACAACTTACCATTTTCTTTTGGCACAGATATGAGTGCCAATCAAATTCGAGTAGCGGTTGAATTTTTGGATCCAGAAATTCGTCAGGAAATTTCTGTTTCAGCCCCTGTTGTGCATAAACAATGGATAAGCTACAAGTATTGTTAAAGGTCAGGTGAAAACAAATCAATAATGCTGCAAAAAAGACTCAAAGAGAAATCAACGGCTTACCTCGGCAATACTTTTGGCAACATGGAAATTGGGGTCTTTAATTAAGCCGACAATTTCTAGATGTATTTTTGAGACCATGGTTGAGAAATGAAAACACTCAAAAAGTGAAAAACTCCTCAGTCTGTAGACGGGTACCTGATCTCCATAGCAACAAGCATTCAGAGGCGCGTGAATATGACGTTCATGTTAAAAAGTCCGGCGTCGATCAACTTCGTGAGGTAGTCCCCTTACTTGTCACCTTGTTTTTTAAATTAATATGTGAAGTAATATTTTAATACTATATTTAATAAATGTAAAACCCTGTGATGAATTGTTTTGATTTAAACGTAGAATTAAGTTTTCTTTCCAATGTCGTAACATTTAATACAGCACCAAGGCAGCGTAGTACATTGACGTTCAACGAATTGGCACGCGGCCCAACGGCGCCAGTGTTTGAAAACTCCGGTTGGTTGTTCCGTATTGTGTTGCTACGCATTAACGTTTTCTTCACATTTTTTTGGCATTAAATCGATGAAAACACGGTTTGGGGGTAGCTATGGGTGTTCACGACTTGTGGTCCATCGTTGAGCCGGTTCGCGAATCGGTGCCGCTGTACAGTTTGAGCGGAAAGACGCTGGCAGTTGACCTGAGTTTATGGGTATGCGAAGCTCAGCATGTCCAGGCTATGATGGGGCGAGTTACCAAACCACACCTGAGGTCAGTGTCACACATTATTATTATTTAATTATTATCTAAATGTGAGCTTAGTTTCTGACATTTACAACGTTATCGTTTTGTGTCCAGAAATTTATTTTTCAGGGTGTTCTCCCTCACTCTTATGGGGGTAAAGCTTGTGTTTGTGATGGAGGGAGAGGCCCCTAAAATTAAAGCAGAAACAATGAGCAAGAGGACAGAAACAAGATATGGAGGATTCAAAAAGGCTTCTGCCCCCAAAACTTCAACAAACACCAGCAGAGGGCGCTTTAAGGCTGTGCTCAGAGAGGTTTGTCCTCAACCCACCTTCATCTCTAATCATAGTCATTCATAATACATTCATGTTGTATTTATTTATTTATCAACTCTTGAATGTAGGCTATGTTTAACATGTTACACACTGAATATAATGTATATATTCTTATTGTTATGCCCTCTATGTATATCTTGTTCATTGTTGTAGCTTTGCACACATTTTTATAATTTTATATACTTAACTTACATACTCTGTTTTTAAACATTGCATTGTAGCATAAGGCACAGTTTTATAATTTACACACTCATATAATGTATTATTATTTCATACATTCAGCACATTATCCATATTATAATTTAAATATTCACTTATTAATATAGTGATTCTATAGTACTGTGTTTGTTACATTTATATTTTTACAGACATACTCAGCATAGTATGCATACTTCATTTTAAATATTGAAATACTCTCCTAATTGTTTACGCTTACTTTATTTCTATTTTTATATACTTGCATTGGTACTTATTTTTACTTGCGATAATTCTCTATGCTTGTATCAGAGTGACTGTAACGAGCCTCAGTTTCCCCCTGGGGATCAATAAAGTAATTCTGATTCTGATTTCTGAATCTTATTTTGTGCCTTTCTTACCTCTGTAGTGTGCAGACATGTTGGACTATCTGGGTGTGCCCTGGGTGACAGCTGCAGGGGAGGCTGAGGCCATGTGTGCCTACCTGGACTCACAGGGCCTGGTGGACGGCTGCATAACTAATGATGGAGATGCCTTCTTGTATGGAGCCCGCACTGTCTACAGGAACTTCAATATGAACAGTAAAGTATGTTTTTGAAAATTCATTTCAATCATACAGGAAGTACATGAAAAAAGTTGAACCTGAGTTATAGGATTGGAGTCTAATTTGAGTGAGCTGTTCATTCAAAAGGCTTCTCAGAATCAGAATGAGGTTTATCGTCAAGTAGGCTTTCACATACAAGGAATTTGCTTTGCTTTTTGAGGAAATAAAGAGGCGTAAGAGGAGATAAAAATAAGGCAAAGTACTGCAACATTCAAGAGTATAAATATAGATGGAAATGTTACAATAAAAGTATGACAAAGAAACTTAAAATGTACTGTAAGTATATGTACAATATAGCTATATAACTTCCTCACTTCAAATTGTTTTTGGGACTAGTATTGACTTTAAAGCGTGACCTCGACAGAGAAAATCGCTAATGTGAATCTGTTCATACATATTCACATTACATACTCACATCTCCCAGAGCTAATGCAACTTGAGCTCGCAGATTCGTCTGGTTCCCAGGCAACTTAATCCATTCAGAACTCAGTTGTGTGGTTTTAACTTTCTCCAGACCACTAAAGCAATACCTGAGCACCTGTCAGAGCTGTTTTAAGATCATATTTAAAGACAAACTGCCAGGGGGGTGAATTAATTTTATATACTGTTAATGTTTTTATAACTCTAAGCTCTGGTTCTAGTTTTGGACAAAATAACTGACTTATTTACAAAATCATTTGTCAAGTAATTAGCTACAAAGGACAGCCTAATAATGCATTTCAATGTTGATCATCAGTCACAACCAAACAGGAAACTTTAAAGCACCTGTTATGGTAACTTGCATCTTCTGATGAGCATTTATTATTTATTTGGTTAATAATTCCATCAAATGTCATACATTAATCAGCAATGAACACTTGTCATTTTAAAGATATACTATGCTGGATTTTCCCTAAAAGTCAATCAGACAATAGACAGTAATTGACAATCCAGCATAGTACACCTTTAACTATGTCCCTATCTATATGTTGGATTCTATGATCCTAACCATGATCGTAAAATCCATCTTGTCTTCACAGTCTTGTTGCTCTTTTTTCTCTCCAGGACCCTCAGGTGGACTGTTACAGGACTTCCAGGGTACAAACGGAGTTACATCTCTCCAGAGAGAATCTAGTTGGTCTGGCCATTCTCCTTGGCTGTGATTATATTCCTAAGGTGAGGGGCTCATCTTAAATACGTAGAAAATCCATCCATTAGAGTGGAAGGAGGATCTCAATGTCAGTGGAAAATTATGATAGAAATTCTGTTTAAATAGAGAAATACTGGTCTGATTTGATTTTCTAATGACACAATTATCTTATAATCCATCCTATTAATTATGTACACAAAATATTCATCGAAGGAGGTTTTCAATGTGTTGCTTTTTGGAGATTATTACAAAAAAATTAAGTATTTATGACACATAATTCAAAAACATATCTGCAATGTGATTTAAAGCATCACTTTGTTCATTGATATAAATACATTTTTCATGAAGAAAAAATAAACGTGTGTTTTTTGTTGAAGAGGGGTCTGTTCAGACTATTTATTTTCATATATATTTTCTATTAAGTGGTTTCTGTGTTCAGACTCTTTGTTCATTGAAAGTAACAGTTAAGCTTCTTAATCATTTTTCCCCTCATTATTTATGGGTGCATTCAGTGTAGAAACCCATCATAAGGCCTACATTTGTGTGTGTGTGTGTGTGTGTGTGTGTGTGTGTGTGTGTGTGTGTCTGTGTGTGTGTGTGTGTGTGTGTGTGTGTTTGTGTGGGCTCTGAAGGGGTTAATCTGAAACTGCATCCTCAAAATCACAGATATGAATGATTTATGCTAATTGTCTGTCTTCCATAAGGGCATACCAGGTGTTGGTAGGGAGCAAGCTCTGAGGCTTATCCAGATGCTGAAAGGACAAACACTTCTGCAGAGGTAGGACACACCCTCTGTGCATTATGTTCTTGCAGTTTGGTTGTAGATAAGGAGTGTTTTCCTCACATGAAGAGGGTATATTGTATTGTGTTTTTTCACTTCTTACCTTTCTCTAATCACCTCAGGTTCCTCCAGTGGAGGGAGGAGAACGCAGATGTGTCTGAGGGAGTTGTGAAGAAGGTTCCTCACTGCAACTTATGTCGACATCCTGGTGAGTGTTGCCCTGCTTTGAACTCTGACCCCTACTCGTGATCCCGATAAGAGGTGGAAAGCAAAAGGGGGTTGTTCCTGAGAGGACACATCTCACACGTGGCTGATTTTGAGCCATTTACCCTGTCATGTTAAAACATACACGTACGTGAGAGATGGGTTAGAGTGAATATGCCCCTGATGTTACACCCAAGTTGCAGTAGTGTGTTAGATTTTAAAGTAGTTTTTCTTCTCCTGTATCATCAAATATTAATTCTGATTCACTTTCCCCTTTTAACAGGCTCAGCAAAGGCCCATGAACGTCGCGGCTGTGTTCTTTGTGAGAGTAAACGATTCTGTCAACCTCAGGACTTTGACTACCAGTGTCCCTGTGACTGGCACCGATATGAACAGACACGGCAGGCCTCGTCTTTTGAGGCAAATATCAGGAAGTACGTGACTTTCTGTAAATAAACAGTGGTTGATATCTTGAGTTTTTGGACTCTTGGTCGGATAAAAAAGACTTAAAGGTGTTATCATAGGATTTTGAAACTTGTAATGGTTTTAAGCAATGATTTGCAATCATGTTACGTGTAATTTGTTTATTTTGTGATTCTTTTCTTTTTCAGGAAAACACTGGCATGTCAGCAGTTTCCTTTTACAGAGGTACAGATTTGTTTCACCTGCTATGGTTTATATGTTCTTGTTTTAATTAGGGTTGTCAAAAGTATAGAAATATAGATACACTTTCCGATACCATGAGTTTAAAACAATATAACCTTGGTTCATTATAGATTCAATATACAATCAGATTTTCAACCCAAGTCTGCAAAGATGATGATCCTTAACCTGCGACTTTCTCTCCAGCAACAAACCCCTAATGTGTCAGGAGGCAGAGGCACAAACAGAATATTATGATTCTGTTTGTGTGCACAAGAATTAAAAAAAAATCTTTTTGCAATGGTATTGAAAGAGATATAGAGTATTGTTTTTTATAGTAGTTTAAAATTCTGGTATCATGAAAAGATTTGTTTTAATAACTGGTATCATAATCTACAGTTTATGTCTGGTTTTTGATGCATTTTGAAGATCATTCGTGAGTTCCTGATTTCCAAGGATAAGCCTGTGTCACATTTCAAGAGGAGACAGCCAAACATGCTGCTAATGCAGGTAATGCGTTTATTTGAATTACCTGTTTATTTAGTTATGTCTTTAAATGGGAACTATGGCCATTTTTTAGGATTTATACATGTTATACCTATGTTTCAGATAGTCATAAACCTGAATAACCTTTCCTAAATCCAAAAACTAGATTGCCAAAAACTGAAATTTGTGTTGCCATTCGTTATAAAGTCTGGAGCAGCTCTAGACTTATTTTTTGACTTACTTCTCTGTTTTCTTTCTTTGAGAGCAGCTCATGTTCACAAATATTGATTGGACTTTCCTAGGACACTGTAGTAACATACTGGAAATCTTAATTTAGGTGGTGCTTCACTTTATGTTTCTTTTTCAGAAATTTGCCTTTGACAAGATGGAGTGGCCGAAGCACTACACCAGTGAAAAGGTTTTAGTCCTCATGACCTATACAGAGTTAATGAACAGAAAATATGGAAGAGAAATGTCCTCCCAAATTAAGCCTCTCAGGTAGCTCTTTTTTGATTTTTAAAAACAACAAAAATGTCTGTCCGTTGGCATAGCTGTAGTAAAAGAATGTTTCAGTTCATGCATAATGAACAATACCTTTTTTTCTTACTAAAGAATATTGAAACCGAGGGTGAGGAATGCCGTCGCTTGTTTTGAAATCATCTGGAGCACACCAGGTCAGTTTAAATCTTAAACTTTTCTTACATCTTTATTTTTCTCATATCAGCAGATAAGAAGCAATGTTTAAGAAAACATACTCGAGGTTGATTGACATGGTCGCTGCATGAAGTGGAGGTTGGGGTGCGGGGTGCTCGTCGCCGTGTTGTCTGTTAGTGACTTGCTGTGAGGTGGGGTTCAGAGGTGACAGATCAGTCACAACAGCCACTAGGTGCTAAACTGGCTTCCTCCTCAGGCTGAGAAATCTGTCATATCAAAGTCCACTTCACTAACAAGCCGGCCTGACATGACCGGCCTGAAAAACTCTCAATAAACTAATTCAAAGTATAGTTTCTCCTACATTGTTTTAAAAGTCGTATACAGCTACATTTTTACATCATAGATTTAAATGAATAAATATCATATATTAAAAGCTAAGATGTCTGCAATTTCCATGAATTATTGCTGTATTTTAATATATAGTTTGCAAATTCTAGTCTGCGTGTGTAAAGAACACTACATTCACAAATTGGGCTATACTGGGAAACTTAGAGCTGCTACAATATGAGAATTAATCCATAAGGTGATTGACACTAAAGTAACTGGTAACTATTTTTGATGAAAGATTAATATTTCAGGTTATTTCTCTAACAGAAATGCCAAATGATTGATAGATAATAGATTTGGTTTTAAAAATGTCTTCAAATGTTCTCAAAAGGCATTAAATGAAAGTATGTCACCGCTGTAGAGACCATGGTTCCAGTTTCTCAAATGTGAGAGCTTTTTTAAATTTTCCCTTTGTAATATTATAGTAAATTAAATATTTTTGAGCTTTTGTTCTGTTGGTTTTAAAAACAAAAACAAAAACGAGGCTTTAACAACATCACTTTGGCATTTAGGAATTTTAATGGATTTTTTCCCTTTTTTTGATGTTCACAGACCGAATTTAAAATTAAAATTAAATAGAAAATATAATAGGCATAATAATCAACGATAAAAAGAAATGTTAGTTGTTAGTTGTAACCCTGAAGAAAAGTGGTGCACAACAAGTAATAATTTTTTCCACTGATTGAACCTTTTTCTTTTTTTATGATGAAAGAACCACATTTTTTCCTAAATTAGGTAAACGAGAGTCTTTGAGAGCATTTCGGACGTTGATGTTTTTTCTGCAGAACATTATGTGTTTCCTGAAGATCAGCCCGCAGACGATCAACATGAGGTGAGGACGGTGGAGGAAGAGTCTCTCTTCCGTGTGGCCTATCCAGAGGTGGTTGAGAGCTACCTGAGAGACAAAGCTCTGGCCGAAGAGAAGAAGACCAAGAGTAAGACAATAATTTATAAAATACTTATAGATATATTCTTAAAGCAGAGAATATTAGTACATTTAAGTACAATGTAATGCTTGTCAGTGACAAATTTTGCAAAGTAAACCAGTAAATGTTGCTTTATTTTTCACAACAAAACTGGAAGCCCCACCACAGACTTGACAAGTTGCAAGACTTCCCACGATGTGCTGACAAGTTTCTCCTGATCAAAGGCACCTTGAGCTTTGACTTGTTTTTTGAGGCTGTCTATTGCAGCAGCTCTGACACCTGAAAATGTAGAGTTTGGCAGCTCCACTAGTTCACACCAAAGGCTTTGATGCAGCCGAGAGGTGTCTGTCACTTTATGCAGGTTGTACTCTGCTCCCCCCTCGTCATAACTGCTGTAGAGCTTTACTTCCTCGTGAGCAGGAAAACTAACCACTAATACTGAAATAGCCTAAATTACAAACAAGACGTACCAAAGTGAATGTGTTCACAGTAAGTTCAATATTTTTCAACCTGGACCCTATTTTCCGGTGTTTTTGTGTCTTAAGTGACTATAGGGAACAACCGTTTTGAGTGAGAGCGATGCAGCTCATAAAAGCGAAACAGGCTGCAATGTAACAACTCAGGGCATATATACCATCAGTTTACATTCACTGGAAGTGTTTTTGTTTTTTGCCAATGACAGGCTCAGATTATTATTCTAAGTGTCTGACATCCCTACAGAGATAGACTTTGTTGATAAAGAGTAAGCTCCTCTTGTTCAACAAGAAATAGCCCAGAATTCACAACTCAGTTAAATTTGAAAATATGCCGGCTCTATACATGCTAAAATTATTGTTTGTTTCAGTGGAGTTTGGTAGATTAGTCTATGGCGATTTCAGAGCTGTTTCTGGTTGAACAAAAAGAAATCACGTTTTAATGAAAAGATCTCTCTCTGAAAGGATCCTTTCCACACTTTGTTAGACACTTAAAATAATTATCTGAGCCTGTCAGTGGCACAAACAAGCACGTAAATTGAGTGGTTTGATTTCAGCCTGTTTTTCTGCTGCAATCTGTCTTGCTCAATACTGGACCAATAGCAAAAATGGTTCATGAGTGATTTAGACGCAAACACATGGGAAAATAGGGTCCAGAATGAAAAATACCAAACGTACACTTACACGCATTCAAAATACATTTAAAAATCTTTCAGTTGTTGAGCACTGACATCCTTTCTTCCTTCTTTTTTTTTGAACATTTATTAAAACAAGTCCCTTCACTGTAGGCCTCACACCACTTTACACACAAAAATCACATCGGTATAAGAAAAAATACATAACAACAAAAAGAAATTGACATATATACAAGTGACATCATTTGACGGACAGCAAACTTGGACCCGAGTTGCTACAAAGCAACGCAACTCTAGTGAAACAGCCCATAAGGCAAGTTATACATATTTTCAGCATCATCCATTCAAATGCTTACAATATGTTTACTTTTCTAAGTACAATATAACAGAAAACCATCTGTCTAAATAAGTGGCCATCCTGAAGTTGCAGTCTTGTGATTAAATATTCCATATAGTTCTGACATCCTTTCTTAATCTTCTTTACAGAGAAAAAGCTAAAGAATAAAAAGGAGAAGCCATCTGAAGTCTCTGATGGTATTTCTGACCTCTTGGCTCAGATGACCCTTCAGAGTTCCTCTGAAACTCAACCACATGCGGCACTCCCTGCCATTTCAACCACAGATGAACCAGAAGTGGTGGCTGTGGACACTCCAGTGAGCCAGAAACAGCAGCGCAAGTCAAAAGAGGAACACAGCACTGTGGCTGATTGCCCAAATACTCCTCTGTCTCATTCAGAATCAGAGGCTGCTGCGTCACCTTCTGTCTCTGCTGTTATCAACGCTCTCCACCTGAGTGATATTGACTGGGACACTGTGTCCTTCACGTCCTCTCCAACTCCACAATCAGCTACCAACCACACCGCTGAGGCCAAGCTGAGTAAAACCACAGACAGTGATGTCAAGGAAAGAGAGAGCGAAAACACCAAAGAGAAAACCTCAAGTGACGTCAAAGAAGCGGACTCCAGATCTGCTCTGGAGGTGTGCTTCACAGAGCGTCCTCTGAGGGACAGGCTGCTCATGAGGAACACAGCGAAAGCTATAAACCAGAAGGAGATAGCCAATGATGCAGTGTCAAAACAACTAAACTATGAGTTATCCTCTCTCAAACACATTCCTTCTCATAACTTTAACGGACAGATTGCCAGTAAAGACAGCAGTCACATTAAACTGTCAGGAAAGGAATCTACTGTTTACAAAAAAGAGCCGCTCACTGACAAAAGGCAGTGTGCAACAAATAATGCAGAAACTCACAGTTTAAAACAGCAGTTAAGGCCTGCAGTTCAAAGTAAGACAGCGGACAAATGTATCGGCTCACAAAAACCTCCTCAGAAATATAAATTTGTCCGAAAAGCCATTTCATCATCGACTATCCCGCCACAGAGGTGCCACTCAGACCCAGGTCAACGTGACAAAGACAGCAACGTGCCTCAGAACATCAAGAAGAGCGTGTGTATGAGTGTGTGTTCATCCAGCGAGGACAGTGATGCAGAGAACCAGCAGTCTGGACCTCAGAGAAAAGCTAAAATCAAGCCCATGAACCAGATCAAAATCTCAAACTTTTCCCTGAAACCTAGAAACACCAAACCGACAGTGAAAACAGCTCCCACTGTTCAGTTATTACCAACAAGATCTCAGAGCTACAGTGCAGATAGCGAAATCAACAGCACACCCGAGACAACAAAAGGCCAGGATGTCTCACCAGCTCACGTGGATGTTGGTGTGGTCCCTCAAACTCCAGCATCGCCTGTCGTCGCGTTAGACAGCGATGATTCAGTTATTTGCAGTGAGAGTCCGCTGCCACTGGCAGAGAGACTGAGACTGAAGTTCCTGAAGTGAGCAGCACCATCACCGGATGAAGGAGAAGACCATGTAAGCTATTTTATGTTTAATGTGAAAGTTTTAGAAAAAAAAAACTCATCTCAAGGGCTACTAACGAGCTTTTTACAGAAGAGCTGCAACTCTTTTGATAATCTAATAATTATAAGTAATTTTTTAAGAAAATAAGTCAAACTTTGGATAGCTCCAGCTGCTCTGTTAGGGTTTTTTTGCTTTTCCTGGCCTCAATGTTCTAGTAAGTTGATTGTATTTGAGATTTAGACTATTTTTTAGGGTTGCAACTATCATTATTTTCATTGTCAAATAATCAGTAGACTATTCGGTTTGGTTGTGGACCAAACAGTTAACTGTTAACTGTTTGGTCCACAACCAAAGGATATTTAATTTAATATCACAAGGAGTGAAGAAACCAGAAAGTATTTACATTCAAGGAGCTGAAATCAGAGAACTTGGACTTTTTTTCTGAAAAAGTTACTCAAACTGATAAATTGATTATCAAATTAGTTGGCAATTCATTTTTGATTACTAATTGATCAATCCTTGCAGCTCTTCTGCTGATCAGACAAAAAAGACAAGACAAGACAACTTAAGATAGTCTAAACTTTGCCGCAACCTGTTACTGTGATCCTAAATTGAACTGTTTTCTGTTAAACACATTTTATCTAAATATTAAATGTTAGTTATGAGTGAGCTGCGGTTTTACAGCTCCGGAAAAAGCAGCTAATTGGATCTTGAGTCAAACATTTTTATAGATTTTTTTGCCATCAGTGTTTTTTGCAGTACATGTGAGTCTGAAAACCTTGACTGATTTTTCATCAGTCAACATTTTTCAGGGTTATTACAGCTTAAGGCAAATTAGATGTAAGACTTTTGTGGACTGTTTACAGGATGATGGAGAAGATCATGTAAACTATTTTCACTCAATGAAATATAATACCAATTTTATAATAACCAGAATTAAAGGGAAAAAACTTAAACTGACATCAGTCATTTAGGGACAATTTTGCCCAAATGTTTAATAAATATGTGGCAGTTTTTGGTGGATTTTCTTGCAGATTTTATTTGTCACTGTGCATGTGTGATTTCACTTCCTTGATTCCCATTGTGCTGAGTTTAAAAAACATTTTGCATAAAATACACCAAGTCTCATATGCACTGATTATCTTTTTTAAAAAAAAAAGTGACAGTGACAGCAAATAGCAGAGCGTGGATCCTCTGAGTGTCCTGGCAAAAAACAAAATATAAGTGTCGGTTTTGCTATTCTGATCTGCAATACATTAATGCGAGAGGCATTCAGTAAATTACTTTTCTTTTTTAAATAGATGCTACCAATTATTTTGAGATTAAACAATGCAGCATAAAAAATTATTCATAAAATCCCACTTCCCACATTTTAGCATTTTTAAGACTTGTTGACAAGTTGTTGCCAATTATTAAATTTGACATTTTTCAAAGAAGTTATTTACGAATGTTTTATCGCAGCAAAGTTTGCCTGGCTATGACCTGTTCCTCTGAGAACACCGGTTTATGTAAATCAGGGCAAAAGGATGTGGATTAGCACAGTTTTAGTATGTAATGTCATTTAACAGCACAACATGTGCTTATTTTCTCCCACTGCTGTTTGACAAGTGACATGTCACTTCACATCGCCACAGAGAGAGGAGGCGCTGCAGCTGAGGGGGACACAGAGGACGCTGAGCCGCTGGTTTTACAACCTGCCAGTGTCGGTCCCCTTGATCATGAGTGAGGCCTTACACACCTTTTCAGACATGAAAGGTCTGGCAGGAGCTTGGAGACAGCTGCATCCTCTGCCCAAATAACAACTCCGTCCTTGTGATGGGTCTTAAATCTTAGTTTTCTTAAAGTAAGTGCTGAAAGCAGTTTGTCTGAATTATTTGGCTTGATTTTCAGTGCAGATCAATTTGTCTCCGTAAGTTTAGATGTGTAATTTTCTTGTGATGGATATTTACACTTAATGGAAAAACTACACTGGAAACAAGTAGTTTTGCTCCAGGTAGCAAGTAGCTAAATATCTGCACTCAGAGGTAAAACAGATTTTAAGATTTAGTAAAAAAAGACCAGATATATTACATTTTTTTAGCCTTTACACCCCTCTCAGTCCTGAACAATTATTGCTGCCCATTCTTAACCTTTAGGGCAGACCCACCCGGTGAACAGGGTACATGTTTTGACATAAGAAACTTCCCCAGTCGATTACTTACATAAAAACAATTAATTTTTGTATTACAAGTTTCATAAAATATGTTTAAACGTGCAAATGGTTCATTATCTAATGAAATACAATACATGAATAACACGTTCTATAAGTCAGGCCGTGAATGATATGCAGTATGAACAAGCCTCACTGTAAAAAAAATCTTTAAAAAATATCGACTGGAATAAAACTGGAAAATTTAAGTAGAATAAGTAAGTGCATCTGAAGTGGAGATTTTTGGCTCAGGGAGAAAAAAATGGCCTTTAGAGGCTATTGTAAAATGTATGTTTAAATATGCAAATGGGGCACAGATTTTCACTAATCTGAACTAAAATAAACACCTGAATGTTTTTTTTTTATGTCTTCTTTCCACTTGTCTGAAAGAAAGCATGTTATAGAAGCAACATAGCACCAAATCTCAAAATTGGCCAGTGCATGAAAAACTATGGGGTGCCTTTAGCTAAACAAAGCAATTCTCAACAACTTGTCTTTGTCAGGCTATACTCACAATAAGTTAAAAATGGTGCTAACTTGTGTTTTTTGTTGTTTTTTTTTAACTTCCAGACTGAAGACACACGCAGGCCTAACTTGCCAGAGAGGTGTGAAGATCTCAGGTGAAACAGCATCCTCTTACTCCTTCATTAGACAGATCACATCAAACTGATAATTGTTGTCGTGCAGACTTTAAAGAGTAATTTCCCACAAAAGGAATCTAATTATTTTTCTTTCTATCACATTATCCGTCTATTTAGCCTTATTCACACCCCAGTGATAACGAACGACGTCCTTCGGGAAGGTCGCATTTTGGCACTTGAGGTTTTCTTTGAACTTTTTTTTTCGCCTGAGCTGTGAACCCATAAACCTCCGGAGATCTGCTTCTATATAAAAACGCTTTGGCAAATTCGCCCTCACAGAATCAGCCTGTCACTCACGCCTCATGTCATCCTCGCTGCATGAAGTCCCGGGATATTTCTAACATGAACCTGGAGGTTGTTACAGCTAAGATACTGTCTGGGTGGAGGACCCATGAGAGCACTTTTGAAAAAGATCCGGATTCGTTTCAGTCCACCTCACCGGAGTCCTCCATTGACTCCATGTGCTCATCGCCGGAGATGTGTTACCCCAGCGGGCATCAGGAGATGAAGGACTTCTCTTTCGGCTTCACGGGACGCAGACAAACACCAGCAGCGCAGAGGCTGAGCAAACCCAAGATGTCCACCAAAAGGCGCATGAAGGCCAGTGAGAGGGAGAAGATGCGCATGAGGAGTCTTGCAGAGGCTCTGCACCAGCTCCGTGACTACCTGCCGCCGGACTACAGCAAGAGAGGCCAGCCCCTGACCAAGATACAAACCCTCAAATACACCATTGAATACATTAACAAACTGTCAGACATCCTGAGCCGCGCGTAACGGACGCACATGGACCTTTTACGCACCGGCTTTCCTCTCATCTGAACATTTAATGAGTTGGTTTTATATATTTGATGAGTGCGATTTTTTAAAAATTTCTCTTGTTTGCCCTTCTCTTGGTGTAAATATTGTGTAACGGGCACTTGGCAATTATTTTGTATATGAGGCTGCCTCTGACTTAGTTATGAATTCAATGTTTGGAACTAGTATGCTGTTATGTATTTGTTTGACTCGTGGTATCATAATGTAATACATCTTTACTGATGAAGAATTTCCTATATTCTTATGTTTGTGTGAACTGAGAATTCAGTAAAACTTCATCATGTTTGTTGAATTTTGTTTCTGGTGTATTTTAGAGTATAGCTGCATGATATTTTATGTCTACGTTTTGTTGTGTCATTAAATAATTACTGATGTTGTTTTTTAAATGACCCAATTCTTCATATATTTTATCCAAACTGTACAATATATCGGGTTTGCTTTAACATGTTTACACTGTTAATCAAATTGCTGTGTCAAATCCAGGTAATATACACAAACATGTTTTCTACAATAAGAGACTGTTTTTTATTTATGAGGTTAAGAGGGTTGATGGTAAACAAGAGAGGCATTTCAAATAGTTCTTAAGCACTGGGAAGTGACTTGTGTTTTGTTTTTGTTTTTTCTAAATTTTGGCTAGGGGGAGTGGCATACAACGATAAATTACTGTATTTTGTAGTTATTTTACTGACTTTCTTTTTTGTGTTCATGTTCGAAGACCTGTTTTCTTTCAAGATTTTTTAGAAAACATGCTGTTTTCTTTAAAAATCACTTTTTAAGAATTTGTGTAAGATTACACCATTCACCAGAAATTGAAAAAACAGAAATTATTGTTGTATTTTTGAAATTTCAGATGGTCCATGAACACATTATATGGGCCAAGCACTTTTCTAAAAAAAAAAAAAAAAAAATTAAATAAAGAAATTAGAAAATATTATAGCTTAAAATAATGATATTGCATTAAAATCACTTGGATAGAGTGCAAGATAAAAAAAAAAAAATGAGTCAAACCCCAACCACTCCCTCCTTATAAGCAAGGAACAGTCCCTAAACTGATGACGTGTTGAATTGGTGCTGTAGTTAATATACCGTCTTCAAGATGAGCGGTACAAGTCGAAAGTACGTCACCCGATTCCACCCAATCAAAACGCCGGAACATCTAAACGACAGCGAAATGTAGCCAATCAGACACCAGCATTCCTCCTAGTGGGCGTAACAATCCACATAATGTGTTCCTCACAAAGAAATCCCAACCTGGATGTAGTCTAGCCTGACGAAGCCGCCATTTCAAAACGCAAAGGAGTGACAGAAGCAGAGGGAAATTTTGTATATTTTTTATTTTTCTAATATATTTTTTTATTTTTATTAGCAAGTAAATATATTACTTTTTGAATCTACCTCGCCTGCATCACCAGCTGAAGTAAGTCCATTCTCTCTTCTAGCAAAGCGTTTGAAAACCATAGGAACGCCCCTTTTATACAGTTAACATTTAAATACACACTTCGTTTTCAGGCTTATTTTTCTGCGTTTTTTAGTTCAGAAAGTGGCTGTCCAAACGTTAAACGCCAACTCGAATATAACTTAGAACAAAGCAACTGTTTTGGGCACATTATACTGTATGTGAGGTCGGCTCTGCGATGTTTATTCCAGGAATTAGACGGTCCCCCTTTAGCCCTTTTCGTTATAATTTAGCCAGCTGTGCTCATCGTTAGCCCCTGCATGCTAAATTGTGTAAAGGCGTATGGCCTTAAGTGTATTTGTTGAACAGGGTTGTTTTGTTGGTCCAGGTTTTATATTTAAGAGCTCTCACAGCGCCAACCGCCTCTTTGGATCAGGATAGAAATGTTTCCATGACGCTCGACGTGCTTGTGGCTCTGCAGGCTTATTTACTCTAAAATAACACTTGTGGTAATGTATGTGACAGCCTTCCGTCACTGCCTCTAAAGTGTCATTGTTTTATGCACTAAAGCTAGTGCAATCCGAAAAATAACACTGCTCCACAAGAGGTGTATCTGAAATACGTGTAAATAGATATAAATATATACAAAAAAGATCTAGTTAAAGTTATAAAGGGAGAGTCAACCATCATTCATGTTGATGTGATGCAAGAAATATAGGTAATACATTAAGTACAGTGCAATGCAATTCAACAACAACACAATCTACACCCTCCAAAGTGAGAAATGTAACTTTCATGGAGGTAGCATTAATTGCAGTGCTCTTGTTTTAGACAGCGTTAATGGTAGTAAGGTCTGCCTGTCTAAACTGGCAACTGAGTGTACCTACAGTTCAGAGAAAGAATGGGAAAAACAACAAACACAACACACATGTATGTAAACAGGCTACTCTATACAGTATATATATGTATATATTTATATAGAGAGATAGCTAGATAGATATGAAACTTTTAAGGATAATAAATGATCCTAAAGCTTCTAAACGTACATAGGGTTTTTTCTACTGAAAAGAACAATAATGTTCTTTTAAAAAGGTATTTGGTTAATTTTTTCACCTTTTGAAGGAAGTTTATAGGTTTTAGAGTCATCTAGCAGTGAGGACTGCAGATTATTACCATCTGAAATGTCCCCCATGTGCCAAGTGTGAGATTTTTTACCAGGAGCGTAGTCATCTGCAGAGGTCTCTTCCTCTCTCCCTCTGGCTGACAATGGAAAAGGTACTGCTCCCTATGTTAAAGAAAGCACAATGATTCTTATTTTCAGGTGATTATACACCAAAGAAAATATACTTACTAATTTGTATCCTATTTCTGCCAATATAATCCCCAAAAACCTAACAATTAGATCTCTAAGGATCATGGGATTTTCAGTCAAAACACCAGACGCCTAAAAACAAAAACAAGTTACATGCGCCTTCGTCATGTTTTGGTTTTCTGGGGCGGTTGATCCTTCAGGGCAAATTCTGAAAGTCACTCCAAAAATGCAATTTCCCCAAATATGTTAAGTGGCAGTTCCATGCTAAGCACCCAGCGATTTACCTTTCCCCTATATCACAAAAGTCTACTCTACACACGCCACTGTCTTGCAGCATCACAGATGCTTGATTTTACAGTAGTGATTCAGGCTTTGGTGCTATTCATAATTTTCCCACTATCAGGTTTAACTTACAGTTGTCTGTGTGCAACTTGCAAACTTGTCACCTGCTTCACTATGAGGCATGCACAGTCCATCACACCCACTGATGGAGCAATGCGGTGAATGCAACACTGAGGTTTCATGTTTCTGAGACCTGTTGAGTGACACTTCAACAGCCTTATGTCACATTGTATAAACACATACCTAGATATGCTGTTTGCCAGTCAGGTATTTCATCAGTTATTATAACTGTCTGATACAATGCCAAACATGAATGAATAAGAGATACATCTTTGGGGCGAGGCTCCCATTTCTTTAAATCATGCCTGATTACCTCATAGCTTCGGGGAACTTGCACATTACTTATGCATGCGTTTATTTTTAAAATAGTAAAATGCCCTTTTTTTCCACTGAGTTTGAATAATTCACTTTGCATGTGCAAGCAAAATGCATTTGTGCATGTATAGATCTTTTTCATGTCAAGGCAGCTGTTATATTTGCCTTTATGCTTTGTGTGTATTTACTATGTATTGTTGTGAGACGAATTACAGTGTACTGTATGTTAATATTGACCTGCATCATTTCAGATGGATGCAGACACAGAAGAAAAGGTGACAGAAACTTCAAAAATTTCCAAGGATGAATCTCAGAAACCCTTGAAGGACAACAAATTTAGGTCAGTCTTACAGCCTACTACTGTATATATGGATACGTAAGGATTTTTAAACTACATGCAAAGAGGCTACTTATCAATGAGGTGCCTCCTAAACAGCGGTCAATGATCATGTCCGTCCACTGAAAACTGGGGTTGCCCATGTTGGGTCTTTTTCCCGTCTCGTCCGACCAATATGTGTTTTTATATGAAGCAGTCATGTAGAGGTTGGATTAGTGTGGGTGTTTAAGGCCTTGTTTACACCTGGTATAAACAAGCATCCTGAGTGATTGGATTACAAGGGACAACTCTAAGTGCAGGTGTGAAGGCATCAAATACTTCCTAAATTAGGGTTCCCGCAGATCCTTATAAAGTCTTAAAGGAATTAAATTCACAACTCTAAAAAATAAGGCCTTGATTGCTATTAAAAAGTCTTAAAATAATCTTTTAAAAGTGTTAAAAATGCTAAGACCTTGGGAGAAGGATTTTATTAATCTTTTTTTCTCTGACATTGCCTTTTCAAAATCACACAATAACTGGTAATATCTATTTTTTAAAATAATTTTCCAATTTTAATGTCAGGCAGATCTTTTACTTTTACTTTGAGATTCAATAAAATTTCTTAAAAAGTCTTAAATGTAACTTTGAATAGTTAGTTCTACGCCTCACGCACCAACATCAGCAGCAGCAGCAGCTTTTAAACGCACCCAACAAACTCACACCAACGAAGAAACTATTGCCAAACCCATTCATCGACTGTCAGAAGGATTAATTAAGATTTAGATTTTACTCATTTAAAAACATAAAGGTTAACAACAACAACAATATTAAAACATTGCTCTTTGCAAATGGAAATGATTCATGAGTTTATTTGCATAAAGAGCAGGTAACTGATAAAGTGATCACTTAACGCATGTGGAAATGCTTTCTAATGCCAGGCGTGAGCAGACAGACATAGAGACACAGAGCTTTCCACTTGTGATCTGATCACTTAAGACGCGTGATAACAGCAGGTGAAAACAGGCTTGAAGTGAAGCCTCAGTTGACCTCACTGCTTTTTGATTTCACCAGCGTGCAAAGTCGCCTGTTACAGCTTTACATGACTGAACTTGCACTTGTGAAATAGTGTCAGTTTTCGTCTTTTTTTTTTTTTTTTTTTTTAATCTCAGCAGGGGTCGTGGCGGGTTTAAAAGCCGTGGCCGAGGGGGTCGGATGAGTCGAGGCATCATGCGTGGTGGGCGGGGCATGATGAAAGGGTTCGGTCCACCTGGATTTGGGAGGGGTCGAGGGAAAGATGGAGCCATGAATGGATTTGCACCCATGAGGTACGGATATTTAAAATATACATGGTGTTAAGAATAAGTAACAACATTTTGCTTTAATTAATTGGGTAGTTTAGCTAATCATTTATGTTTTGTAGCTAATATGTATGTTTTTTATGGAGGAGACCCAAAGTTAAACATCTACCTCTGATACCTGTATTTAAGATTAATAAACAAAAAAAATGTTTGAACTTTTTTTTTTCATTCAACAAAAAGGCAATACATAAAACACACAACATAGAGGAGATGTTTGCAATTATGTTTGCATGCTTATACTTTTGGTCTTTTCATGTCCATATTCAACCCTACAAAGTACATCTTTAATGGTGATATTACTTCTTCCCAAAATGAACCTGTTAATTCAGCATATACCTCAAACTTAACCATTTACAGTCCAATGAAAAAAATCACAAGAAATATATAAATATGTATGACAAAACAATAATAATATCAATAACATATAAATCTATATTAAAAACAAAACAAAGAAAAAAGAGAAACAGCCAAAACAAACAAAAAACTAAGCAAAAACCAGGAAAAAACACAAACATAAAAAAGGAGTTTAGCAGAGTTCCAGCATCGCCCATTCATTAAACCGGTAAATTTTCTGCTGTTTTTTTCCACATTAAAGACATTTTTCACCCTGTCTCTGCACTGACTGATGCAGACGGCTGCAGTATACCAGGTTTTCATGTGTAGCTTTCATTGCCTGGCCTTCCCTTGCAGAGGAATGAGGAGGATGCGACCTTACCCAGACCTGAGAGGTCATAGAGGGAGAGGTGGACCAATGGGCATGGGCCCTCCCCCTCCTCCGCCTCCTCCCCCACCTCCTCCCATGCACCTCAGAGGGCCCTTCCCACCCATGCCCAGGTAACCAACTGACACACAAACATCCTGTTCCTCCATCAGCTCTTTGGGCCGCGCAGAGTCAAACTGTGCCGCAGCCATTTGCACTTCCATTATCAGTTTAGACGCGCCGTGTCACACTGAACCACGCTGGAGCTTCTCCAGGGAACGCTTGCCCTCAAGCCAGTCACAGCCAACCTCCCCTGAAACCAGCGTGTGTGTGTTGTGAGACTCCATTCACCTCCTGTGCAGCAGGAGAACCGAGAGAAAGACATTTCTAAGTCTCTGTGCGTTCAGCTCTCAGTGCTTTTGAGTCTTTGGGGTTTGGAGTGAAGTTTTACTCTGCTTCCTGTTTGTACTTTAGATATCTGCTTTATTTTTCTTCAGTAAAACGAGCCTACTAGTACTGTAGGGAAGAAAGTAAAACCAGAAACAGTCTCAGTGACATGACTTACTGCACCTCTGCAAACAGGTCACCTCCAACAGGTAAACTTCTTGTACCTGCTGCGTGATGAAAAAACAAGCACACATAAAAAAAACACACAAGAAAAAGACTTAAGCCTGCTGCTTTCAAACGCCATCAATTGAGACAAGCCCTCATCAGTTTAGGATGCAACCTTAAGTTAAGGTAGCCTTGTTGTAATGGAAATGCAAATCTCTGCTGCTCTGCCTGGTGAGGCTCGTCTCGGATCGAGTAATGCCAAACCAGACCGCTGATGGTAAACCAGTATCGTGCATGGGCAGCCATGACAGCCAAAAGACTGGAAACAGTTTGTCGAACATTTAAGAATGATCCTACGGAGTTTAAAAGCTTTTGTTTGTCCTAAAAGGTTTTGGTTACTGTATGTATCTTACTTATGACATTTTTTAATCACTGGCCTTAAATGGGTCGATGTGTGTTATCGTTCAGTCTTTGCATCAACACTGGCTCTTACGTTTCACTGCTAAAAGTTTCCTCAGACTGAAAATGTCTATATAGGTGTATTTTATTGCTGTTACGCTTATCCCTCTCTGCAGGCATGGACCTCCTCCACCGCCTCCTCCAGGTCATCCTGGTTTCAGAGGGCGTCCACCACACCATCATGGCCGTGGCATGCTGCCCCCTGGACCTCCACGTCACTTCCACCCCCGCGGCCCAAGAGGGTAAGAACTGTTTGAATACTAACTTTACTCCCGAGCTTTGCAAGTCACAATTCTCAGCACTTTCCTTGCACGCTTTTAAGATTTCCTGAATAGCTTTTAAGGTCCAGTGTGTAGGATTTAGGGGCATCGATTGGCTCCATCTAGGTCGTCTTTCACAAAGTCCGACATGTTTCTGCTGTAACCCAGAACAAACATGCAAGGCCAGGCAGCTTTATTTGTATAGCACATTTCATACACAGGGAAATTCAAAGTGCTTTACAGAGTAATAAAATATAAAAATATAATAAAAGATACAGATTTACAAAAAAAGAGAAAGAGATAAGATAAACAAGGTGAAATCAATTACTGAATGATAAAAAAAAATAAAAAATAAAAAAATACATGAAACACTGGCTCTAGAGAGGACCGTTCTTGTTTTTGCGCCAGTTACCGTTGTTCTACTACATGCTTGGCTGACACTTTGCAACCTCACTGCCACAAAATCCTACACTCTAGATTTAAAGCACACCTGGTGAGTATTTTAGATGATGATTTATTCTGTGATGCAAATACACGGGAAACTGCAAGCCAAAAGACTGAGGGTTGTGACACAATGTGCAGTCCTTTCTGTCCCTTTTCTCTCAAGCCTCACTACAGCTTGATTTTTCTTTTACCTTTAACTCCAATTATCACACTTCTATCTCAGTTTGTTTATCAAATAGAATAAATAATATAGTTTTTTTGCCCAAATTATTTGTCATATTACAACAAATGCTGAGCCAAAGACTGTAAACTTAGTTTGTACGTAAAAAGTAAACTCGTGGCTCATGTATTTGAAAGCAGACTCTTAAACACTGCATGGAATAATGAATTTGAACAAAAGACATTACACTGTATTTTGCCTTTCAAAATTACACAGTGACTGAGAGGGGATGACATCCCTGATTGGAATAGTTCAGAGGGCTGCTTTTATCAGAGTGCGCCCCCTATTGGCCAAAGCCAAGAATCCAATGTGTGATTTTATCCTTTTACACAGCTACCACAATGGACCGGTCTCTCCTCCGCCTCACCCCCCACCTGGCAGAGGCCAGAGGTGGCCAGGGCCCCCTGGTGGCCGACGCTTTTAACACAGCCTGCCCTAAAAACAATAACCAAACACTTGTTAATGTAGAAGGGGACTAAAGTGGTGCAGTAAATGAAATGCCCCTTAATTATGTGTTACGCAAAGTCTCTGAGTATCTTCATGACATACTCTGTGGCCAAATGTGTGCTTATTGATATTGTCTACTGGCAAAGAAATAATGTGAAAATGACTAATGAGAACATAAAATGCCTCACAACTTTGACGTGAAGGCATCCTGTTATCGATGTTAAAGAAATACTGTTGGTACTGTAGGAACTATTTGACATTGTTAAGAAAAAGCTATTCTCAAATGGAGGAAAGTTCTTGTCAAAGTTCATTAAATGTTCTGTGGTTCTTGTTACGGTCACCCTGTGAGCCTTAAGAAGTTTTTCCTGATCCATAATAAAGAATTTAAAAAAAGGGTGACGGTGTATATTTAAAGGTGGGGAAAGAAAAAATAACGAAAGAGTGCACAACAGCCCTCAAGCACCACTGTTAACTAGCTTAGAACACCTTGGACCTCTCTAACCTTTCCTTTTGTTACATGGAAATAGTTAATGTATTATAACTTCACCAAGCAGTGCAGTAAATATTGTTTAACACACATTTTTTTCAAGTGAAAAGACAATACTCCAATTGTCAAGTATTCATGAGTATTTAATTTTATATTTTATATCGTTAATGTGCAGCTATTTGCTGTTTGGAACGTTCATGTTTGTCTTCAGCAGTCTATTGTAACGGAAAAAGGCATTATAAATGATAGTATACTGAAATATATATCAAGTAGATTTTCTAAATGAAAGCAAATTTCATTAGTATTTGCTGCAGTTAAGGATAAGAAATTCTTTACTGTGTTTAGTTATTTTTGAAGTGTCATAAATACGCTTTTCACTGTAATTAACATAACTTTTGTGAACTTGTGATGTGTTTGATGAATACAGTCAAGACTCATGACATAGTCGTGGAGAAAAAAAATAAAAGTAAAAATAAACTCAACTTCTCTTTTTTTGTTTATTCACAAACAAGTCTGAGAGTTGTCATTATAATTTACTCTGTAATATATGGAAGAGAATGAACTGCAATGTCAAACTAGTGCTGTTCACAGTGGCACAGTAACAGTGTTTCTTATTTGTAAGTGAGCATTTGGTAACTGTAAAAACGCACAGAATTATATATATTATAGGACCAAAAGCCCTTAATGAACGTAATATTCAGCGTGCTGAGGGGCTGAAACTTACTGCAGATAAGAAAAATTTTGGACAAGTAATTCATGAATTGCACTTTTCTAACTTGAACTTCATTCACTCAAGTGCATTGTTATTTGTTGCCGTGTAAATTCAACTGGAGGATTCAGAACCGCTCCACGTGAAAAGTGATAAAATTAAACTTCAAGCCACAGTTCAAATTCAGTGGTAGCATGTCTAAAAGGAGGACATCATCTGCAAAGGATAAACACTCTGATATGACCAAGGACTTTCACATTTTCCTGCTGCTATAATAAGATTTTGTCGTTTAACTTCAATTTGACTTAAAAGGCGACAAAGGGATTGGAAGAATCTCACCATTATGGATTATGTATGTGTTTTTCTATGTTCGTAATACTTAGAATATCATATTCTTATGATATATTATTTATCCTATGCTGCTGTGATTTTTTACTTTCTATTAAAAATAAAATTTGCCTTGCATGCATGTAAATGTATGTGCATATGAAGTTGCTGTAGCTTTTTGTAGCAAACAATAGTAACAGATTTTTAAATGAATGATTTACTCTCGAATCAGTGAGACATCAGACGCAATCTCATGAAACATTAAATAAAGAGGAAACCTATTAAAACATTTGTGCTTTGTGAATGCATGTAGCTCTTTTCATACTGTGCCAATTAAGGCTTCCTATCTTAATAATAAAGACGTAACAAACCCCTGCTGTGATGCAAAAGTCATCTAAGGAGGCATATATTATTAATACTGGATGTTGTATTCACTGCTGGCAAAAACAAGGATTTCAGCATTATCTCTGAATGAAAGCATTTAATTTTCTGAGCCTCTCAGGCACTGCAGAGTACCTCAAGAGGTATTCGACACAGCAAGTCTGTTTCATAAATTAGCCACGACAGGTGTTGCACTCGCCTCCTCCTCTGTCTGTCTTTTCCCGTCTCTTCAGCACTTTCAGTACATTTTGCTGCCTCTTCAGTCTCTGCAGTCCCTTCTTGTTTCTCCCTTTGGTTTGAGTATAACAGCCTGACTGTTGTTGTCTCCTGAAGGGGGGGCACACAGTACAGTTAACCTCCCGGGCCCCAGGAACCCCAGGCCCTCCCTCACATCTCTCCCCTCCTTCACCAGCGGTGTGACACCTGAGGTCCGGCACTTCACTTGAAAAGGTGAGCCTCCTCTTGTGTCTTAATCCCTAAACCCCTCCTTCTCTGATGCCTGGAGATTCTCTTTTTCAGGATGGAAGTTGGAGCGATGGCGAGGTCGTACCAAACTCGGTAAGACATAGAGTGCTATTAATAGTGATAGTAATATATTAGTAGGGCTGCACGCTATTAGGAAGATATGTGATATGCAAACCCGAATGGAATCTAATTTTTCTGCAGTTTTGGGGATTCAGAATGTAAATCTAAACTAAGCAGGGTTTTTTTTTGCTAGTAATGTGGGTCTGTCATGTTTTCCTTTTCAAATATCAAAATATGTCTAAAAGTACACAATAACATGAGTCCAACAAATGTTTTTCTAACAACTTAACTATGTGGAAGTGAGGTTTCCTACCTACTTGAAAAGCAAAAACAGGTCAAGACTATTTTTCTTTATGTGAACTTTGTATCAAATTATGAAGTTTACTTAAAATTTAATCTTTTTTTTTTCTTTAAAAACAAAAACAAGAACAGGCAGTATAATTAGGCCAAGACTTCATTTGGAGGCTGTCATGGCCATCTGATTTCCTCAGGTTTAATATGCAATTTTACATTATAAATGTAGCACTAGGTCCCTGCTCTGTCTTTCTTTCAGCTAAGGGGTTCTTGATAAATGTTCAAGACCCCTGTGATAGACAAATATTAAATTAATTTACTTATTTTAAAACTGCGTTATGTTGTATATGTATGCAGTCGCAGATTCCACGTTGGCCTGGTGATATGAGATGACAATGTTGAATATCACGCTAACTATGTCACTTGCAATAAATAGGCAGATATTAGAGTATTTGTAGTTCTGCTTCTCTGCTGCTTTCAGTAAAAAACTAAAATGCAACAAATTGCTTGTAATTTTTAAAAAAAAAATGTCAAAGAAAGAAAAAACTTTTTTTAACAAATTGAACTGAAAATGAGATAGCAGTATATATATGTGTGTGTGTGTGTGTGTGTGGGTGTGTGTGTGTGTGTGTTATAATACTCATGTTTTTTTAATTAATGACTACAAAACACTATTTTTTTACTTGACTTACATGGATGTGCATCTATACTGCTAAGTTGTAACAAGAACAGACAGTAAGTGCACCTTGTGGTTTTGCAACTCACATGCAGGAATATGCAGGAAAAGACGGGTATACAGGGGCATCTAAAAACAATAGAAGATAGTGAAAAAGCTCAATATTTTCCATCAGTTATTTAAGAAAGTGAAAATGTAATATATCCTAGACTCATTACATAAACTAAAATGTTTTTTCTGTTTTAATTTTGACAATTATGGCCTACAGCCAGAAAAAAAAAACATATTTAAAAATATTAGAAACACCTGACTCAAATAATAATTATTTTAATAGATATACTTTTAACAAAACAGACTAATAGAGAAAACTGTATATGATGAGAAATACAGGGACTTCTGTTAAGAAAATGACAGGAAGTATTAACTTTCAACCACAGAATAAGTACGCCATGTTTTAACTGTAAAGAGAGGATGAATGTTACATTCTGTGATTTTCTTTTATATGTTTTGCCTCAGATATTTTTTGCATACTGGTAATTAAATAAATGCAAAAAAAAAGAAACTTCTTGTGTGCTGGTCTTATATCCCACAAAATATATGTGCTCATCGTGTAGAATAACAAACAAATCCTACATCACTGCATACATTTAAAAACACTGGAATATCAAAGTAGAAGTGTTACTATTAGAGCCACAATTCTGATTATATAATTGCACAAAAAGGTGAGTTGAAGACATTAAATTTATTTATTGGAAAAAAACAACATACAATCAATTCCACGCTGATTTGCCACAGAAAAGACAGTGAAAACATACAACTGACGTTAAATGAAGACTGTTGAATGTTGACAAGAAGAACACAAGTTTTATAGCCGGCCCTGTTGTCTGTGGTGTTCAGCTCTATCAGCAGTGATGTTGAAATCTATATAATGAGCCAAGTCCATCACAACCAGATGTTCACACTGCAGTTTTTCCACATCTTCCACATCTGCAGAAAATGCATCCAATCAGCATCCGTTGATCACTGCAGACTTTACTGGCTGGGCTTGTCGTCAGTGGGTTGGTCCTCCCACATCGGTCCCAGGATGTGATCTGGAACCTTCGCCATGGCGGTCTGATAACATGAACAAAAGGATTCATTCATTAAAGCTGTTTTAGATTAAGCAGGTGTTGCACTGGCTCACTGCTAACGTACCTTTGTCACCTCCATGGCGACACCTTCAGGGAGGTTCCTCTGGATGTATTCAAGGTAGACCTGCGCTGTGCTGCCTGTTAAATGAGACAGCTACAAAACAAGAGAAGGGACATCTTAGACTTGTGACAAAATTATCAAAATCATTGTGGCTTTAAGTGAAACTTTTGTATTTCCAGCCCAGACCCAATTTCCCTGTGTTTTTGTGCCTAAGTGACTAATGTAGACAACAAGTTTTGCATTTAGTCCAGAATTTAGAGAGACTGCCGCAGCCACAGCAGGGAAACGAGCTGCCATGTGATCCCAACGGGCAATTTTGCACTGTCAATTTGCATCTGTTCACATTGCCTATTTTTTGTCATGCTCTGATTGTTTTAAGTGTCTGACAACATTAAGGAAAGAAACCTTCAGGGATAAGGAGAAGTCTTGTTCTAATATCTCGCAAGAAGTCATTTGTTGCAGGAAAAACAGTGGTGGAAACGTTAGTGAGAGTTGAAGAGAGATGGGAAGAGTTTGTTTGGATTTTGTCAGCATAGCTGAGTGTCATGGCTCAATATTTAGATGATTTCAACAATGTGGAAAAGTCTGTCAGATTTCAGAACGAGACCTCTCCTTGGTTCGACACACTAACAAACAGTTTTGACCAGTAAAAAGAGGAAATTCTGTAATGATGTCATTCACTTCTAATAACAATCTGAGTATCAGTAGCAAAAACAAGTACTTTTAATTGACGTAAACTGACAGTGCAAAATAGCCTGTTGGGATTACATTGCAGCCTGTTTCACTGCAGTGGACTCCTTCAATGCTGGAGCAATTCAAAAATTGTGTTCAGGATTTGTTCAGGATCATCACCTCAATGCACCGGAAGTGTGTCCTCATCTCGTACTGGACCCTGTGCTTTTTGAAGATGTGAACTGACTTCAGGAGTGTAAACCTCTCCATGTCCTTTGGAAACTCAAGACTGTGACGGAGTGGAGAAAAAAAATCATCATGATAATGTCAGTGAGCATGATATTATAACACGTATGGCTGATGTTGCTTCTATCTTGAGTAGCAGTAAGTACTCACACTTTGCTGATGGTGATGCCCAGCTCTTTAGCAGCCATGGTGGCAAAGAACTCATAGCTGTCCAACACGGCCCTGTCGTGACCTTTGACCAACACTGTCACCCTCTGAAACAGCACGTCAGGCTCATCTGTGACTGTGATCTGAGAGGAAACAAAATACATGCACATGAGTGGACGTTTCACGTGTTTGTTTGTTTTTTTAATATTGAGCTGTTAAGATAAATTAATTCACTGATGACTCACTGATGAAGGTTTTGATAAAAACACTGTTGCGGTATGGAAGGAAGTGCGAGGTGTCAATGGGAGGTGAGACCTGCAGGGACAGAGTAGGGGATTATTATCATACAACAGTAAACCGAGTTTAACACATATGATTCCAGTTTACTATGAGACAACTGCTAACACTATTACAAAAGGTTTTTCTTGTTGTTATGGCTTCACACTAAATCCTGTGTTGAGTAAATATAAAATTTCTTTTAGAAACACAGAGCATGCTGCTGCATTGAGTACAATGTTTAAAACACTGACTAGAGCAAAACCTGAAAAAAGCTCACATCACTCCTTGCCTTATTTAGTTTCAGAGAAGATCGTTTAGTATTGAGGACCAAAAAAAAAAAAACAAGTTTCAATAAGTACATGAATAAACATATTTTTAAAAAATATGAAAATAAATTGGAAATATATATAAATAAAGTAATAAAAATAAATACACAAATGAAACAATAAATCAATAAAAATAAAAGTTGATAATGAATAATGCACGTCTTAATTCATCTCTACATTTATTTATCTCTGTATTTTTGTATGTTAATGATGGAGAGGTCCTAACCTCTTTTATTTCTTTATTTGTGCATTTTATTTATTTTCATATTTTTGTTTCAGCATTCATTTATTCTAATTTATTTCTGTATTTATTAATTTGTTAACAAATGTATTCATTTCATTATACATATGCCATTTTCGGTTAGAGCCACATACACGCTACGTACAGAATACTGCAGCGTTTTGTTTTGCACTTGTATTGTTAAACGTGTTTGTTTATAATACATAATTAAATATATATAAGAATTAATAAACTACGTATACTTTAAACAAGCGGAGGAGAGAAACTGTAACCGACCTGATTATATGACATTTTCTGTGACCTGAACAGGCGCCCAAAGCTCTCGGTCCCTGAAAATGAAATAACATTTAGTGGACATCAGAGATGACTTTTACCACCATGCTTCCGCTGCTGTCAGTGACCACACTGTCAGATTTCCTGACCCGCACAGGCACTTCTCAAACTGCAGATAAAAGCTCGCGGATGCTGTACAAATACAAAATATGTTAGTTACTTTACCGAATGTGAGATTCCACAAAGTATCCTTGCCAGAGAAAATAATGCTCGTCTGGGAGCAGCCATGTTTGTGGAGAAGGTGGGACGAAAGTAAAACAGACTCTGCAGTGCTGCCCCCGTGTGTCCTGGAGTGTAAACTACTACTGAAGCAACTGGGTGCAATGGGAACCACATTACATAGCTGGGCTAACTATGGGGGCCGAGGAGGATCCATTCAATATCTTAAACAGATTTTTAAATAAATGTATACACTGGTATATCTATCTTAGGTGCTTTTATATAAGTTAGAATAAATAAACAGTTTCAACAACTGATTTTTTTTTAAGTTGGACAGTGGCATTTTCATAGCCTATTCATTTGGAAGACTAAATATAAGTTAAATTTCTAATGATGTTAACATCACCTATACATACACCTATGACTTACCGAGAAAAAAGGTAAATAAGCTTTCTGATGATGATGCCAAAGCACCTAAATATTAGAAAAAAGGGAGACTAAAAATGTATGCTATAAAAGTTTATGGGTTGAGATACAGATTTTCAAATATAAATACATTTTTATAGCCCTGCAAATTACCTTACAGGGTATCTAGATAGATATTAAAAATGGCTTTCTATACTCTTATATAAACACACATATGCATGCACTTAATGTATCCAACATGTAGAAATGTGTCTTATACGTTTATATATACACTGTTGCATAAGTGTATTAAACAAAGCAAAAGCAAACAAACAAACAAACACCAGTGAAAAAGCGAAAGAAAAAGTCACAAGGAATATCTTCTCAGACACAATACAGTTTGTGCATGAATTAACAGGGCTCACTGGAATGCTTTTTTTGAGACAATCTTTTCTGTAGCTTTTTTGACCTCCTCCCACAAAGATTTTTTTTTACCTTACTGCATTGCCACACACAAAGAAATAGTGTTCCCTTCACCTCAGTGAATTTCTGTGCATAAATCTGGTATACCCCTATTGTCTTGAAATCATTCAGACTTTATGAAAAGTGGGGATCTGAGAGCCTCAGGATAAGATGTATTAAGAATTATAGTGATAAACCCCCCAAAAAGATGAAGAAGGAGTTGACATTTTTTAAACTTTTGCTTATGCCTATGTATATGAACATGCATGTAGAGTGTTTTTTTTCTTTCAAGTGTTTACAAGTACCAAAGATGAAGCCTTAGGATCTATACTGACCTCAGTTATATTGGAAGAGAAATGTTAAAAGAGAGAAAGAGCATCTGTTAATGTGTTTGTAGGGGTGGATGTGTGAGTGTGTGCTTCTGTTTATGTGTGGCTGTAATGTTAAAACCTACAGTATAATGTTTTAAATTACAATGCAGATTGTGTTGTAAAAAAATAATAAAGACACTGTTAAAAAAAAACAAAAAAAAAGGTCCCTGTTGCACATGTGAAGTATAATAAATTAATTATGGAGTTTTAATTGCAAATGTGTGTATTAAGTCATCCTCATTTGTGAGAGGATTTAAGTTTTAACACTAAAGTTATTGATGTGAGCTGTGATAATTTAATTGGTGTACATCACGTGGCTGTCACGTGACCCAATAGTCGGGCCCTGGCGGTGTACAGTAGCAGGCTGCAGGCAGAGGAAGAGGCAGCGGCAGAGCGGAGGTAAGCTCATCACTGTCTGGCCATTGATGTTTCTCCGGCTTTGTTGACGACAGGTGTGTTATTACTTTTTCATTTTGTCCGCTAAACCTCTGACCTATGGGCATTACGAATAGCTACGTGCCAATATTAAAAAAAAACAACGTTAGGAGAAACAGTCGGCTAACATGCTAGCCGTAGCCTCTTAGCGACGGGTGCCAGCGGCGGATGGACGGAGCCAGTCTCCGCTGATGGTGGTTCAGGTTCAGCTAGCTTCTCGGTTAGCCGGTTAGCCATCAGTGGCTGCTCTTTGTGGAGGGGACAACACAGACAGCTAACGTTAGCTGGAGCACCTCGGTTAGCTAGATTAGCGTTACCGCACAAAGAAGATACGTTAAAACGGGGGAGATTAATCCCGTTGTTGACATGTTTTGATCCCACTCAGCTCTCTGTCTGGTCCAACATCCAGGATTGGGCTAGCTGTAGCTAGCAGGCAGCTCTCGGTGGAGGGTGTTTTGGCATCATCTCACGGGCTACAGCAGTATTTGGATGTCGGTTAGAAACATTAGCATCACCCGGTCTTAATTAACAATATCGTTACAGCAGACTGGTAGATTTTGCTGGAGGTTTGTGGGATGCTCTGGTGCCATCAGTCTAAAATGAAGTCGTTAAAATTGTTGTGGAGACTATCTTTTCTCATCACGACCACTGAGATAATCCAAATTTCGATTATTTTCATGTACACGAGTTGTCTGTTTGGTGTCATTTTGTTGTCAGTGGACAACCAAAACGATCCTTAGTCTGTTCGTTTTGTCTGTCGGATCTTGATGCATTTCTCGTACAACTGCCTCTGTCTTCGTTTTGTTTTCTCGCCTCTCTTTTATCGCATTGTTTTGTTGTTTTCATATTTTACTGTTTAATTAACCGTGTAGCCGCGAGAGGCCGCTTTGGCACATCAGTGTATGTAGTCTGACAAAACAGGAGCTGTAAAATGATACATGGTCCTTGTAAATAATTCAGCAATTAGTTAAATATCCTTCCGCTGGGCAGGATAGTCCTTTAAAGTGGTTGCTCAGTTAGACGTAAGGGACTGTTCTTCATTTATCAGAGGAAGGGGGTGGCAGAGGTGTGACTTACTCTTTTACTAATTTGTAACCCTACCCAAAGTTGCAAATATCCTCTCCTTAGTCTCATTAAGGGGCTTGTACATGCATGACCCTCCCTCCACCATATATTTTTTGTGAGATTTTAAAATTGTACATTTGATGTTTGAAAGTTTTAAGTTTATTACCAATTCCTGGAGTTGAAAAAAGCTTTTCTGTCTTGCCTTGCATGCTGGTTAGTTAGTGCACATTGTTTATTTTTGTCCAGATTTTAAATAAAACGTAAAATAAAGTGATTGTGATGAAATATTGTATGATGTTTAAAGCTCAGATTTGGTTGTTTTTTCTGATGTAAGCGTTTGTCCCCCATAATGTGTTTAAGAACTAGCGGAAATGGGAAAATCCCAAAACAATTTCTGTTTTTACAGTGTCTGGCTATGATAAATGGCGCAGTTTTGTAGACTGTGGATCGTGTGTTTTAAAGAAAGCGTTCTTTCCAAACCAACTTGCGGGTTTTTGTGTATATTTGCGGTCCGTCCCACATAATGTGATCAAGGAACATCGGAAAATTGAAAATCCAACAATGATTTCTGCTTTTATGGTAAAATAACATACAAATAAACAAATACAAAATGTAACACCATAAAAAATGTGTGCCTCTCTCCCTAACCAAAAAAACAACCCAAAAACATAAGTCCCTCCTAGTGCTTAAAAGATTATTTGACATGCCTCCCTCTTTCTGCGCCACCACTCCTCCCCTTATAAATAACGAACAGTCCCTAACCTAAAGAATCAAAAGCTGTAAAATGATACACGGCTCTTTTAAATAATTCAACAGTTAGTTAAATATCCTTCCGCTAAGCAAGATAGTCCTCGACTAAAGTGATTGCTCCGTAAGTGAGAGGTAATTTTAGGCTGGCGCATTAATAATGAATTTAACGGCTGTGGGCGGCAGGTGAGCGCCTTTAACACTGCTGGTACCGCGACAGAGTCCGTTTATCCGCTTTTAAAACGTCTAAAACCGTACTTTATTAAAAACGCGCTTCTTTATTTGGTAGCATCAGTATATGTGTGATAATGACACCCCCCTTTTCCCCCCAGCAGTCCTCCATGGGATCCCCGAGGCGGGTTGAAAAAGCAGACTGGCTGACGTGATGACGTTACCGGGAGAAGCGGCTCTCCTGCGGGCTGACAGCTGATGGAGAGGAGTCCCTGCTCCTCCTCTCACACACACGGCCGGGGTCGTATGAGGCGGACACGGAGCCCTGAAATGACACACTGAACTGGACAGAATCAACTGGAAGCACTGGGACGTGTTGAGTGGAATGGATGCATCGCATGAGTTTACAAGATAACGCTTTTTTGGTGGATGTCTATTTTTGACCAGCTGATAGGATTAATAAATAATTCTCTGGTACTCTCATCGGTTGCCTTGTCATCGAAACATCATCAAGGCAACTCGCTGATAAAAACACATCACGATGACTTGAATGAGTGCCTTTTGTTGTGTATGCAGCCCATTCGGCTAAATGACATCTTTAATCCAGCATCACTAAAGCCCATTGTTTTTTGACCTCATTTGTACTTTTTGGGGAACTGATCACTTTTAATCAGGATTGCAAATCACCGAGATAGCCGAGGGAAAGCGCAAGTACTATGCACCGCTGTCTCACACCCGACACCGAACCAGTAACCTCAGCGGAGGAGAGGCGCTCATAACGGTACCGACCCCTCCGAAGAACCCCTGACCTCCCTCTGGGTGTTTTGTTTTATCCACGGGGCTGTAGAGAGCTGCAGGGATGTTTGCCGCCGTGGAGCATGGCCCGGTCCTCTGCAGCGACTCCAACATCCTGTGCCTGTCCTGGAAGGGCCGGGTGCCCAAGAGCGAGAAGGAGAAGCCGGTGTGCAGGAAGCGCTACTACGAGGAGGGCTGGCTTGCCACCGGGAACGGTCGAGGAGTTGTCGGGGTCACGTTCACGTCCAGCCACTGCAGACGGGACCGGCCCACCCCGCAGAGAGTCAACTTCAACCTCAGAGGACACAACAGCGAGGTAAGAGAGGTTTCAAAATGCGTATTAGGGCTTTTCTGTTCAATTAATAGTACTAATATTTATGTTGAAAAGGTAGACAACAAACAAGTCAAAGTAAAAGTCATTGTAAAAGTTACAATGTAGCATCCTGACTATGCATTTGAATTTAAACATGCCCCACCACACATTGTGTTTTTCAGTTGTACTCTTAAGAGTGATGGTTTTGCATAAGAAACCCTTTTTCATAAGTGAATATAGTGCTGTAACTGTCGGCTCGTCTTTTATTCCTGACTCTTTAAAAGTAGTTTAGAAATACTAAGAAAAATCAATATGTCTTACATTTATTTCATTGAAAATATAACATAGTACATTAAAAAGTATCTTAACCCTTTGAATACTGTGCAAAACGGCTCGATTTCTTTCAAAAACATGGTAGGAATGCAATGAGCAACTTAACAAGAAATGACCCAAAAATGAGCAACATATAAGAAGTTACAAGAAAATTACTTGAAAATTTACATTAAGAGGAAAGTCAAAAACAAACAAGAAAATGACCTGAAAAAGTGCTTAAAAAGTAGTAACTTATCTTGAATTTAATGATCACAAATATAGTTTCGAGACAAAAATCCTAATAGTGAAATGAATATGGGGGTATGGGCGAAAAAAAACAAAAAAAAACACCGATTTACAGATGTCTAAATGTGTAGGAAAACATCTTTTTCGTCCCAGTGGCATCACATGACTGACGGTGTAATTCCTCTTTTGGCCTCTGTGTATATTTGGCTTCAAAGCCCAGCGCTTTTCCTGTTGGCTTTCAGCCACTGCTGCTCTTTCTTTTCCCGGAAGATTTTTCACTTGGCTTCTCCATTGTTGCCTTCACACTCTCTTTCAGATCTGTAGCATTGTTGTTGTCACAGGTCGCACTTCAGGAAGAGCAAAACCTGTTGTTTTTTTGTACTAAGTTATTGTCAGTCGAAGTACTTTAAACAGTTAAAAATTAGGTGCAGAAAATGGAACAGAACCTCTTCCATGTTGGTGGAAAAGCGGTATCAGTGGCTTATGGTTTGACACTTCTGCATTAGTCCTCCCTGCTGCTCCTAGTCAAAACATCTCAGAGCTCCACCCTCTGGCATTGTGCTTATCTCTCACCATGGTTATACCCTCCAAGGTTTCCCACCACTAGTTTACTAACTGAGGCCATTTATTTTGTCATTGGAAAGATCAGCTGAGTAATGTGGAGGTCTGTTGCCCACCATGTATATGAATGTTCCCCTCAGTATATAGCAGCGCTGGCACCAGTGGAGATTGCACACAGGTTGTGTTTTCTCTCTTAGTGGGTGTAGCTGTTGGTCAGATGGAGCAAGGTGCTGAGTCAGCATTCCATAAGGCAGCTGAGGGGAGAGTGGATGAATCCCCACAGAGAGTGACTGAAGCGCAGCAGAAATGTCATTTAACTCTGCCCACTTGAATGGGGTCCAACTACTGAAATTTCCCTTTTGTTGTTTTGGTGCATGCAGTGTGGAGGAGGTTTAATCTACAGCACACAACTGCGGTTTACCCACTTTTTCCATATAGTAACTTTATTTATATAGCACCTTCTAAAAACCGCGTGCTCACAGTGCTGTGAAAAACAAAGCAAAGCAAAAGCAAGATACTCCAGATGCAATATAACAATAGAGGCCAAACAGAAACGCTGAATTAAAGTCAGACAAGAATAAAGGTAAAATGAGAGATAAGATCCAAAAATATCAGAAAGAAGGCAAATGTTAATGAGAAATAGAGATAAAATTAAAAAAAAAAACCATACAGATAAAAGTAAATACAATAAAAATAATAAAAGCAATAAGCAAATCATAATGATAATACTAAGGAACAAGACAGAATAAAAATATTAAAATAAAAATATGAAAAGACAACAACATAAAAAAGCAAATCTGTAAAATTGGGTTTTAAGCAAGTGATTTAAAAGAAGTCGCCGATTCTGCAAGCTTTATTTCCTCATTCATATGTGAATTTGACTTTATACACCTCTTTGTGCCGGTTTAATTGAATGGTGACGCACACTGGTTTTCTGTATTAAAATGACCAGTATCTCTGTGAAGGATGTTGTATTATATTGGTTTCTGTTGCATTTCTTTTTAACAATATTCACTTTTCGTGTTGCAGAAATTAAAAAACTAATTGAAACACTGAACAAAACTCTACTTAAGTACACCATGCTTTATATCATCATCAGCATTTGGTGAATAAAGTATGGTGTACTGGAGGAGAGATGTTTTAATTTTGATGAACTTGCATTGAAGCTCACACAGGGCTACGCTCTGCTGTGTGTGCGTTCTCAGAGTTAGAAATCGCACCATACGGTGCGTCTCTAGCCCCCTTTACACTGCCTGTTCAAAGCCGTAATATTGCACTTTTATGTCACTCACCATTCTGTATGAAAGGTACAATGGTGGGGCGGCCACTAGCTCACCTGGTAGAGTGGGCGCCCCATGTACAAATGTTATGTCCTTGCTGCAGCGGCTGTCTGTTCGATTCCATCTCTGGCCCTTTGTTGAATGTCAACCCCCCCCCCCCCTTCACGCTATAGCTACCCTGTTTAATAAAGATAAAAAAGCCCAAAAACTAATGTCAAAAAAAGGTACAATGGTAGAATGTGAGGACAGAGTTGTCTTTTTTTTTTAAAGATAATTTCTTGGGCTTTTAATGCCTTTATTGAATGAAAGGGGGAGAGAGGGGATGACATGCAGCAAAAGGCCGAGGTCGGAATCGAATCTGCGGCTGCTGCTGCGGCGAAGACACAGCCTCTGTGCATGGGGCGCCAGCTCTACCAACTGAGCTGCTAGGCGCCCCAGATTGTCTTGTCTTTGAACCGACAATGGGTCTGCAGCGCCGAATTAAGGTCTAAAAAAACTGACAGTTGGCAGGACGTGATCATGGGCAGGACAGGTGTGACATGTTGACGTCGTTTTATGTGTGCGACCCACTTGGGGAGATTTAAAAAGCAGCTAGCAGCAGTTAGCAGCTAAGTTGAAGAAGAACAGCATGCATAAATATCTGCAAATTGGGAAAGCAATGAGGTCTGGGAGCTCCTTACCCTCAGAGCAGAGGATGAAATCAGCTGCCATACCACAGGGACGATAAATGATTGCTATTGACATGTTATGACATTGTTATTGCTTATAAAGTGCTGCTGGCTGTTATATGTTGTATGTCAATCTAGAGGCAGACACTGTTGTGTTAAATGTCATACTCGTCACGCCTCTTGCTTTCTTGATGCTGTAAAATCACACACTGGAGCGACGCGATGCCACTGTATTTTTGCTTTTGTGTAAAAATGCAAAGGTTGCATAGAGATGGGACTTCGTAGGGGCCCTATAGTGCAATCTCTACAAAAAAAACGCCTTTGACTTGACTCATTTAGATAAATATTTGCGTAATTTTCTGCACCTAGGGGAGAAAAATGCAATTTTCCCCACTGCCCTCTAACCTCATCCCAGCACCAGTATTGAAAGTAGTAATGTCGTCTCCACTTCCACCCCAGATTTGATATAAAGCAATAAATAAATGCTTTGGGAAATGTGAAATCCATCACTCGTCCACCCTATGCATAATTTGGGGTTTCTGACAGTAGTGGAAATCACGCTGCCTAATGAATTTTGTCAAGTTATGACAGATCTCTTAGCTCGCCCACGTCATTTTCCATCCCAATTCTGAAGAGGAGAGGAGAGGATGCTGTTTGCAATATACAGTTCAAGGCCAAGGAAAATTACCCCTAGAACTGAGTATATGGTTTCCAGTCCCGTCTAGCTGTTAAAATATGTATGAGAAAAGGCCCACATTATCTCATTTTTTTAAGTCAGTTTTTAAAGAGCTATGTCAATACATTTGGGTAACCTTTCCTTGTCTTCAAAAGCTGCAAGCTCAGCAGTCACATCCCCCTGACAGTCGTGTCCTTTAAACGTCAGCACTGTCATTGAACACTTGTCGTCGTCTGTGACGAGTGTCCTTTCACTTAAATTAGCTCAAGTCATGCTATGACTGACTACAGACGAAAAAATGCAACATGAACTCATCCTGTAAGAGTCTAGTCCTGCCAAAATCAATACTCATGCCAGCATCCTTAAGTTTGGCCATTATTCCTGTTGATGTATAGACCGGAGTGTCCTGTGATCATTCTAATGTAAGCCAGCGTCTGAATGGATGTGTTTTTTGGACTCGGCCCAATACAGGCAATGTAGTAAAGTAGAGGGCAGATCTTAAGCTGTCAGACATCTGTTAAGAGGAGGGCAGACGGGTAGAGGACCGTATTTCTTTAGTGTTGCACTGCCTCTCGATGGATAAAGGATTTGATTTATAATTGAGTCCAGCTATGATTTAAAAAGAGGTTTGCACTCATTGAACTACCATAGAATGATATTACATCCTCATTGGAAAAGAAATGGCCCTGTTTTTTTTTTTTAAAAATAATGTATTTATTTATTGTAATAAATGAGATTATCATCTCAGAATTAAAAAAATCTTCTGTTTTCTGGAAAAAAAAATGAGTTAATAATTTAGCGAATTCTTGTTTTTCCAAATTACTATTTTCCAAATTATTATTGTCTCAGAATTCTGAGAAAATTTTTCATGTAGAAAAAAAATCTGCTTTTATATTACTGAGTTAATGAGTTAATAATTTAGTTAATTTACCTTTTTTTCTAAATTCAATTATCTCATTATTTTTTCCCCTGAAAACTTATTAGAATTCTGAGAAAAACACTGATTGTTTAACACCAAACTGCTTTTTTCAGTGTTTTTACTAGTTTAAATCACCTTGTCTGATTGTTTTGGAGAGGAGGAGACCTCTGCACATAATTCTGCTCCCGGTGAAAACCTCCTGAACACTGAAAGGATCCTAACCGGGAGTTCATGCTTGGCACACGGGAGAAGTTTAAGCTGGTTGTAATCTGCAATCCTCACCATTAGTTTCCACTAAATCCTACACACTGCTCCTTTACTTCAGCAGATTTTTTTCCGTTGAAAGTTTTTTTTTAGAATTCTAAGATAATAATCTCATTTATTTAGAAAAACTGGGCTATTTTTCTTCTAAAGTGAATGCACTTTGCTACCATAGTAGTGCAATGGCTGCGAGCCATTTTTTATTTTATTTTTTTCAATGAGGGATGGACTCAAGTGTAAATCAAGCCCTTTATCCACTCAGAGGCAGTGCAGAAATACGGTCAGAAATGCAGTCTTCTATCTGTCTGCTCTCTACTCAACGATGTCTGACAGCTTAAGAGTCTCCCCATACTTTTCTGTTCTGCTATTTTTTTCACAAGTGAATGCATTACGGCTCTAGTCTACAAGATACTTTGAATAAAAGCCTCCGGTGTTCAAGGGAAACTCAGCTGTTGTCCTGCTGTAGCACCGATTCTGAAGGCTCTCATGATCCTCCTTAGATAATGAAAAGGTTTCTCAGGGCCAGGGCCTGTAGTACATCACTGATTAAGGTTTGTCCTCCTCTGCGTCTAATTCCCCTTCAGCCAGGGTGAGAGGTAATTACAAGGTAACTGCTTCAAAGGGAGCAAGGTGTGTGGTGCCATGCTCCTTTTGTTCTGTCTCCCACAGCCATCTTTCAGAGTCAGCGTCAGGAGAAAACTACTCTGTATTTAATGCTTTGTGATTTTCATGTAGCTTGGTTGCTCATAGAAGTTACTGTCAAGTCAGCACACTGTTGTTATGGTTTAAACTCCATATCAACTTAGAGGTACACATTCACATATCTAAAAGGAGTGCTGTAGGAATACCTAATACTTTGTGGGAATTAGCATTTTTGGACTCCTTCTTCCCTCTTCTCTACGTCAATGGGTTTAATAAATATGTTTTTGGTTAGATGCCTGAAATGAGGTCTGTGTTTAACACAAGCTTAAGAGATTTTCACGTTTTGTACTATGATATGAAGTATGTCAGTAAATACCCCACTTGTGAATTTTTTTAAGCTTCTTCACAATGGCGGTTGCCAACAAGTGGCTAAATGAGACATCAGGGCATCATCGCGCCAAACACGGCTTTACAGCCTCCTTCTGGTGGTAACATTGAACTCATGCGACTGCAGTTGCGTTCGTTTATAGCCATTTAACATTAACTTATTACTTCTGCTTATGCTTCAAAAATGATCAAAATGCTGTTCATTTGTGACAATTATCTTGATGAACAAAACTTGATACAAACATTTTTTTTTCTACTGTAGTCCAAAATCCAATATTCAATACCTGCAGCACTATATTTCCATCCCATCTGATCCCATTAAAGTTGCGATTCACATTACGTTTTATTGCTTTATCAGTTTTTAAAATGCTGATTATCATGTCTCAGAGCTTCTTCAGATAGCTTCTCTTTATGTCCAGTTGTTCAAATCCCACTAACATCCAGGTTCCACCGATGTAAATAAATTGGTATAATGGCATTTTTGTATGAAAACTGACTGAAGCGATTCATTAGTAAATTGAAACATTAGCTGATTATTTTTCTGTTGATTGAATAATTGACTAATCATTTCAGCAGTACTCTTGTCATTGATTTACTTAACCTGACTAATTTATTGGTTTCTGTTTCAAACTGATTGAAGGTGATCAATAGTTAGATTGATGGAATTGATGTTGGACTGGGTGATGTAGAGAAATCAAATATCACAATGTTTTTGACCAAATGCCTCAATACATCCATATTACAATGATATTGCAGGTTTGAATATTGGTGCTTTCACCAAATATTTACACAGAGGGGTTTTTGATAAATAATAGTCAGTAATGTGGATATAATAAGTTCGTAAAGGAAAATAATAGAACAGCAAGAACAGTTTAAATTCAGAAAATTACATCACTTTATTGCATTGCAGCCTTTAGCAGGAAAATACAACACTTCCAATATTACAATTTCCAAAATCTAAGACAATCTTTAATCTGATATGACAATATTGATATAATTGCCCAGCCCTCTCTGTTCTGTTGTGAAAGAGTTTCACATTATGGCTCTTGCACAACTTTGTATTACAACACAAAGTAACAGTTTAACTGTATTTTTTAGTCTAAAAATAAATCAACCAGACAGACAAATAAAAAAGTTGTATTAAAAGAAAATTTTGGCCTCAAATGTCCTGATACTATTTTTATATTGTTTTCTAAACAGAGCTACTGACCTTTCAGCAGCAGTCGTGTCAGTTGCACTTCACTTAAAACAAAATTGAAAATAGATGAAAGCAATAAGTTTTGCGTCTTTCTATGTGACTATACTTGAGCTGCTGCAGCGTTGTCCCTCTGGGACGTGCATCAGAATAGATCAGCGCCTCTTTTGACAATTCGGTGCTTTTTATTCCATTACAACGCACTCAGATGCTGAACAGACTGAGCAGATAGTCACTAGGAGTCCATTCATTCTCCATGAGAGCTGAACGTCCGAGACAGGCTTGACAATGACTGTCAGCATGTTGTCAAGGAAATGTTGGCCGCAACACAGAGTTTTGGCAAATTGTCTGTCAGAATCCCGTCAACCGCTAGCTGTGCTATTTGTTTCACGGTACAATCATACATACATGCTTTAGGGAAGTACTTTTTATTCTGGTGAAAATATCCACTGCTCTGATAATGCTACTTTTGACATTCAGTGTGGTGTCATCAGTTTTTTGCATTTGTTTCTTTTTTTACTTTTGTAAGGTCATTTTTTCCAATGTTTTAGATGTATAAAATCAAAAAATATAATAAAAGCCTCCCTACTGCTGCAACATTAATGCGATATTTGCTCCATGAAGTTAGTTGCAGTAATAAAGTACAGTAGAACATTAAAAGACAATCTCGCGGGGGGATGTTGTCACTTTGGTTGCTAGAAGTATCCATCCTTTTTTAAGTCTGCAGCACAGTGTCCTTGTGTTTTTGAATTGTTGTGACTGAAACCCCTTTTTAAGTGATGGATGAGATGTTTTGCATGACTGCTGAAACTGTTGCTCAGACATGTTGGTGAAAAACATTTATTCAAACGCACCTCGCTGCCATTCCCACGAGTCTTATGGATGGATTGTTGCCCAAAGGCAGCGTCTAAGGCCCTAATCCAAAAGGGACAGGTGACCCCAGGGCACCAGCTCGTGTTTACCACTTCACCATGTAGGTTGAAAATACAGTGCATCTTCTTTGGGATTTTGTCCTCTGAAAATATTTTTCTTTCAAGCCTCATATGCACTCTTCTAAAGCTGATAGATCTGAATCTCTTGAACCCCACCACTTCGTTTCCCTCTCTGAGTCTCATTTTTCACTTGTGCTGTGTGACGTTTTCATGCGTTAAAAGTTGTTTCCGGGCAAAGCCTCATAAATAAATCAGTTTATATCTCTGCTAGATGGCCTGTGCAAGAACCAGCACTGATCTGGGGCCTGCACAGTTCTTTTTAAATGTGCGGGTGAGGAGGAAGAGGATGACTTCTGTGGTGCGGTGCAACTAACTTGTCTGTTCAGACGTAATGGGGACCATAATAATGGATTGCAAGACAGGCAGAATGCAGCATTGTTTTTCCTGCTATTCAAGCTGAGGGAAGTTGGAGTAAAGTCATTACTTTTAATGGACTTTGCCTCATTTTTACCTCAGTTTTCCTCCACCTCACCTTCCTCACCTCAGCTTCCATCCCCACCATATTCTCCATCCCCCTCCTCTTTCTATCACAGTTGTTCCCAACTGGTGGGAATGCAAGTGACCCACAACCATGTCAAGTTTGTGAAAAACTGGCTATTTATCCTTGAGCCTCTCTGAGAGACTCCGGGAAAATGCATGAAGTGTTCATCCCAAGTGACCGGTTCAAGGACAATTGGAAATATGAAAATCCAGGGATAATTCTGTTATTAAAGTTTTGGCTGTGATACATGGTGTCATTTTAGTAATTTTTATTTCGGCAGGCCCGAAGGTTTTTTTTTTTTCCAAATCATCAAAAAACATTTAAATAAAAAAAAGAGGCAAATGTTTTGAAAAATCCCCCAAAAAATTTAAATGGAAAAAAATCACCAACAATGGTAAAATTAAAAAAAAAAATCACTTTTTAAAAAAAAATAAAACTTGGCATGTTTCTTTTTTTTTTTTTAATTTGTGATTTTTCTTTTTTTTCCTACAGAGGTCTAGGCTTTGCCCCGAATGTCCTTAAATCCTAGAAACACCCTAGGTTTTAACCAGTTGCACCATATTCTTGCAGTATGTTTTAATTCAGCGTGTTTTAAGCCCACATGTTATTTATTTTTTGTCAGATAAAATCGAATATGTGGTATTTCTCTTATGTGTGAACCTTGAACTAATGACTAAGGAGAAATTTGAACTCAGAGGCCTGGACCAGTTGGGAACCACTGCTCTGTTCATACTCCCCTCTCCGGTCCCGCTCACTTACCTGAGTTTACACGTCTTCTTTTTGAGCATTTTTTCTGCTCTCTCATCTGACCTCTTGACATCAGAAGCCCTGCTCAGGATTGAAGAGTGCACGACCCAATCACTGCATTAAAATGGTCTCACCAAATGTGCTTACTAGAAATGGCTTTAGTGTGCTAATCCATCCTTGGAGAGGACATGTTGCATAACACTCCGACTCGGCTGCTTCCTCAGATCCAGGTGTACTTGTCTGCTCGCTGGAAATATTCCAAGAGGGCCAGCGTGGCATGTGCAGTGCAGGTTCTTTTTGCTGTGAGTGATGATTATAGTCAGGGATCAGGCAGACATGTCTGCAAACTTAGGTTGCTTTGTCTTAGAGTTGTTTGCTGGATAAAAGCTCCTCATTGCAGTCTATACAGAAAACAAAAAATTCAAAATATAAGCACCAGATTGCTCATTTTATTTGTGTTTTTGTGTGCTTATTTATGTGTGCTGCTTGTGTTTCAAGGAAGCTCAGTACTTTTTTTTAAACAATTTTCTCTAGTTGTCAATTTATTCACTCATTGTATGTCATTGGAAAATCTGAAAAAGTCATGGAACTTTACTATTTTGTTTTCCAGGCCTGGAAAAGACATAGAATTAGTAACTTACTTAAAAAAGTGGAATTTTGTAATGAAATTTCTTAAGGTAAATTTTGGTGGATAACCTTCCATGTAATGTAACATAACGGCAGATTTATTTTCTATAGCTGCTGATGATATTAAGCTGGCATATGCATCAATGTGTGACGTTTTGTTTACTGTCATTACACTGTGAAAATTTAATTGTTGGTCCTTGAAAATTCATTGGAAACGTTTTGAAAATATTTGGCAACCCTGTACAGTAAACAGGATATAATTATCATTTTATTAATCTTTTTTTATTACATTTAATCTGATGTTAAGTCTGTACCAAATAAGTAATTTACTCAACTCTCAGCATACAGTACAGCATAGCAACAAATGTAAACAAGTAATTTACACACAATAAATGATAAATTACAAGATTTCCAAGCATTTTTCACCACAGACAAGTCAGTCTGTCCACTTTCCCATCACCAAGAGTACACAGTTTGCCTGCAGCTGCTTTGCATCACACCCAGTGAAAACTAATGTCATTACTATTATCAGATATTGTCATTGATTATGGTTTTATCACATGATTGCTCTGCTCGTAAACATTTCAGAGTCTACCTCCCCTGAGGGTCCCGTCCCATTGCCCTTTCTGTCACGCTGCAAATCACTCCTTTGCCCATTCTGGCTTCCTTGCTTTTGTATCAGCACAGCGCAGCGCTTTTCTTTAATTGAGTTTTGCGTCCGATTTAATATCATGTCAGACCCAGAATCAGAGGAGACAGAGGGGGTTGTGGAGGGAAGGCGGAGAGTCTATCCTTGTTGCTTGCACACCCTGTATCTGATTTTTATTGTTGGCCAGGTTGTCTTGACTTTTCAATGATATTTCATGTATTGGTCAAGATATCCCAGCAGCTTTTCATACAGTGTGTATCGTGGGATCGACAGTTTTCATTCAGTATTTTTCTAGCTGCTATCAGATGTATGTGTTTTTATTGTGTTTTTATGATGGAGAAGTCTGTTTTGATGCATGTGGTATTGCCCTGCTGCAATCCAAATTTGTCATGCTGGACTATAAAGACAACATTTTTATTAGGTGTAACGCTTTTATGATAACACCCCTTGATTTACATACAGAAAGTAAATGTGTACTTCAGTTTTATTTTGCTTACAGTGTGTAGTGTCCTTTAGTTATGATGTGAGCAAAGACACAAAAACAAGATGGGTTTCAAAACTGTGACAAAACAATCTTCAGCTTCCTGATCTACTAGTCCAGCCTACTCATTCGTAACCTTCTTGCAAAGAGAAAGTCCTTCGTGCCAGGGACCAGTGTTGCCATGGACCCATGCACTCACGACTGCACCACAGTGACACCGCACTGTCATAGTGTCCTCTCACTTCTGCTGACTCCAATGCAACCCAAAGCTGTCCCTTGATTTGATTTGTTCTTCTTCTCAGTGAAGTTGCTAGGGTCAGCTCAGCTCCCAGTCTCCAAGTCCCAGCAAGAGGCCAGGGCTGCAATGACAACAGCAAGACACTGCAGGAGTGAAGACGGTGCCAACTTCCCAAGGAGAAGTTGTCAATGGGCATGCACTGGCCAAAGGGCAGAATTAAAGGGATCATTAACACGTAATTTCTCCTCCTTGCACGAGGAATGGGTTTGCCCGGCTTGGAATCATTTGGCTATATATAGGTTTTTTCAGTCGCGCTGCATCTTAAAAATGTCAAATTGTGTTAAATCTTGATTTAAGGTACTTTGACTGTTGGTGTTTGAGCGCTGCATAGTGACATTTTTTGTCAGTATTTGTGGGGACCATGCAACACGTGATGATCAATGAAGATTTTTTTTCCGTCTGCATGTGTTTGCATATGTGCATGTGCCTTCTCTGCCCGTGATCCCTTCGCCCCCCGCTGTCCTGTGGCTTCTCACTCTTATCACGTCTGTCTCCATGTGACGTCTGATCTCTCAGATCGCTGCGTCACAGCGAGGTGCTCAGCTGTCCCCCTCGCGGGATGCCTGACCAGCTCACACTAATCTCATGCTGAGCTAAATTTACACGCACACATATACAGATTATTCTCACCTCTATGAGGCTGAAGAAAAGCGTGCACGTGCAAAACGCAGCATGTGTAAACCTTATGCTAGTTTTTTCTTTTTTGTTTTTATTTCGGCCATTCTTTGTTAGTTTATGTAAAGTGTATAAATTATGTTATAATTCTGTAGACTGGAGCAACCACCTAATCTAAAGCCACATGTCTACGCTGGCTGGTGCTGAATGAGGTTGTATAATACCATCCGGAAAATCCATTTTGCTCACCAGAGGTTGCAGACAGTGCACGAGTGGAGTAACAAGGCAGATTTGTATTCCGCCAATGAGATCCTTGAGCATGGAAATTTGTTATCTTTGACAATACTGCTGAAGCTTGTCAGCTTTGCACCCACTGAGCACTGCTGCATCAGGTGACAGCTGTGGCTGAATGATAAATGGCAGGCCGTTTCTTAATGGTGCGTGAATATGGTCAACTCAGTCAGAATGACTTAGAGACCTTAGCTGCAGACCTGCAAGAGGCCAGGTCTCATTGTGTCCTCTTTCCTGCTGTTTGCCAGCTGAGACACACCTATAGAGCAACATTAGGATTTATACCAAGGGGAGAGGGAGTGAAAACACAGTAAATCTGGCTCACAGGACACCGTATTGCCGAGGGAGCATGGCCAGGAGAGCAATGAATCCTACTGTTCAGTCATTATGCTGCAGGGCTGCACATGATGTTTTCATATAAACATGTTTGTGTGGGGCAGATCATTTTAAGTTCACCAAGGATAACCCTGTCTTTTAACACTTTAGACATTTATCAATACACAAAACAGTGACTAAGAGGAACTTGTTGGGAAACGGCAGTATAAATGTGATTGGTAACTGGAGTTAGCTCAGCAGTGATGTTGAAAATGTTCAAATAATTTTCTTTTACTGCTGTTCAAACTTCAGTTATAGACACATCACTTGTGTATAGGACACTAAAATTGCCTAGTATATAAGTTACTGTAGAACCTGGACAAAAGCTGTTTGGGATTTCTGCCATCATGTACTGATGATTATTAAACTAATGCGCACAAAAACACACACACATCACCCTTATTGTGACTTATTTGGCAGTTTGTCTCCTAATTTCCCAACATTGTGTCTGGATGCTCAGAGTTTTTCCCGCAAAGCAAAAGTATGATGTAATCATTTGATCAGTCATGAAAAATGGCAGTGCACACAGCTCCAAATCTTTAAGCACTGTATCTGTTGTGGCATGGATCAAAACAAGCAGGACACCTGCACTCGCAGAGACTGTATTCTTTTTATTCATTGTGGGCAAAATACTGATCAATCAATCACCTGCCGAGCTTAACTTGTTATTACCAAATACATCTACTTCACAGGAATTATCCACTAATTTTCCAAATGTTACAATTTTCTGATTTTGATACCGGTCATGTAGACAGTGTAGTCCATCTGGATATTCTGCATTAGGCATTTTTCTGAATGTAGCATTTCTGATAAAGACATGTTGGATATGTCAGTATTTTTCAGATTTTAGGAGCATTCTTTGGACACATATACAACGCATTTAGAATCTGCATCTTAATCAGTGTTTTTACTGCAGTTTGTGACACACAGCCTCTTGTCTGTGTTGTTATAGATACTGGTTAGAGGTAGAGTTGCATGCCCAAAAGAAAAGCCCACATTTCAGGTCAGAAGGAGAAAAAACCCTACTTTTACACATTCTGAAAAACTTTGATATCAACAGGCTTTGGATATGCGCACATGTGGTTACACAAAACTTTACAAGAAGGTGTTTTGGATGAAGATATAAAAGGAGGAAGCTGTGGAAAAAAAATTTTTTTTTTCATATTTTGACGTGATAAACAACATGATAGGGCAGGTTAATCGGAGTATTTATGGCTGCATCCAAACAGAAATATTAGTGGAATGTTAATTTTCATTATCCATGTAAACCCTTTAGTAGGGATATTGTCTCTTTGGGAATAAGGTCAAAAAACACAATATTTTGTGCACTTTTGTGCCTCATTCTTTAAACATGTGGCCTTGACTGTGTGATACAATCACAAGTTTAAGCAGCCTAATATTGAAGTTAAATATGTTGTAGAGCACACAGCTAGAGGGATAGAATAGTTACTTATTTTGGTTTTCTGTGATCTTTCTTTAACTTTCTCCTCTCAAAGGAATATTAAATGTTTGATTGAACACAGTGTAGGGGTTGACAGATTATTGGCCGATTTTTGGCATTTTGCTGATTATCTGTATCAGCGTTAAAAAATACATAGATTGAGATAGAAGATAAAATTAATTAATAAAAAAGGTAAGTCTGCAATACATGCAAAGAAAGTCAGCACGGGAGGAACTTTTACTTTGTAAAACCTCAGGGAGGTGTTTTTATTAATTCATTTCTTAATTAAATTTTCATCGAACTTTATCAAAAAAAAAAAGTTGCAGGGAACTTGCTGTATATGATGCTGACCGTTTCAGTTTTGATTAGACATTTACTAAAAGCATTTAAACAAAGTTTTGTGTTGGAGTTTTTTATATTCCAAATTCTAAATTTCGACAGAAATATTTTCATTTTTATTATAAATACATATCGGTTCTAAATATCAGTTATCAGTCTCATTAAGTACTAATGATCTGTATAGACCCTGAAAAACCAATATCAGTCGACCTCTAACACAGTGTATCACCTGTTTTACTGGACCGTGAATAGATCGGACGGCGTGTTCGTTGTGCAGCAGCGAGGAGGGGGATGGTGTTGTTTGGGGGGGAAAGTGCAAGACTAGCTGGCTTATCCAAGTCTCAGCAACTGATCTGTTGGACTTGTACTCAGAGAGCGTAAGCCCCACTAAAACCTGCCTTGTGTTGTGTGTTTGAGCGTGTACAGCCCACGTGCTTCACTCAGCAAGAGCAGAGCTGCTCCCTGCTCGGGATTATTCCTCTGGGAATAGGCTGAGTCACGCTACAGAAGACCAGACAGACAGACACACAGCGAGAGGAGGGGGCTGGCTGGAGATTGTAATGGGTGACACTGACAAAGAAAGAGATTATGAACAATTTGATCTGTGCTGCTCTGCCAGCGATCAACAACTTCTTTTTCTCATTCCTCACGCTAATGATGATCCATCTTTATATCTTCTGACCTCTGGGCTAATTCAGAAAGCCATATTTTGCATATGATGTTCGAACCACAATATTTCTGTTGGGTCATTTATGTATCAGTGCACTATTATGTATCTTTTACTGTCTCTTTCTCTTTCAGATTAGATTTCCTCTTAATTCCAAAATGTATATTTAGACATATTAAATGCTTTTCGTAAAACAAGAATAAAAATATCAAGCCACAAACAAAAAAAGCCACAAAGCCACAAACAAACAAAGGAGGGACACTCAGCAATGTGCATGATTAAAGGTTGGTATAGTTAAACACCACTCTGATGAGAGATTAAATCATTTAATCTGGTTGTCTGTAATATTCTGGATATAAGCATCTCCTTTGCAACTTTTTCAAATGAGGTTAACCCACTTTGTGATATATTTTCAGCTGGTTCGATGCTAAATTTAGCTCATTGAAATGTGGGAACTTGGATTTTACTTTCTGGATTTTAGGCGTTTCAGCTGACGCCCCAATTTAGAGCGACTTGCAGTGAGTGTGCATGCAGGAGTCTTGATCAAGGACACACTGACAAGGCAGTGTGTTGTTTTAATAATCTCAAATGATCTGTTGTAGTTAAAAGGGCAAAGCTGTGTCACAGGAAGGCCACTGCTTAATTCATTGCCAGCCACACTACACACATCACAATCTGGAATTAGTTCATTTGCATATCTCTGAAAATAATTCTTACTCGAGAAGACTGATAGTGTCACAAACAATGGCCGTTATAAGGAAACGGATAGGTGTTGTTTTTTTTCTCTCTTCTTCCTTCTCATTTGTTTTTCTCCGTGTATTTTAGGTGGTCTTGGTGCGGTGGAATGAGCCCTTCCAGAAACTGGCCACTTGTGATACAGATGGAGGGATCTTTGTCTGGATCCAGTATGAGGGCCGCTGGTCCGTGGAGCTGGTCAATGACCGTGGAGCACAGGTAAAACACATTACACAGAAATGAGACATAAATGAATTTATCTTCCGCTGTGGCTCTTCGACCTGCTTCTCCAAACTGTGGGTGTGCGTACTGACATCAACTGTATGTAATACACTGCCTATAAATAAGTACGCACACAATCCCGCTTCAAATATCCAAACTATCCCTTTAAGGTTGCACTCTATTTTTTTGCATATTCCCATCATATTGTGACTTACTGAGCATTTTGCCTCCAACATTTCTCAACTGGAAAACGAACTGTGACATTACACGTGCTGTTTTTAATAGTAACTGTCAAGTGACGTACGATGGGAAGATCTGATCCATCAATCAGTGTCATCAGCTGAGCTCAGTCTGACACATTCTGACAGCATCTGATCTTTTGTGATCAATTTAGTTAGTAGATGACAGTCGAAACAATAGCCTCTGTCTTTAAATACATGGCCAGTACAGTTTTACAGCCAATACAATAGCGCCTCTGCTCTTTTATTACATTCATGTGTATTTATTTATACTGACATTTACTGGGGCAGGCATTATTTCAGTTGAACAATTAACAGTTTGCAGTAGGGCATGTATTTTAATTGATCTTATTTTATGGTATTCTGATGGTTGTGGTCGCTGTCGATACTGGGATCCCACGCTCCTGAAATTCTCATCTTTGCCATTATTAGGGTCCTGCAAGTGAGAATACTAGGGCACCTAAAACACTTGAACATTGTTAAATAACTAATTAAATACCAGTTTCTCATTTTTGCTGGATAAATATTGTATTTTAGGGCTATAACTAATTATTACTTTGATTAATAATGATTTTGTCAATAAAATTCTAGAGAATTGTGAAAAAATGGTTATCAGAATTTTCCAGAGATTATCGGTTGACTCTCATGAGAAAAAAAACAGCAAATCCTCACCTTAATATTAAAGAATATTGATGATGATGAAAATAATCATTAGTTGCAGCCCCGCTTTTTAATAATCAAGCCACAGCATCTCATTATCGTCATTTCTTTAAACTGATGTGTAGGTGAGTGACTTCACGTGGTCCCATGATGGCACCCAGGCTCTTATCTCCTACCGTGACGGCTTTGTACTGGTGGGATCAGTCAGCGGACAGAGACACTGGTCCTCCGAGATCAACCTGGAAAGCCAGATTACCTGTGGTATCTGGACTCCTGATGACCAGCAGGTAAGACACACGTGCGCGCGCACACACACACACACACACACACACACACACACACACACACCCACACCCACCCACCCCACAGAGTTCCTCTAGGTACGAGGTTTCTGCCCAGCGCCTTGCTAGCCTTTGAATGCTCATAGAAGTTTTAAGTCATCATTTGCCACTTTTAGTATGTGGAGTTGTCATTCAGACAGCAGAGACAGGCCCTGAAGGAGATCATCTGTGAGTGACAGCGACGATCCTCCGTCTTGAATGTGTTGTGGGTTTGTTAGGCCATGTTTTTACTTTCATGCTGTTAAATTGTCAGCTCAGGTTGGACATCATCAAACTTTTGGTCTGCATATATGTCTTTGTTCATCACCTTCACCTTCATCTTATTTAAGTGTATTCATCCAAGTTGTTTTTCATGTTATATGCATTTCTCTTGGTTTTCTTTGCTCTCTGTCTGTCATCTCCTTGTCTGTTTCTAAGTGTGCCTCCCTTTTCATCTTTGTGCTTCCCTTATCCAAGTTAAATGTTAAATATCTGTCATTGTGTCCTCTTTCTTCCTCTCCCTAATAACCCTTTTACTATTTCTCTCAAGGTGTTGTTTGGTACTGCAGATGGACAGGTGATAGTGATGGACTGCCACGGGCGCATGCTGGCCCACATTCTGCTGCATGAGTCGGATGGCATCGTCAGCATGTCCTGGAACTATCCCAGTTTCCTGGTTGAGGACAGCAGCGAGAGCGACACAGACTCTGACGACTACTCCGCACCGCAAGGTAAGCTGCTGCACAGGGTTTGATTTGAGTAGACAGCTCTTTGTGGCTTCTTCAGGCACACAAAAAGTGGCTGAAACATGTTCAGTATAGACATCATGCAAGAGTATTGTCTGATGTAGAGCTGGAGAGTAATAAAGGTCTGCCTGCTAAGGACTTGTGCCCAGAGGGAATAGAGTAGTCCAGCTGTTTCATACGTAGTTACCTCTGTGCAGAAGGACACAGATGTGGGACCATCTGTTAGCGTCTAACTCCTCCCACCTTTTACCTCCATCTTTTACGACTCCTTTAATTCTTCCTCACGCTCTCAGTGGAAGGGGAAGGGGAAGGGGAAAGATTTCCAGCTAGGGGCACCAGTTGGGGACGTTATAAGTTATGGCTGGTAGATCTGCACTATATTGTCATTAGTGCTCTCATGAATATTTTAGACATGGAAACAGGTTGACATAAACTGTGTCTGGATTCAAGTCCAGAGATTATTATGAAGATCATATAATCTGTGAATGGGATGTAAAGGAGAAAAACAGTCATGAAATGCAATGGATCAAATCACAAAACATGTTGACTCTCTCTGTCATGTTTAATTGACTATTTTGACGGACCTGCTTCGCCCTGTTAAGTCGCACATGAAGTTGTATACTATGTTCCAGTACAAAGCCCCGTTCCCACTGCACAAAAAGAGCTACTCACACCTCCTGACATCTTTTGTTTTTATTTAATGGGAAAGGTGATAATCTGAATTGACCCTCAGATCAAATTATTTTGCAGGAGTCATGGGTATATATCGACTCCAGCTCCAATTGGCTTCCATCAGCAATGATGGAAATACAACACCCAGGTTGGCGCACTAATTTTAGCCCCTTTGTCAGTGTGATGCAGTGGCAGGCCACTAGAAAATACCATCCATCTCCGCCCAAGCAGCACTCGAATATTGTTACAAATTAGTCTGCCCTCAGTTTGAAATTGACTAAATAAAAGAGATGTAAAAAAGAAGTAACCACCATAACATTTTTTACTGGCCTCCATGCTGCTTTCTACTGTTTACTATGCTGTTTTCTAGCTTGTCCAAAATGTAAAACGTGACACACCATTAAAAACAAAACATACACACAGAAAGGTGTACTCATCAGCTGCAGAGCCGTGTACACAGCTCTGGTTCACTGGCAATTGGAAATGAGTTCATTACCTGTTTTAAGTTGGGCTTCTTGTGTTTAAAAAAAACGGCTTAAATGCGCTAATTTTGCTGTAAAAGAGGTATAGGGCACCAAATACTTGTTTACTTGCTGCAGCCTTTGTTCTCTTTACATTTAATAAAAGCTGTTTAGTTCATAAATAAAATTTAGACTTACAACCTGAAACAATCACATTGCCTTTTTACTCATGCTGCATGCAGTAGTGGGATGATTTTGGCAAGCTGTCTTAGCTAGACACTGCACACTGTTGTGATCAAAGCTACATGTGTTGCTTTTGTCATGCTGTTTCCTTGTGAATTAGCATTTTGGGAGTGAACTATTGGTTTCAGGTGCGAAAGGTATTAATTGAAGGGTACAGTTATAAAGATAAGAAATTTGAGATGCGGATCTCTGAGGTGATTCAGCCCATTAAATGAAGCTTCAGAAGTGGAAAGGTGACTAACTATTTTCCACTTCTCTGCCAGTTGTGAAGACGGGGAGGGAGAGACACATTAAAACAAGGGAGTGTGACCAAATGGAAGGTGGGTGGGGGGCTGCGGTGAAAGATGAAGGGCAGGAGGTGGCGGAGGAGGAACATAGAGAACGGAGCTCTCCTGACAATGGGCTGACGTTTCCACCGGACCGCCTGTTTGCTCTGAATGCTGCAGTAGCTGTTGTCATAACAGCAGCAGATGTCACTGTAAGGGTGTGCGTCACTAGACTCTACATGTGCGACACACTTACAGTGTACTCAAGTGGATGGTCACAGCCTCTACCTGGTAAACCTGGACTGTCTTGAATCAAGTGGCAATAAGCACCTCTTTGAGATGTGTGAAAACAACACTAGGTGTTTGTACAACAGTGAAAAAAAAGTTGCCTCTGTGGAAATAATGTGTATATCTATTCCGACTGTATTTTTCAATGGTGCTTTTTTGCCAAACTCCTCCAAGAAAATATGTGTACCTGCAGTGTCAATGATATAGTCCCAATACTTGAGTGTGATGTTGGCACAGTTGACAGCATGCTGTCGTTAGTATGTTGCATGAGGAGAGAGAGAAGAAGAGGGCAGAGGAAAAATCAAAACAAAAAAAACCCCAAACTGTTGGAACTGTTACAAGATATGAGCTCAGACTACAGTAGTTTTGGGCCAAATTATCCCTGATTCACCCCTCCAAACAAACGAGGGAAAGATGGTTGGCCCAGAAGATCTGGTAACGTCTGAGGTGTACAGTTTCAGTTTTAAACCTCCTGAACTGTACAGAGTTTCATTGGGCCCCTGGACAAGTTTACATGTTTGATATTAAGGATTTAAAATGTTAATGATTACGTCAATACAAAACAGCTAATAGTGTTACCAAACAATGGTAAACATTCTAGGTCTTAAGGCTAGCATACCACTGTTGACAGATATTAAAACTTAGAGTTAAAATGTCACCGCCAGCTGACTGCCAACATTGTGAGACGTTGGTATTTGGTTGAATTTTGGTTTTGATGTCAGGTGATCAAAATTCAGTGTCAGGACAACGTTTGAAGCGTCAGGTTGACTTAGAATACTGATGACAGATGACATTCAGGATTCCCACGTTCATGGAAAGCTGAAAAAGTCATGTAATTTCACAATCATGTTTTACAGGCATGGAAAAGTCATGGAAATAGTAAAAATCATTGAAAATTTTGACAAAGTCATGGAAATTTTGCTGTGTGTAAGGACATTTTTACAGTATTTTTTGTGCATAACCTTCCAAGTAATATAGCATAATAGCTATTGACTTAGCATTGCTCAAATATGTGTCGATTTTTGACGTTCTGCCTACCATTACGTTTGTGTCTTCATTTTTCCATTTCATCTCTCTCTTGAATGAGTTTGAATCTTATATGTTGGAAAAAAGCTGGTCAAGTGGCGCAGGAAGAAAAAAATGTCATTAAATGTCCTTGAAAAGTCATGGAAAAGTTTTGAAATTTTGTACATAAAAATACACAGGAACCCTGGACATTGATAGTTGTTGGTTTAAAGATGTATAGTTAAGTAACCAAAATCCAAATGTCTTCCAAACGTCTCAACTCAATGTCATCTTAACATTGAATCACAACATTTATTTGAAAGGTATGGAGACCAAAACCAAACGTCTTCAAAACATCATAATAATAACATCCACACAAAGTGAAATCCTAACATGTTTGTACATTTAAAATATCATAAACACGATTTTACTTCCTACTACAAACTGTAACTGTGATCTGTCAAACTCAAGAGTCCAACGTCTTTCTGACATCATATTGACGTCCTTTGCCAGCTGTGTAGACCCGCATTGGTGGCATCTGCCCAACCATTTTCTCATCCAGACTCATTTATCCCTTTTGATTTTTTCTCGCTGCAAACCATTGTTAACATTGCAGCAAGTTGTTGCACCACGTCGGTCTCAGTTTTGTTTCTGCCTCCACATGAGAACATGTGATGTGATGCTTTTATGCCTCCTAATGTTACTATTATTATGTGCCATTATTCGTCCATCTTTTGGTGACTCCAATATCAGTTAGGATTTTAAAACTCTTGTAGTCTGAGCCCGGCTTGACACCACTTGTAGATTCTCCTCCAACTAACTTATTTTCAGATTGTCATGATTCAAATGTTTTTGTTACTCCGTGATGCAGGCCATGTCAGCTTTTCTATATTTGCATTCCTGTGCGGACAGGCTACAGATAGGTATAAGATGGTAGTAATAAAGAACAATTAACAGTGAGCCTGGACGCGTTTCCAGTGAGATTACTCTCTGACGCCATTATGTAAATGACCAGTGTGTATCTGGTACACTGTGACGTGAGCAGTCACACAAGATAAGATTTGCACATTGTTAGCTTTCCCCACCCTCTTGCTGATCTCAGTGTTTACACCAGCCCATGGAACAGCCTCATTTTATTGGTTCCTGTTTTTGTCTTTTTGCCTCCTTTTTCTCTTGAGCCTAATTAGTCCCAGTTGCTAAGGCTGTACTAGTGAGGGTCTGTCCTCCTCCTGCTGTGCTATTTTTTTTCCTCTCACTTCACTGTGGGCCAAGTGGTAAAGCTGAAAAGTGCTTGCCTTAGCTGGAACACTGATTATGCTCTAACTCACTAATTAAACCAGTCAATAGTAATTGATTGGCCCGGATAGAAATTATCTCTCAAGTCAACAACCTGACTGAGACACTAGGCCACCTCTCCCTCCGCCTGCCAGATCTCTCCATCATGATATATGAAGATGACCCATTATCACTGCACCGCACAGCACAACACACTGCATTTACAGTCGCTCTGTATATCTCATTTAATGCAAAACCCATTGTGAACAGATTTCTAATGGGAAATAGTAACTGTATTGGGCTGAAAGTCAAAAGCAGAGGTGGATATTTTATTTGAGTTGGTATTTGGGTCATTGCAGGACTCGGTGAGAGGACAGGCTGAAGGATGTTTTAATGGAACATGTATGGGTGGTTGTCTGAAGGTGTTTTATTTATAGCATTTTGACAGAGAATGCCACTTGTTTGCACTTATAAATGCAGCAGTGAGTTTCCGTGAGCGTGTGTTGGTGAAATTGTGCATTTTCATGAATAGGACATAGTGGAAACTCAATGAAAATGAATTATAGCTGCCAAGGATGTGAAACTGTCCTTGCCTCTCTCGTAACAGCCCCTAACTACCTCTGCAGTTAACAGACGGTCTCACAAATAAGCGCACACACACACACACACACACACACACACACACACTTTTTTATTGGCTACTCTGAAAACAAATATTAATATTCTCATCCTCTGTAAAATGTCAGAAAAATGCCTGTCATAGTTTTCTAAAGCTCAAGGTGATGCCATCGAATTGCTTGTTTTATCCAACCATCACTCCAAAACCTAACAATGTTCAGTTTACTGTCACATTAGACAAAGAAAAGCTTTTGCTTTTGCTTTTGGTTTTTTTTTGTGTTTATTTTTTTTAATTTTTCGCTAATTTTTAGGTAGTTTCTGTGTACCTTTTGCAAATTCCTGTCTAATTTCTGTGTCATTTCTCTTTTTTTTCCATCCCATATTTCCCACATTTTGAAAGAAATAAAGCCAACTTGCCGGTTTCAAAGGGTTAAAATAGGTGACCAATGATTTTATGTTGTTTGACCAGTCAATTCATTGACTAATCGTTTCAGCCCTTCCCGTGTTTCATGTTGGGCTCTATCCTGGCTGTAATAAGTAATGTCACATCAGCTGTATGTTTTGCTGTAAGTTAAACCCCAATATTGTGTTGATGTAGAATTAATTATTGCATTTTAGTAAGTGCGATTAAAATTTGAACACTAGTCCTCGATAGACATCGATTGACATCCTACTATAAATATGTAAGTTATAGTTCTGTTCACCTACAGATGATATGTATCATTGTATTAAATACCACCTTAACCAAGACCACGCAATATACTGTATATGTGCATGTGTAAGTATAATGTGAGAAATTTCTGGATATAATGATCAAAAGGCATTTTAGAGGTGAATTTTATGTGTTGGGATTTTCTTTTGTTTTCTTTTTTTTTTTTAATTTAATGCGATTTTTTAAAGATTATTTTGGGGGCTTTTTACCTTTATTTGATAGGACAGCTGAAACGTGAGAGGGGGAGAGAGAGGGTTTGCAGCAAAGGGCAGAGGCCGGAATCGAAGCCTCTGTGAACTGAGCTACTGGGTTCCCCTTCCTTTGTTTAATATGAGAAAACAAATTCAAACAATTAAGAGCTGAAATGAACTATCTTTATTCGACACTCCTGTGTTTTTTCACAGGCAGTTTAGTGATATCCCAGTAGTTGGGGTTTTGACCGGTCTTGAAATAAACTCCCTAGTTCTCTTTGTTTGAGACCGAGACAAGACCGTCTAAAAATGCCATCGATTCTGAGACAAGACGGAGACTTTCAAAAAGTGGCCACCTCATTGTGTTGCTCTCACTTTGCCTTTTTAAGATGTTTGTGTTGTCCTTTCTCTCTCCGCAGTGCACAGCCAGAAACCACTGCTGACAGTCAGCTTCACCTCTGGAGACATCAGCCTGATGAACAACTACGACGACCTCTCTCCCACCCTCATCCGCACCAGTCTGAAAGGTGCGTTTGTGTCTAATCATAGATGCCCAAATATTCCAGCAACTTTATGTCTTTCTTTGTTTAATTATTTCTCTCACTCATTTGTTGATACTTATTTATGAGTTCAGACTCAAGGAATCTTTTTGTCAAATGTGGCTGCAAATGTTGATATGCACAACATTTTGATAAATTGTCCTCCTCTGTGACTTCTGCTGCAGATGTGGTGGTCCAGTGGTGCTCGCAGGGAGACCTCCTTGCAGTGGCAGGGATGGAGAGAACCCTCCTCTCCCCCGACCCCTCCTGTCCTCCCCCCACCAGGAATGCCATTGTTAAGTTTTACAATGTTCGTGGTGAACACATCTACACACTGGACACACCAGCGCAGGTGAAGTAATGAGTCATCACAGTACTCAGAACTGTGTTTGAGAATTTTATCTCCCTTCCCAGATGATTAGATTATGTATTTGAAGTCCTAAGTTAAATTTTTGTTTGACTTCATCAAGGTATGTAGCGAGAACACTGGGGTGGAAAGAGGGGAAATTTATGCTTAATAATAACTTGAAAATATTTAAAAAGGGGTAGGACTTTATCAAATATGTAAGTACTCACTTCTTCCAACTCCTTTTTGGGACAAAGAATACTTATGCATTGTTCCTGTGGATTCTTAAAAAGTCTTAAAGGCGTTTAATTCAATAATCTAATAAAATAAGGCCTTAATTGTTATCAAACTGTCTTACATCAGTCTTTCAAAAATCTTAAAAATGCTGTGACATGGGAAGAAGGGTATAATAAATAGTTTTTTTTCTGACATGCTTTGTGAAATTTAAAAATGAATTGGTAATATCTTCTATTTGCCTCTTACATTAATGTTAAGCAGAGAAACCACCAACACTTTAGTAGCTCGTCTAACTTTTTAACTGGACAAAAATTAATGTAAAATTTATCCTACATTTTATTCTGAGTAACATTAAAAAAAGTCTTAAAAAGTCTTAAATTTCACTTGTCTTAAGCCGTAGAAACCCTGTTATGATTACTGAATATGTCCATTGGGGATTCTGGTTTAGTTTTCTTACTTATGTTTTTAATATTTATTTATTTTGCATGTTCGATATTAAAAAAACAAGCCATTAGCTGGAATAAAAACCTTGGAAAAATACCTAAATATGTCTATTGTGAAGTAACCAGTGAAATGATAAAAAGTAACACGTACATGAACTGAAAGTTCTCTTCAATACAATGGAGCTAGATAGCACTACAGACATCTCTACGGCCGATATCGCCAACACTCAGCAACTCACACCAAATCAATCTAGATTGATAAATAGCACAACAGATCAGAGGAAATATAAGTATTTTTGTTTTTGAAGTGAACTGTCCCTTTGACATTTTGAAAGGATGAACCGAGTGTGTGTAATCTTTTCTTCTCTCCAATGTATCTCTGCCATCTCCCTGCAGCGCCCCATCACTACGCTGTGTTGGGGTCACCGGGACTCTCGTCTGTTCTTGGCATGCGGCCCGGCGCTCTACGTAGTGCGAGTGGAGCACCGCGTTGCCAACCTGCAGCTACTCTGCCAGCAGGGCATCGCCACAGCAGTGAAGGAGGAAAAAGATGTTGCCAAGCTCACCATGCCTTCCCGCCTTTGTTCTTACGTCACTACTGCTTTTGTCCCCACCATCAAGGTAACACAGAACAGGAGGGCGCTAGATCCATTAAAAGCATACAAATAAATGCAAAGTCTTCTGGACATTTACTTGATGTATACCAGCGCTGTCAGAGATGTCACCTTTGACTGAGATGAGATCCTTACTTATCTCCTAGAAAAACAAATAATCCCAGGCGAAGTGTAGTTATGCATAACAACTGTAATAGCACTACACTTCAAATAAAATGTATGTGGACTTGGAAGGATGAGTTTTTGACATATGCTACAATGTTTTCTCTTCCAGCCCCCCATACCTGATCCCAACAACATGCGTGATTTTGTGAGCTACCCAACAGCTGGAAACGAGCGTCTGCACTGTACCATGAAGCGTACAGAGGATAACCCGGAGGTGGGGGGGCCCTGCTACACTCTGTACCTGGAGTACCTAGGAGGTTTGGTGCCTATCCTCAAAGGCCGACGAATAAGTAAACTTCGTCCAGAGTTTGTCATTATGGACCCCAAGACAGATGGAAAAACAGGTACAACTGAAATTCATTCATATTGGCATGAAAACTGAAAAAAGCCAAAAAAAAAAAAAGCTTGGGGAAAAAAGGAAAAAAGGAGGGAAAAACTGTATTGACAATTATAATACATACATATTTAAAATTATGCTACAGATTTCTTTCAAATTCTTAGCACTTTTTTTCCAGGTCATTTTCTTTTTCATTTGTTTTCTACTTTTTTTTAAAGTAATTTTCCAGTAGTTTTCTTGAACTTTTTACTAATTTCTTGCTAATTTTTGAGCAATATCCCTTTTTGCTGTTCATTGCCTTCCCAGGTTTCAAATGGTCAAAGAGCATTCAATATCACAAAAAATAGCAGCATTAACAGCAGTTCATAATGTTTTAATATATATATACACACACACACATATATACACAACATGTGTGCATACTTTAGGTATCTATAAATGAAAAAAATAAATAAAATTGACCTCTTCATTATGAAATGTGTTGAAGAAGAGAATGTGGGAAAGATTGTCAGTACATTCAGTATAAGAGTTTTAAAATTGTTTCTTAGCAGTATATTCAAATGTATTACTCAATGAGCTGTTTCTGCCCTCTTGAAAACTGACCTAGATTTGAACCATTGTTCAAGAACCAAAATAATTTTTTTTTTACTATGTGTATCTATGTTTTATTTAAAACATACTTGTATGTTTTAATATTTGGAAAGAATCAGCTGCTAAATGCATTCCTCCCAGACACATGTGCCTGCTCCAGTACTTTTCCAGTTATTTGAGTTTCTCAAGTTGGCACTCAGAGAGCGAGTATGTTTTAGTCACACAGGGCAGACTGGGCCCATGTTAATTAAAAGCTGCTTAATGGAAGCTCTGATGGCCCCTGGGTTCCTCATAAATCAACCCGCACCCTCCCCATGCAGTGATAAATGAAGCCAGCCATGAAATGGTTCCAGCACGTTCACACTTTAATGTCCATCAAATAAATTAGCTTGACCTAAACTGGAGCAGCAGCGGTTCACAGACTCCATATGAATGAGGGAGAAGAGAAAAATTGAAACAATGGTTTGGATCGAATGGGTCTAAATGTTGGAACATTGTTGCTGCTGTCATTTTTTAAAAAGAAAAAGTTATGAAGGTGCCTGCCTCCAAGTTGTTAAAGTAGATTTCCTGAAATGCCTAAGATTGCCATTCTGTTGAGAATCTTTTTTTTTCCTCCCTGATTTAGTCCATGATGAAATACCATTTGAAACTGTAAGATTGTAAACATTTTAGCCGCGTCAAGTTATGATTTTAAGCATCAAGGTGGTAGAAATTAGCTGCGTCAAGAGAATAACACCACACATTAGCTGTGACCAGTAAAGTTTATCTTGAGATTGACACATTAAAAATCTATTTACTCCAAACTAACTGATTTTTCCATCCTCCATCTTATTTTCTCTCCTCAGATGAGATATACGGCAACAGTCTGATATCTGCCATGATTGACAGCTGTAACTGCTCAGACTCCAGTGACATTGAGCTGAGTGATGACTGGGTTGGCAAGAAATCTCCAAAGATATCCAGGGGGAGTAAATCCCCCAAACTGCCCAGGTAACCACCTGACCCGTGTCCTGTGTGTACTGTAGCATGCTATCTTAACTAATATTTCCTGTTTTTGTTTTTTTTTTGCTTATTGTTCATGATTTGAAACATAATTTTATATACTTGGCAACTACATGAATCATTCAGCTTTGGCTCGGTGCTTATTAACACATTTTTCTGTGGTGTGACAAAGTCAGTACACATGTTTATATTTTCTTAATCCAGGCTTTAATGTAATACTTGGCTCATTTGCCCATGTGAAATGGACAAGTTTATTTTTTCTTCACACATTACCAACTAAATGTTGTTAAGATATAGTGGAGTGATGGCTTCCTAAATAATAAAGTTACACCGTCTTTGTGTGTTATGTAATTAGAGGCTTTTATGTTGTTTGCTTTGTTTGATCATACGTGCATGTTTTTGCATGTGCGTATCCCACAGGCTAGCTCATCACTGCTGCTTTGCACTGCGCTCATATGGTGGTTACCGCTAATTTCAGGGTGTCGTCATACTGAAAGTGTAGCACCCACCATGCAGTTCCTCCTGGTTTTATTTCAGTTATTTACTTAACCAATTTTGTTTGTTGACATCTAGTTTTAGTTTTAAGATTCGTTTTAGTTAACTATAATAACCATGGCGCAGACAACTCATGCACTGAAATCTGCATTTGCCGCTTTAAACAAATGAAGTCAGGGTAGTTTTATTAACATATTGCCTAATTATTAAGCTTGAATCAAGAAACGTTCTTTTCACCAGTTTCTTTTTTTAACACAGTTTTCAACAATACCCAGTTATTCAGCGAGGGGAAAGAACCAAAGGCTGCTTTCAGATAGCTTCAGTTGCTATCACTCCATCTTCCAACAGCATGAAAACATTAGAATTAACCTTTGAATACATATGTAATAATTGTTTTGATGAATATTTTTGCAAAATACACTGGAGTACCAGAATTTATTCCTTTTGTGGGTTTTCCACTTATATTAACCCTTTACATGAATGTCTAATGAAATGTGTTTGCACTTGCTGTTTGGTTCACTGCATGCCTAAACCTTCTTTTTTTTATTTGCTACCTTCTCTGTAGAGACTTAGTTTGTCCCTTTACCAACAGGATCAACATTGATCCCAGAAAATCGCCCAAACTTTCCCGCACTACACAAGAGATCTCCAGGTCACCACGGTTACCGATACGGAAACCCTCAATTGGGTCACCCAGTCTAACACGGAGGGAATTTCCTCTAGATGACATCACTCAGGTAACAATCAAATTATTTGAGCCACATTCACTTTTGTCCTCTGGATCAGTTTTGCTTTATTATAATAATTTTCTCAAGCACACTTGTTGCTATTCCGCTGTCACCCACGGATTAGTCAAATTGCTTGGGTGTCCAGGGAATGGGATATTTTGTTTGATGATAATCTCACACATTTCATTTTTAAATATATATTTATTCTGTTGATTTTTTTATGTTTTTGTGGAACATAACGGTAGTGGGAATCACCAGAGGCCCAATGATACAATATTATTGTGATTTTAAATAATTTACAATATGCCCAGTATAGCACTAACATGTATTGTGGTAGATTGCCATTTATTGCCTTTTTCCAGCTGCCAATTATGACCCCCTTTTTGCAGTAAAATGTATCTTCTGGACTTAAGAAACAATTGTCTTTTTTATTCTAGTAGGCTACCAAAAGTTTAATTTTTATTTGCAATATTAACAATTTATATAATTCACCACTCGATACCTGGCAGTGTGTTTCGATACAATATTGTCATGCAAAATATCACACTATGCTGTTAACTATGCTACTAACACTATGCTGTATCGATTTTTCCCCCACCCCTAGAAAATAATATGATTATTTTTGCTTTTGTTTTGCAGCAAAATTACCTTGCTCAGGTCACATCAAATATTTGGGGGACAAAGTTCAAGATTGTGGGGCTCGCCACATTCTTGCCAACTAATCTTGGTGCAGGTAACCAGTCAACAACTTTTCCATCAAAATTTAAGACTGAAAGAGTAATTAAATAAATAAAGTTCATTTTAACTAGTCCTGTGTCTTAATTTCCTCTAATTTTCTCACTCTTGCTTCATCCCTCTCCCCCTCAGTCATCTATAAAACGAGCCTCCTCCACCTGCAGCCCAGACAGATGACCATCTACCTTCCAGAGGTGCGAAAAATCTCCATGGACTACATCAATCTGCCTGTTTTCAGCCCCAACGTCTTCAGTGAGGATGAAGATGACCTGCCTGTCACAGGACCTGCTGGCAGCACAGATGACAACCCGCCCTGCACTGTAAACATCCCTATTGCCCCCATCCATAGTCCCGCCCAGGCCATGTCCCCCGCCCAAAGCATTGGTCTGGTTCAGTCACTTCTAGCCAATCAAAATGTTCAGCTGGATGTCCTAACAAATCCCACTGCAACCCCTGCTGGGGCAGCTGCTGGTGGGTCGGACCAAAGCCAGGACACCATCCTGACAGCCCAGTACACAGTCCCCACCAGGTACTCCAGTCCTGGTCAGGTCATCTTTGGGGGACTAGAAATGGGTCGCCTAATGGTGGGACCTCCCCCTTCTCATCATCCTTCACAACAACAGCAACAACAAAGTCACCAACAACAACAACAACAGCAGCACCATCAACAAATTCAGCAGCAACAGCAACTCCAACAGCAGCAGCAGCAGCAGCAGCAGATGCTCCAGCATCAACACTTACAACAGCAGCAGCTTCAGCAACAGCACATTCAGCAGCAGCAACAGCACATCCAGCAGCAGCTCCAACACATGCAGCAGCAGCATCAGCATCAGCTCCAGCAGCACATACAACAACAGCAACAACTACAACAGCAGCATCAACAGATTCAGCAGCAACTGCAGCAACAAATGCATCATCAACAGCAAACACAGCAACATCACCATCAGCTTCAGCAGCAGCTCCAAATACAAATCCCTGTTCCCTCCATGGCGTCAGGACAGCCTTCAGGTGCTTCTGTGCACCAGCTCCAGCCGGGCGCACTTCAGATACAGATCCCTCACCCACCTGCTGATTTAGTGGTCGAGAGAGCAGTGGGGGGTGAACACGAGCACCTACTGAAAATCAAAACCACTCGGTCAACTCCACAGCTGGCTGAGGGTGATACGGTGGTCTTCAGTGCCCCGCTAGAGCTAAGCAAGATGAACCCCCCGCCCCCTTACCCCGGCACTGTGGCTGCCGCTGTGGCTGCAGCAGCAGCTGCTGCCGCCTCGGCATCAGCCTCCGCTGCAGCCTCCAGCGCTGCTTCTGGATCAGTAGGGAGCACCAGTGGGACTCCTCCCCCTGGTGACGTTTGTCTAAAGAAGGGAGAGTTTTCACTTTATCCTTCAGGTCAGCAGCAGGCGCAGTACCCTACACCCCTGGGATATGAGAGGATAACAACATTTGACAGCAGTGGGAATGTGGAAGAAGTATGTCGTCCTCGAACGCGCCTTGTCTGTAATCAGAATGTCTACACACTCCAGGGACCTGGCAGCTCTGCCACTCTCAGGGTCACCTCCTCATCCTCCTCCTCCTCAGCTGACAAGAAGATCCAGCTGCCCTACACCTCAGCCACACTCAACAGACTCACTGCACCTCGCTATTCCATACCCAGCGGCGACCCGCCCCCATACCCCGACCCAGCCAATCAGAACAGTGCTGTCGGCAGGAACCCTGGACAGAGGCTCGACAGCAGTCTGATCCACGCCACTCTCAGGAGGAACAGCCGAGAGGCCGCTCTCAAAGTTTCCCAGATGCTGGAGCCGCCCAGACCACTGCCTCCTAAGGCTAAAAACAGTAGTGCACTAGCAGCTTCGTTCCAGCAGAGGGTGCCCACAGCCTTATACACCTGCAGCCAGTGTAGCAGTGGATCCAGTGTTGGAGGTACTGCCCCGGGAAGCACTAATGGGATAGCAGGAGGAACTATCATCAGGCAGGACTTCCCTCCAGGGAACGGGGCTCCACACAGTACAGTTATTGTGCACTCCAACAGTGCTACTCCTCTGGCCTCCCAGTCCTCTTACAACCTGCTGAGCTCTCTTGAAGGATCTGGGACTGCAGCAGGAGGAGGGAGTAACAGAGACAGGGCTGATTATGTTAATTCAGCATTTACTGAGGATGAAACACTGAACCAATCACTGAGGCATCTGGCGCTAGGAGGAAATGATGCGTCAGGGCTGGTTGTTAAACGCCCACCTCCCTATCAGTGGGACCCAGCTGCCACAGAGGAGGTGTGGGTTCCTCAGGAACGGACAGCAACGCTGAATCCCACTGGCCCCCCCGGACCCCACAAACCACCCCCACTTATTCTCACCCCAGCTCAGCACTTGGACGTGTCCAGGCTGCCTTTTGTCCTTTCTCCAAAGTCCCCCACCAGCCCCAGTGCTGCATCATTTCAAGCCGCGGCGGCAGCTGCAGGCTACCAAATCTCTCTCCAGTACCCTGCAGCAGCTGCCTATTCTGGAGCCCAGCTGCAACCCATTCCAGGATCACCTCGCCCCTGCTCCTCCCCAAAGGAGGTGGTGGCACCGGTGCCATTCTCACAGCAGGATGCAGCCCTTGTCTTACCGCCTGGTTACCCTGCAAACCTGGCAAACCTCGCCTGCTGCCCCCTCCCTCCCCTGTATCCAGGAGGAAGTGCTTGTGCAGGGCTCCCCATCCCCCCGATCGCCCTTCACACTCCCTGGGGTACCTATAATTCCTGCCCACCGATGCCCAGTCCTGCAGTGCCACTACCACCCAAAGCCTCTCACATGGCAGTAGACAAAAGTGTTCACTCGCCTCCACCTCCTCCTCCTCCCCCTCCTCCACCTCCTCCGCCACCACCAGCAGAGCTGCAGAACCACGGAGGGTTACAGGAGGCCATGGCAGAGGCCGGGGAAAGTTTTCAGGAGGTGCTCTCCTTGACTGAAAGTCCTGTCCCGCAGCGATCTGAAAAGTTCAGCAAGAAGAACCGCAAGAGGGCGGATGGGCGCGCTGAGGAGGCTAACGTGCCGCCGTTGGCTGAAGGGAGCAAGTCAAAAAAAGAGGGCAGAGCTTTGGGTGATTTCAACTCACTCATCTCCAGTCCGCGGCTGGGAGGGAGGGACAAGAAGAAGCTGAAGGGACAGAAAGAGCAGCAGTTAAAGGCTAAGAAGCTGAGTAAGGCCACTGCCAATAGTGAGTTCCAAGACAGTTCGGAGAGTGAGCCAGAGCTGTTCATCAGCGGGGACGAGCTGCTCAATCAGTGCCAGAGCGGTAAGAAGGGCTGGAAGAGTAAGAGGAACTTGAGGGCTGCCAGTGAACTGGATGAGATCAAGTGTCGAAAGGCCAACGAGAAAGAGGACCGCGGGCTGGGCAGCCAGGGGTTTGTGTACGTCATGGCCAACAAGCAGCCGCTGTGGAATGAAGCCACGCAGGTCTACCAGCTGGACTTTGGTGGCCGCGTCACACAGGAGTCTGCCAAAAACTTTCAAATTGAACTGGAGGGCAGACAGGTAAGAGCTCCTGTACAAGACATGTCACTCACTGCATGTTGTCTGTATACTGAAAGAAACATTAAAAGTATTCATATTCGCACACAATGTGCCTGAGGACATGATGTTAATGATTAGGGATGCACTGATTTTGTAATTTTGGGCCTCCACTGGTTTTAAAAATAACAATTCAGCTGATATTGAAGTTTGTTTTTTGTTGTTTACTTTGTTTTTGTTATTCATCCCACAAGCAAAGGTTTCAAAATTCACAAGTGGGGTATTTACTGACAAGAAAGTTGGTGTTAAGCACCTTATTTCAGGGTCCTAACCAAAAATCCATTCGAAAAACCCAGGAGAACTAAAATGTTAACTAATTTCTGGGTTTTAGGACTCAAGACCTTATATATAATAATTTCCTCTCTAATATCAGTTTCCTAATGCTGTAAAACATCAACAAATTGCTCTTTCAAACTGATGTATTTATTCAAATTTCTCATGAAAATACATTTGAAAATATAACATTTAAACACATCATAAGAACATTCTAATTTATCTTAGCCCAATTCTCATTTTTACTGAATAGAGCTTGAACGCATTGTAATGTAACTATGTAACCTCCATGAGCTGCTAACAGCTAACATTAACTAGCTCTCATTTGTTTGTCAACATAGATTTGTTGTTCTAGAGGAAAACAATGAGATCTGTCCCGTGACACATTAATAGTGAGTTTACATTTATTCCAAAGGCGTCCCGGGGAAGATATATGTTTGTCACAAACTGCAGTGCTCTTGACAGTGAAGGGCAGGTTGTTGTTCTTTTATTGTCCCCAGCACAACAACATGCTGTTTGTCTCAAGCCCTGCTTATTAGCCTGTGCAAGATTTATGTGGCACAACAGAAAAACAACTACTGCCACTAGTGAATGTTATTTTATTTGCTGATAGGCCAGTGACAATCAGCAAGGTGAATATCGTCTGATGCCGATGCTTGGTTGATAAATTGGTGCATCCCTATTAATAATAGTACATAACAATCTGTACTGACTTTTTTTGTTTGTTTGTTTTTACACAGGTGATGCAGTTTGGCAGGATTGATGGCAATGCCTACATCCTGGACTTCCAGTACCCCTTTTCTGCTGTGCAGGCCTTCGCAGTGGCTTTAGCCAATGTTACTCAACGCCTCAAATGAGATGTCCCCTCCCTTACTTACCCTGAGTTATATCTGGGATTCAAATGCAATCTGTTGAAGGGGCACAGTTGTTTCATTTGAGATTACAAACTTTAATTTTTGGAGAGAAGACTTAAATCAGCCCTGGTCATAGAGAGAGATACAATCATGCTGCACTACACAATGCTGCCACTAGAGTTGGTGCAATAAGCATTGGCTGCATTTGCCAAGGATGCTCTCAGATCTGCTCCGCGTGGCAGTCGGCGGCTCCTTGCAATGCATGTAGGGCCAAAGAGCTGAGCTTTGGTAATCATCATGCAAATAAATGCTGCTTTAGCTAGAAGAAGCTTATAGACGTGATAACCGATCGGTTAGAGGAATTGTCAAGGTGCAGTTTTCAACAAGAAGCAGCAGTAATACTTGAAAACCACACTCTGGAGATCACAGTTGTTTTTTCCCCAGAGCGCACAGGTACTACTGGGCACTGAAATCCATTGCTGTACAAACTTCAGTGAAACAGTTACCACTTTATTATACTGCTTTTGCGTTTAAGGATTTTATTAAATGACTAAACATGGTGGAGGGTAGGAGGGTCTTTTTTTTTTTTTTTTTAGCTCTCTGCCATTCCTTTTGTTACTATCTCAATCTATTTCGGCTGGAAATGAGGCGTAGATATATGCATTAGGAGCACTCCTAAGAGATCACACTTTTCACTGTAGGGTTAAAAACGTGGGAGTAAACATAGATGAGGTGAGCTGCAGTCTTTTCCACATAGTTTCCTGGGACTTTGAAGGAAGAAGAAATGTTACTCTGCTACATTTGGGTTAATTTATGTGTACATTTTGTTGTTTATCTATTCAGATATGAATTTTAACATTATTGTCATTGTTTGTGATATACAATCTTCATACCCTGTCAACATGGTTTTCAACTTACCTGCTTTATTTGGGAGAACTGGTGGCTGAATTTGAATATTGCTGTGTAGTAGTAATTCAGGTGGGAGGGGTGTACTGAATAGCTTTGACTGATTTATCCTGTACTATGGTGACATGGGCGCAAAAGAAGTCGCCGAGGCCCGGATCTAACGACTAAACCTCTGGCATGAAGTGATGTGTCACCTGCTGTCACTTCTGTGAAGTGTGTGTGTAGTTTCGGGGGGTGGGTCAGGTTGTCGTCCCTGCTCTTTAAGAACACGCTAAACATGTAAGCAAGGTACAGGAAATATTTTTGTATATTTCACCTATGCCATTTCATACTCTTTTCAGAAGTCATGTAAATACATATCAGTCATACGTATGTAAATGTTGTAAAGAGACTTGGGGGTGACTTTGACGGATGTCTGTTTACACCTGTCTCCACTGTGTTTTAAGTGTAACTTCAGGTGTGGAGCGACGCTGTAGTACTGTTTAACTCAACCGCTACAACCACAAAAAAAAAAAAAGTTAATGGTTAAGCTGAAATCATTGTCACTGAATCTTTGAAGTCAGAACTCCGATGAAGGATGAAGCTATTGAAATCTGTTCATTTCGTAAGCTGACACTGAATTGAAACTGAAATCTGAAAAGCTGATTTATTTCCTTTTTTTTTTTTTTTTCTTCTTTCGGGCAGTCGAGCTTGTGTTGATCTAAGACACAGAGCAGGGCCGGCTGATAGGAGCGTGTGCAGGAGTAAATTATAAGGCACATTTCAAATATAAATAAATAGGTTTTATCTATTTAAGATTGTAGCCAAAATGACGAAAAAGGGCAGTAATATTAGGTAGGTTTTACCTTTGTGCCAAATATTCCTTTACTAAAATTTATAGTTGGAAAAAATGGGCCAAGAGGGAAGTGTAACTTAAGCCGATGGTTTGGATCTCTTGAAATTGGGTTGTATGAAAAACGTATCCATAGTCAGTGTATTTCATACAGTAGAGTCTGTTGACATGCAACCAGTTTGGAGAAGCAGCTGAAGTACTGACACAGAAGCTAAGCAATGTACTGCTCTGGATGGGGGCAGTAACAAAACCTATTTTAGGCAAGGCAAGTTCATTTATATTACAATTTACATTTCAGCAACAAGACAATTAAAAATGCTCTACATAAAATATCAATCGAGACAAAGTGAAAAAAACAAACAAAAAAAACATTTTTAAGGGACATTTTAATGCAATTAAAAAAAAAAACAACTTAAAGAGCTACAGAATAGAAAATGATAACATGCAAAAAAATACCAAAAAAAAAATTAAGACAGGGATAAAATAAATATAAAAGTTACACTGGAGTGTAAGAAAAGAATAAATATGTAATTTAATAAAATGCAGCAGCAAAGAAAAAAGTTTCCTGCCATGATTTAAAAGAACAGTTGCAGCCAATAGAAAAAGGTCACACCAAAAAAATCAGTATCAGTTTATGTATTTGCTATATTTAGAATATTTTCACCACTTAGGGCTTTCAGCACACTGTTTAGCTTCTGTGTCAGCATTTCTGCCGTTTCTTCAAACTGGTGGTGTGTTAATTGACATCCATTGTATTTAAAAGATTGACAATGGACCACATACAAACCCACTTTAAAAAAATCTGGACTTTCCCTTTAATTCTTGATATAAAGAAAGCTTTGGACCAGCTCTGTTTTGGTCTCTGAATTGATGAGATTATTAAATCCTTTGGTGTGATCTTTCTGTGTCACAACAAGATGCATGTCTGTCAGTGGGGGGTTATAAGGACGGGGGTTGAAAAAGAATTTTAAAAAAAAGTCTCCTCTGATCCTAAAATATGAAAAGAGCATGTCATAAAGAAAATATCCATCTTTTTTGTGTTAGTTGTGCAATATTTTCTAAGAGGGGAAAAACATCCTTTGTCATTACAGATTGAAACCATTCTTTGAGTTCAGCATCTCAGTTGCTGGTCTGTACATTTTATTTATGAGATTATTTCCTGAAGGAGATATAGTATCTATACATACTGTATATTGTGGAGTTTTCTGAGCATTTCTTTGTGTTGATAAAAAATTTGTTACAAGTGTAGCCCGGATTGTGAGATGGGCAGACGGGGTTGGGTCGAGGGGGAAGGGGCGGGGAGGGGGGTCGGGAACGGGCAACTTTTCTGTGTTTTGTGAAGTTTGCATTGGATGGAAAAGATGTGAATGAGTAAGTGCCCAGTTTAGTGTAGTTGGTAGACTAGTTATGTAGAGTGTAACTGTCAAGTCGAGGTGTGTCTGTATTCAACTGTGCAGTCTACCAGTCCCATCAGTGTTAAATCTATTATCTTTAAACGTGTGTGTTCATGGCTTCTTACACATACACACACCTACACACACATCGTTCACATAAGTTCACAAGTGTAAGCCACTGAGTTCATGTTCGGAATTGCCTATGGACTTAGGTTAAGGATTCACTTTAAACTGATTTTATGAGACGACCTGTTGTAGATATTGTAGGATTTGGCTTTTCTTTAGAAAAGGTATGTGCTTTGTATTTGTAGATGTAGGCTTAAATGACAAAAACACTTGAAAAGAATCTGAGTCTGATTTGGTGACTGAACGTTTATAGTGAATGGATAGTAAGGCATGCCATGTAAATTATTTTATAATTGTATATGTCACGCATCTTTTGAATAAAACGTCATTGTTTCCGAAAAAAATGCTTGCTGTCTTGTTTCCTAAATATATAATATGAATATATCTGTGTTTTATTGTTGGTTCAGAGATGACATTGTTCAAATCTAACCAGTTAGAGTTTACAAAAGGTGGCTTTACTGTCTGAGACAGTAAACATTGACTGGCAGGAAAAGCACAGGTGGAACTAATTCATCTCACAATGGCCCAGTTTGATCGCATCCAGTCCCAGCTCCTCTCTACAGGCTCCCTGCTCATTTTAGAATTGTTTTTAATATTTTACTGATCACTTATAAAGCTCGTCTTGGTCTGGTCCCAAGCTACAGAGCAGAAATGTTGAGCCCATATCACAGCCTTAGCTCTTCAGTTGTGGCTGTTAAAAGCTTAAATGCAAAGGTGTAATCGTTATGGTACGTTGGTTTTGTGTCTCTGTGGTAATTTTGTCTCCTTGTGGTAGTTTCGTGTCTCTTTGTTGTCATTTTGTGTGTCTATGTGGTTGTTATGCGTGATTTTGTTTTTTTAACTTTGTATCTCCTTGCAGTCCCTTCGCACCACTCGGTGGTCTCTTTGTGTCTCCTTGTGGTCATTTTGGGTTGCTTGCTGATTTGTACGTGTTAATTTAGATGACATTTTGCAGATGAAGGCAGGTGGGGCCCCTGACATTTTTGGCCCCTGGGCCTGTGCACGGAACAGCCTGTCAGTAATCCATCCATGGTCATACTTATGAAATGGTTTTTAAAGTATACTGACTTTATCTTACTATAGCTCGTAATTTAATATTACAACTTTAGCTTGCTAGCTTTAACTTTTGAAATAAGAAAATAGAAAATAAATCAATACTATAACCATGATTCATTAACTCACAATTACCGAACTCACTCAACTAAGGATTCTCCACACCCTAATTGTAGGCTACTAATTTTGGTTTAGGGAGTGTTCTTTATTTACTAAAAGTGGTGGCAGGGGTGGGACTTCATTTCATTTTCTTTACCCAAAGCTACTGATATTTGTTTCTTGAGAGTAAGATGTCTGTCTCTACTGTCACCAGAAGCAGCTGTCTGTCTCTACTGTCACCAGAAGCAGCTGTCTGTCTCTACTGTCATCAGAGGCAGCTGTCTGTCTCTACTGTCATCAGAGACAGTAAGCTGTCTCTACTGTCATCAGAGGACGCTGTCTGTCTCTACTATCATCAGAGACAGCTGTCTGTCTACTGTCATCAGAGGCAGCTGTCTGGCTCTACTGTCATCAGAGACAGCTGTCTGTCTCTACTGTCATTAGAGGACGCTGTCTGTCTCTACTGTCATCAGAGGCAGCTGTCTGTCTCTACTGTCATTAGAGGACGCTGTCTGTCTCTACTGTCATCAGAGACAGCTGTCTGTCTCTACTGTCATCAGAGACAGCTGTCTGTCTCTCTGTCTCTACTGTCATTAGAGGACGCTGTCTGTCTCTACTGTCATCAGAGACAGCTGTCTGTCTCTACTGTCATCAGAGACAGCTGTCTGTCTCGCTGTCTCTACTGTCATTAGAGGATGCTGTCTGTCTCTACTGTCATCAGAGACAGCTGTCTGTCTCTACTGTCATTAGAGGACGCTGTCTGTCTCTACTGTCATCAGAGGCAGCTGTCTGTCTCTACTGTCATCAGAGGCAGCTGTCTGTCTCTACTGTCATCAGAAGCAGCTGTCTGTCTCTACTGTCATTAGAGGACGCTGTCTGTCTCTACTATCATCAGAGACAGCTGTCTGTCTCTACTGTCATTAGAGGACGCTGTCTGTCTCTACTGTCATCAGAGACAGCTGTCTGTCTCTACTGTCATCAGAGACAGCTGTCTGTCTCTCTGTCTCTACTGTCATTAGAGGACGCTGTCTGTCTCTACTGTCATCAGAGACAGCTGTCTGTCTCTACTGTCATCAGAGACAGCTGTCTGTCTCGCTGTCTCTACTGTCATTAGAGGATGCTGTCTGTCTCTACTGTCATCAGAGACAGCTGTCTGTCTCTACTGTCTGTCTCTGTCCGTGGTGCTGAAATCTGATCACGTGACCCTCCTCTTGTATACTGCCTATGTGCTTCCGCCCCCTCTTCGTTTTACAGCTTTTTTTTTTCTTTGAACCGACACAAACAAAACAGCTTCGACTGCATTTTCAATTAAACGACGTTAACAATACAGCCGGGTCAGTGTGCTGCTCTCTATAGGCAGCGGATTGTTTCCCTCCATCGCCATTTTCAGCCGCCAGACGGCTCGGTGTGTTGATAATGGACACCGACTACTCGTCCGGCTTGGAAAACCCTCTGTACAGCGAGCTGAAATACTTCTGTAGGAAGATACAGGAGGCCTACATCGAGCTGAAGGAGGACCTGACACCTTACCGAGATGATCGCTTTTACAGGTGGGTCTCCTGTTTATCTACCGACACAATGGCACATCCATTTCCCCGCTGCGTTGCAATATCACGGCTATTTTGGTGGTGTATGCTGTGAATTATAATTAAATCTGCACCTTGAGGGTGAACAGTCGTTATGCATATAATGCGCAATGTTGTGTTATAACAGTATACAAACGAGAGGTGTCCTATGCTGAGATTATATCTGGAATAACCGTTTACAGTGTTATGTGTTGTCCCTTTACATTTTACATGGTGCCAGACTAAGGGTTAGCCCGCATTAGTCCTATAATAGATACATTTAAGCAAATATGAATAGAAATGGGCAAAAAAGGGGAATATATTTTGACACACATCCTCAGTATGTGCAAAAATACATTAATAATCTCACAATTTAAACAAGGTAGAGGCCTTTTCATTCCTATTAAAGGCAACAAGTGTTGCCTTGTGGGAGGGAATTTCACCACAGGCTACACCTGCATTAAATGGTCGTAAATCAGCATATGCCTACTTCAAAATTTTAATTTTGTCGTTTAAATTTGAAGGGTTAAAAAAAACTTAAATCACTAACACCGCTCATTTCATGCTTTTTCTATTCTACACCTTTTTGTACACAAACTCATTTCCAGAAATATCTCCGGATCTGTATGTATTTCTGTAAATAAACGTGTGTACAATAGCTCCACGGAAAAAGTGACAAAAAAAAACATGGGGACACAGGGATTAATCTATAAAGTTATATTAAAAAAAGATTGTAAGATTTGCATAAATCAATACTTTTTGTTATTTTACAGATTGTTAAGTTTTATATTGTTTTAAGATATGTATCTCAATCTATTTTTTAAAAAATATTTCACAAAATATTTTATGACTAAAATTGAGCTAAAATAATCTGCAAATGAAATATATACTGTTCTTGGATGTCTTAATATTTTTTTTATTAACATTAGATAAGATGGTGCTATATTTTTGAAATTCTTTAATAAAATTGAGAAAGTACGGTTTAATTTTTGGCTATTTTTATGAATTTGGGGTTTTCCAAAAATAACGAAAAGAAGTGTGATATACAGCTAGTTATTTTCAGTCTTATCTTGTATGTATAGCTTTAAATCAAATATTTATTTTTAGCTCATTCGAAATTCCAAGTCAGCCTTGACGTAATGACGTACACGATGCGAACCTTCTTGTTACGTCGTACAATACGTTTAGTCAGTGGATAGCCGTTACCTTCAATATTTTAAACCGTGCGCCTTTTAGCGATATAAAATAAATCTCAGTCACAAATAAATGTATTAGTCTCGTGTCTAACTTTGAGATGTAGGAGCTTCATAAAATAAACAACAGCGTGTATTTACAAAAAGACGGCGGTAGGACGGAAGGAAGCTCGTTTCATGGCGTCACGTGACTGTGGTCCCTCCCATTCGATGACGTTGCATTCCGGTTGTCGCAGACTGATGTTGATACACGGATGTGGAGTCGCTGCGAAATTTCAGTGTTTTTTCACCGCACCGACACTGCGAACCGAAAGAAATGGAGCGGTGAGTGAAAGATGTGGTCAGCGGATACACCCGAGCCATGTCACCTATGTTTAAATGTGCGAGAAACAGTGTTAGAGCCGCTGTGCAGCTCTTTTTCTGCCATCTGTTACTGCTAGCATAAACTAGCATTGAGGCTAGCAGTGTTGACATACCCGCACCTGAACTTTAACCACAAAACAAACTTTACCCGCGTCTATTCTTGATTGGCGTTTATGTGTTTTTTCTAATAAATGCCACTGTTACAGATTGGCCCCCATGCGGCTCTACACCCTGTCCAAAAGACATTTTGTCTTGGTCTTCGTGTTTTTCCTGATCTGCTTTGGTCTCACAGTCTTCATTGGGATTGCAGGTATGGCTGTTAAACATCTCTGCAATATTAGCATAAACTGGGTGTTGGTCAGAGTCATTTTAACACAGGCTTCAGGTTTTGAGATACAGAAATAGTAAGTGAGTCATTCTGCTTGACACATACTGTTATCAAGCTCTGATAACAGAATACTTTAAGAATATCAGCTGCTCGTAATCACGACTCTGCTCCCTTCTGGAAAGACCATTAGCTCAGTCTGTGTTTGCATTTCTGCAAAATGCATCGATTGTGTCTTCTTAATTTTTTTTAGGTCCCAGGATCATTACTGAGCAAGAGCACAATGGTGATCAGTTACTTCAGAAAAACCTCTCAATCAAGGTAAGATTCAATGCTGTGTATTGACATAATATCAAACAGTGCACATCAGCTGTTTATGTTATTCATGTCAAGGATTGTGCGCAAATGCAATCATTTCACCTCTGCAAGAAACCACATTCAGAATGCAGCTGCAAGACTACTGACTAGGCTGTCCCATATCACACATGCACCCCTCCATTGGCATCCTGTAAAATTCAAAATAAACTACAACATTCTGCTGATTACATACAGAGAACTGCGCGACCTCACCCTAGTCACATTTTTTATCTCCTTGTTTATTTTTCTACTTCTTGAACACTGCGATCCTCCAATCTTGGCCTCTTATCCATCCCCAGCTCCAACTCTGAAACAAAAGGTGATCGTGCATTTGTTGTTTTAGCCACTACCGGTCCATAAGATTTGCTGAGTCCTTAGACTGTTTTAAACGTCTACTAAAAACCCACCTGTACAGACAAGCCTTCCTATAAAGCAACTCCATACGTTATGTTTCTCTTTGTTTGTTTTGGTCTTGTCTGTTCCTCGCTGTACTGTGTTCTATATTGTAATTTACTGAAACTGGATTAAGTAGTTTATTCACTCATTTATTTTAAGTGTGTACATGTGTTTGTGAAGCGCTTTGTAACTGCATGTTTTAAAAAGTGTTATATTAAAAAAGCTTTACTTATTTACTTACTTACATTTGGGATATTTTATGTGATATTTGCAGATTTATGTTTATTTATTTCAACATACTCATGTAAAAGAAAGACAGAATTAAAAAAAATATACACCATGCAGGAGAGTTTAGAGGTCAATAATGGCTTATGAAGATACCTCTCCAAATAAAAAAAGATAAAAACAAAATAGCATAATTGATCAAAATTTTGAGACAAAGCAGTTATACATAGTTGATAAAAATGTACAAATGACAAAAAGGTTGTATTTATGAAGTGAAATGCATAACAAAGGAATCAATGAAGCGCTATGAATCTTTGCAGATTAGAGTCTGTTTGAAATGTTTTTTAAATAACTGATAATGTCAATATTGGTTGTAGTGATGGGAATAGGTTTATCCCCATCTATAATGTCTAAGTGTAAGTGTCTAAGTAAGGGAATGTCGTTCTGTGAAGTTAATGATGTAAAGATGTCTGTAAAGGAGAGGATTCTTGCAGATGCATTGTAAAATATAATATAATTGTAATGTTAAGATGTTGTAAGTATAAAATGGTTACCCTGTGATTCCTGTACCCATTTGCTCTTAATTTAATGTAACATCTCACATTAAGAGAACATCTTCGAGTTTGTGTTATGATCAAATGCTACATTCAAATGGGGGTAGTGTTTCAATGACTTCTATTGGTAAGTAATTACTGATAAATTAATTTAATCATTGTTGTATGCTTTCAGACTGGGCCCTTCAATCTAGTTTCTCCTCCCCTCACCACCTACAACCAGAAGCTATGGCTCACCTGTTTGATACAGGCTGAACACAGCAACAGTAAGACCACAGAATGAGTTACAGATAACAGCTGTATACCATGACTGTTGAATGCCATTTTTTTTCAAACATGCTTGGCTTTGGTTAACATGTTTTTATTTTTGTCTGTGTCAGTGGGAGATTTCGCGCAGCCTTTCGAGATGAACGTTGAGCTAAAGGGAGTGATGCAGGACGCCAGTGTGATGCACATAAACAACGTGGTTCAGAAATCACGAAAGCTGCACTGCGGGGCTGTAAGTGTCAATCAGCACACCCTGCTACCTCCCTCTCTTACAGTATGTAGGATTGTCATTAATCATTTAGTCAGGCAGCAGCAACCAATGCAGCAGTGAGTGTATGATATAATTTTTTGTTGCTGTGTAGTAGTTAGTGCAGGGTTGAATTTGATCATCATGTTTAGGGATGTCCTAATTAAGTTTTTTGTCCTCAATCCCGCCCTGATTACGTTGCAAATTAAAACAACAAAAGCACACCACTATATACATCGACAAAACAAGTGTGGCCAATACTAAAGTGCACATCAAAAATACACAATAGGCACTGCACACATCAACAAATACTCCAAAACATCAACACTTAGGACAACAGATGCGTTTACTGTGCTGTATGTCAGTCAGCAGGGATTAGTGCGTCTAATTTTAAAAGCTTCTGAAGGTTGTTTCACTTCTGCTGTTCACTTATTGCTGCCAGTGACTACCAGTCAACTTTCCCATACAGTGTACAATTATTTTAAAATGTGTTGACTTTGCTTTAGACCGATCTGATTGGGACATTCCTAATCATGTTAGACAGTAACAGAGCAGTTCATTGATGCACAATGCAGTTGAATTGTTGTACGAGTGAGGCAGCGTTTCTTGTTTCTCCGTACAGAAATGTGACGAGATCATTGTGCTCCATCTTGGCTATCTGAACTACACCCAGTACCAAGTCAAGGTCAGCTTCAAAGGCCTTGAAAATATCACATTTGATATCAAGGTCAAGTTTGTGGTAAGTGACAAATACCGGTGGGATTTTTTCTTCCAACTCAATGTATAAACTCTGTGATATTTGTGTTTATATTGCTGCATTGGATTTTTCATCAAAACTTGAGTTCACAGGTTAGTCACAGCCTTTTTACTCCTTTTCATTTTCTCCCTTCTTGTTTTCTTCTTGTTTTTAAAAATCCCTCCTCAGTGGAAAACGTACAACCCCACCTTCTCGCAAGTTGAGATATGGTTCCGGTTTGTCTTTGTGGTGTTGACCTTCATGGTGACGGTAAGATGACTTTTCAGGTCTTAATCTTAATGGATTTCACATAGCCAGTATTCCAATCAAACCATAACATGACAGTGAACAAAAGTGTGTAAATCAGAGACTTAATCCTGGACTAACTTTTGTCCCTCTGTATTCCTTAGTGTATGTTTGCACACTCCCTGAGGAAGTTTTCTATGAGAGATTGGGGCATAGAGCAGAAGTGGATGTCTATCCTGCTCCCTTTGCTGCTACTCTACAATGGTGAGCTCCTGTAGTATATCTCCTTAATTCATATTTGACACCAAAAAACACATACATACAGTCAGTATTTATGGGAAAGCCCACCAAACATCACATCCTTTTACGCCAAAAGGGAAAACAAAGCGTTTGCTACCATGTTAAAAAAGATACTGTGTGGCTTTCTGCATTTAAAATCAACTCTTATACAGAAATAAAGTGTATTTTTCAAGCTGGACCTTATTTTCTCGAGTTCTTGCATCTAAGTGATAAATGTAAACAACATTTTTTGATCGATTATTTAGTGAGAGCAGCGGCCGGGCTGCAATATAAACACTCAGGGCATGTTTGCACCATCAGTTTACATGCATTAGAAGTGCTTGTTATTTTCACTGACATGTTCAGGTTATTTTAAATGTCTGACAAGATTTTTGGAATGATCCCTACAGAGATAGACCTTTTGTTAAAGAGTTAGATTATTAAACAGCCCCAAAATCGCTCTCACAAAACCCTCCAGACTCCATTAAGATGAACTGTAATTTTATAATCGTAAACCAGACTTTATTCAGAGTTGACAGAAACAAAATAAACTGTCTTGGTTTGTCTTTCCACTGTTTTACAATCACCAACTCTGGTTTGGTTGAAATAAACCCTTAAGTTTCAGTTAGATGTGAAAATATGTTGGCTCTATACACGCTTATATTACTGTTTATTTGAAATGGAGTCTGGTGGGTTAGTAGATGGTGATTTTGTGGCTGTTTCTGGTTCAACAAAAATTATATAACACTATCCAAGCAGTGCTAGACTTTAGCCAATGGTGATTTTTTTTTTGATCAAGTTGTGAACCTCGTTCGAAGGTCGAAGGACCTGTAGTTGTCAAGGTTGCAAATTCATACGTGATAACATTTTAGTACATCGTAAAAAAACAGGGTAATGGCGTTGAGTAACGTTAGCGCTGCTACACCTTCTCGAAATATGCATGGAGTTCCCTGAAACATGATGGTACTGATGTTATGATAAATTCATTTGATCATATCTCTTGTAGGATAATATAGTGTCTTCTATGTGAGTTAAACACGCTTTCCCAGCATTTACAGGATGGAGGACAGGACTGTTTTCCACCCCCGCTGATGCCCCCTAACTATGACTAGATGCTGACTGGATTTATCCCCATTAAAGCATCTTTTAAACATCATATCTGCAAGTTTAATTCACGCCCAAGAACTCTGGTTTCATGTGTCAACTGTAAATTGTCACACTCATGAAACCAAAGTTCTTGGGGTGTGAATTAAACTTGCCTTAATGTGTCTTGTTCAGTAAAAAAAACAAAAGTCCAACTCGTCGGTCAGGTGTGTTGTTTATTGTGTTTTGTCGCTTTTGCCGTTCAGATCCATTTTTCCCGTTGTCATTCCTGGTGAACAGCTGGTTTCCGGGGACGTTAGACGCTTTCTTCCAGGCTCTGTTCCTGTGTGCGCTGCTGCTCTTCTGGCTCTGTGTTTATCATGGCATCAGGGTTCAGGTGGGTCCAGCACTACACTTTAACTTTGATAGTTTCTGCTCATTTTTAGTGCATTATGAATCTTATCTGGTGTGTTTTGTGTTGTTTCTGCAGGGCGAGAGGAAATGTCTTACGTTCTACCTGCCTAAGCTGGTCATTGTAGGTCTTCTGTGGCTCTCAGCGGTGACACTGGGCATATGGCAAACGTAAGTCTGACCTCGCTGGCCACTAGCAGCCTGATAGAAACTGCCTATTACAACAGGACTGAAAATATCTACTCTCCTTTTCTGAATTTGCAGGGTTAATGAACTCCAAGACCCTACCTACGTATATAACATAGACATAGTGAACTTTGAGGTGAGACTTGTCATCTTTGATGGTACACGCTGGGGGTAAAGGTGGTTTGACAGTATTTTTATGTTTAGTGCACCCTGTGTTAATGTCTTCATTTGCCCACAGTTGTAAAAATTCACAGAATAAACAGTATATTATTAGTTTTCTCATTATTTTAGCTACATTTTACAAAAGAATTTATCCTCATATACCCCTTTCAAAAATCAGATCTAGATACATATCTCTACACAATATCAAATTTAAAGATATCTAATAAAAAACTAACCAAAACTATTAATTTACACAAATTTTACAACTTTACAACTAATTAATGAACCCCCGTGTGTATTCTGGTTGTGTTTTATATTATTTTAGTTTGCTTTATTTCTGTTGTGCGTCTGATTTTTAAAATTTGGTCATTACTTGGCCCTTACCATACAAACTGAATATACTGCTTTGAAAGCTGTTAATAAAAAGTTAAAAAAAGAGAAAGATTTAATAAGGTCCTGTCATTTCTCCAGGGCATGAAGGTCTTCTTCCTGATTGTGGTTGCTCTCTACATCCTCTACCTGATCTTCCTGGTCGTCAGAGCTTGTTCTGAACTCAAGAACATGCCTTACTCAGGTATCCCCGCACTTCTTCTGTATTTCATTCAAGTTACATGCTTTTATCACAATAACATTAATGTGTTCTGTGTTTTCAATCTCCAGATCTCCGGCTCAGGTTTTTGACAGCGCTGACGTTTGTGGTCTTTGTTATAAGGTGTGTTTTTAGTGAAATCTAAAACCTAAAATGACCTGCTTTGTGTGTGTTTTTAAAGGCCCTTTGTGGTTGATTTGATCTTGTCATTTTTGTTGCTTTTCTCCTCCAGCATGGTCATTCTCTACCTGAGGTTTGGTGCCAAAGCACTCCAAGACAATTTCGTCGCTGAACTGTCTACTCATTACCAAAACTATATCCTTTCAAATGCCGGGAGTCCATGTAGTATTCTTATTTTACTGTTTGAGTTAGCAGGAACACCAGAGACCCAAATATTCATACACATGCACAGAAAACGTTTTTTTTTTTTATAGTAGGGCCCCTTTAAATTAATCCTTGGTGGTGCCACCCAGCTTGAGTGTTTTCGCCTTAGTGTTTCGCCATGCGAAGCATGTGAGCGATGCATGGCACTTCGCTCAGCTATTTCTAAAGTTATTATCATTCATGTGATCAACTTAAGCTTTAAATATACCATGAGAAATGGCATATTAATGTCTTCAATAATGAGAAATGATTCCTTAACTCCAGACATACCAGCTGAGTTTTTATCATTCTATGGTCTGCTCAACTTTTACTTGTACACACTGGCATTTGTGTATTCCCCCTCCAAAAATGCACTTTACGGTAGGTAATACAGTACAGTTTCAGTGCAGATAATGAAGATAATTAATTAGTGTATTAACCCTAACTGGTTTTGTTTGATTTCCCAGACTCCCAGTTGAAGGATAATCCCGCTTTCTCCATGCTGAATGACTCAGATGATGAAGTAATATATGGGTAAGCATTTGTTTACTGAAGTTTTATGAATTCTTTCTTTTTACTTTTTGATAGTGATGTTGCATAAACCAGCTGATGTTTTCTCTGTCTTTGTACAGGAGCGATTATGAAGACATGCCTTTACAAAACGGACGCGCCATCAAAGCCACCGCCAAGTACCAGGATCAGAGTGACAGCGACTGATGGGATTTCTGACCGGCTTGTAGTTCCTCTTCTGTGTCCCTGTTTGAAATCATGACAATACAATACAACAAACTATCATGTGTATGTGTAAATAACTTGCATTGGTATTATGAAAATGATATACTGTAAGTGTACATAACTATATTTTTAAAAGAGTTCCACGCCTACTGAATGTACTGTACTTTTGCCGAAAAGTTGGGGCATGTAGCCACTTTTTTTCTTCATTGCTTTCAATCTCATTGAAAACAAAGGAAACACAGATGTAAAATGGAACAATTTTTACCAGTTTGTTAACTTTTTCCCTCATGACCAGCATTTCTTCACAACGTAATAGTAAGAAATGAACACTAATGTTAATTTGGGATTTTTGTGTGTGTGCAATTGTTATTTTTAATGCTTTTGTTGAACCACTGTTGTCTCTCTATACTTGCACTGTGTTGTTTTTGCCATTCCTTTCTGCTCTCTGACAGTCTGAGAATAATGAGAATGTGTATCTGGCCAAAGCTGAGTATCATTATACTGGTTGTAGGAAGTAAAGGAAGCTAAATGCTGCAGTAGCTGTTAAGTGCACTCCAGCAGCACACACTGTGGCTTGCCAGCATTGACATGAGTAATGAATGGGAAATTTAAGTGCCATAGCAGTGTTGGCCGTTGAATATTTCTCTTTGTGTTCAGATATGTTCTAAAAAAAATAATACAGAGAGTTATCTCTTACCACTCCTCTTACTAATTCTTCCCTTGGAAAGCAGCTTTGTAATTGCACTTGTTAAAGAATTTAAGTTATAAAGTGACGTTTGATACTGTATTATCTGACTGCATGGATGAATGGATTTTGATGAACTGTGTGGATTTTACACAACTTTGTGTAAATGGACTACTGATTTATCATATTTCTTCTTCTTCTTCTTCCTGCACATACAGAAGTTAAACCATTGGCCAAATTTATTTTGCCTTATGTAGAGCATATTATTTTAAGTAGTTTTTTCTCACGTAACTTTCCATATATCGCCTACAGTGTGAGACTTGCTGCCTTTTCCTTTGTTGTATAAACCTGGAGTTATGGACAAAAACAGCCAAGCCATGTTATCTCAACATGTATTTAAAACAAGATGGTGCCTTGTCTTTACATTTCTTATAAATGGGCTGCAGTCTCAAATTTGTAAATGATTTGACATTAATGTAAATTTTTGATCATTTCAGTGTGTTTACGGTGATTTAAGGCGGTTAAATGAGGTTTTGTGGGTCCTGATATGTTGGGAGGTTTTGCAATTTCCGTTGCTTCATGAAATAAAAGCTGTACATGTAGCACTCTATCATGTCACATGTGAATAAAGCAAAGTATATACAGCAAAGTATTATTTTAATCAATTGTAATTCATAAAAAAGCAAAAAAGTTATTCAAATATAGCCAACATGACCAAATACAATATGCAGGTTCACAAAAATACACAAAATCCTTTACATTTCAACATCTCAGGTACACTGTAGCTGTTTCAGATGGCCAGACCGAAAACACTGACGATACAGTACATAGACTTGTTCTCCCATCTCACCGCACAGCTTCCTGTTGGATGTAACACACAATAAATTCAGTGACACTATCACCTCCACATTTAACATTTAAAATTGAGCAAACTGACAGTTGCTGACTCTCTGCTAACAACATTGCTACTTTACCATCAGTAGAGTTGTCCCAGAAGCATGTGCTGGCTGTTTGCAGACCTGCTCCATTTTTCTGCATGATGACACAGGTCACTGTGGGAAAACATACACTAGCTTTAAAACCAGCTTCACAGTCCCAGAACAATCAGAATATTATTGTTTTGCTGCAGCAGTGCATGTACCAATATATTTGAAAGGCTTCCCCAGCTTGCTGAGTTGACTGAGGCATTGCTCCATGACACTGGTGGTCCACTGGTTCACTCTGCTATGCTGGTATGTATTTCCTCCTATGGCTGCTTCTACTGACTACAGTGACAATTTCAACCAAGTGGTGTTTAATTAAGAACTGGTCAACACACCTTTCATGAGTATTGAATATTTAAACCCTTGACAAATTGGTTTCTTTGAAAAAACATGGGAAAAACAAATGTCCTGCACATTGCAAGAAATATGTATATTAAAATAAGAATTAACAAAAGTTTGGGACTTTCGTACTGAGTTGCTCATTGCTTTCTTTCCATGTTTAAAATAAACCTCCAGTCAATTTAACCATGTCTCAAAGGGTTAAATTGATACTTTACTCAAGTATTTTGATATCATAACATTTTCTATTTCTGCTACACCACACTTCAGTGGAAAATGTACCTTTTACTCCTCTGTATTTGATACTCGATAACTTTACTAATTAGTTACTTTACATATTAAGATTTTTAAAATTTTTTTTTTTTTTTTTTACACAAAACATATAAAAGTGCAGCTGAAGTGATTAATTTCATACAAAATATTTACTGGTTCCACCCAAGGAAATTATAAATATTATAGAAAAGATTTAAAGAAGATTATTAAAGGTCTTTTACATTGTCCTTGGTTCCAGCTTTTTAAACATGAAGACTTGTTGCTTTTCCTTTTAATTAGTTTAGTTATTTTTGATTAATTTAAATGATTGAAATGTGTCTGCATTGAATACTTTTACGTGTATTACTTAAATACATTTCCTTATTGTACTTGCATACTTGAGTAACGTTTTCAATGCATGGCTTCTGCAGGATCTGAATACTCCCTCTGCCTCGGTGTAATTCAGTCTAACAGCAAATTATTGTACACATCTGTATTGAATAGCGTTATAATAATCGGTTATGTGTATGGTGTAATTTATACGGGTAACGTTACATGTGTGGACGGTGCCTAGCAACAGTTACAGTGCCCTTAGCAACCAACGGGTCGCTAAACACAAAGTTAGAAATTAGCGGTATCAAAAAAGGCAATAACTTATAAACGTTGTACTTAATCGACAGGCGTGGTGTCTTTCTTCTCACCTCTTTTATTATTTTGCTCACTTCTTCAACGACGAAAGCAGTCTGTTTGACGAGAGAAAAAACAACAACAAAACAGCTCAGTCTACCGTTAAGCTAGCCAGCCGACACGGCTGCTCGCCTTCTACTGTTACTTTCTGGCCGAACCTCAGAAACACTTTCATGGATATAATATTTTGGTAATATTTGAGTGTTGTTTGTAGGTGTTAAAAATACACATAATAACGAACAATAACGACTTTAACGAATGAAACCCACCTCCTCTTCTGTCTGATACTCGTCCATTGCTACCATGGACTACTACTGCCTCCAATATGAAACAAATACGACTTCCTGTAGTATTACTTCAGAATAAGAGAACCAAGTGAAAACCTTGTATAGCGACTTCTAAGTGTGTTTGGCAAAAACATATTTAACATGGGAAGACAGTCACGATATTAAAAAAAATGTATACATAAAATATTTAAAACTGATGAAAGGGGTAAAAGCACAAAAGTTGTATGATTTTCTAAAACATTTGCCATTGTATCAGATAACTGAGATTTATATTTCCCCTTGTGTGTGAAGATACTTATTCCATTTTTTTCATTATTATTATTTTTTTCTTCCTCTTAAAAACTTTATTTATATGTTTTTAAGGAAATATACTCCGAAAAATTAAATTACACTATAATAATAATAATAATAATAATAATAATAAGAAGAAGAAGAAGAAGAAGAAGAAGAAGAAGAGGAAGACCACCACCGTCATAATTCACTGCATATGCACTTTATCATTTGCACAGCACCTCATTTTTTATAATGATCTCATTGAACAGTTATTTATTTTAATGTGTGAGTATGTGAGTGTGTTTGAGCAGAGTGAATGGAAAACAGTGTTTTTTTTTTATTTTTTATATTTAAAAAAAGAGAGTAAATCTCGTGTATGTGGACATGCTATGACAAGAAAGGCATTCATTCATTCATTCATTCAAGAAGATGAAGAATGGCTTAATCAAGAGGATCAACTCCCAAATTATCGTTTAACATGTCTTAGATACATTGATAGATATATCAAAAATCACTTGACTATATCTATCTATCTAGAAATTTGATGTATAAATTTATAGGTCGGCTGAACAACTCAGAGAACTGTATAATCATGGCTTTGACAAGCATCAAATTGAGCACTACACGCTATATGTCCAGGATATGGAAGCATTAGTATAGTCTCCTCTGTGGTCATTGACTTTTTAAATTGTTTTTTAAGAGATCTGTACATATTGTGTTGGGGATTTTTTTTATTTATTTATTTAATTATTATTATTATTATTATTTATTTTATTTATTTATTAGTATTATTATTATTATTTTATTTATTATTATTATTTATTATTTATTTATTTATTTATTTATTTATGTATTTATTTATTTATTTATTTATTTATTTATTTTTATTAAGTGATCTTATTGCATTGTGAATATGTTGTGTATGGTACATCTATGTGTCTTTTATATCTTTTGTATGTATTGTCTTGCTCTTATCTGGACCATTGAGTCTGTAATAAAGTTTACTATTATTATCTATCTATCTATCTATCTATCTATCTATCTATCTATCTATCTATATCTAAACTAAACTTCGCCTCCTGCTGGTCATTGCTACTATTATGACGTAACAATCCAGAGACTCAGCTGTTTTCGGTTGCAGACTGTGGACGAGAGCCATTTCTCCGCCGCCGACAACTATTTCGGGTAAGTTAATGCTTCAGACCAACTATTTTTGAGTAGCTACTACAAATATTATTTCCCAAGTTTCTTAGCTTTACTTAACTTTACATGTCATGTTTGTAATAACGACAGAACTTCGGTTCGTCGCGCACTTTCTGAACTGAGGCCGCCGATAGTTGAGCTAGGCCCGCTGAAGCTAATTAGGGATAGCGGAAAGAGCGAGATGTATTTGTGTCCGTATTCTTCTGCTAACATGTTTAATTCGCTTTGTTTAGCCTTAAACATTTACGTAAATGTTAACTAGCTAACGCTGGCTTTACATTGCTTGCTAGCTATTCGTTAGCGTCGAAGGTACGTACATCGACACAAACTAGTTTTGCCTCAGCGACCTTGCGCCATCATGAATTACGGTAATTTACCCGTAACTAACTTTAAATGACTGTAGTTAGATAGAAGCATGTCCCATTACACTTTAGGCTACTGCGACTAAATCTGAATATGAAATATCGAGGTTATCCTGGGATAAAGCTAAATTAAGCCTTTCCGTTATTTCAGCGTACTGACTTGAAGGTCGCGTTCATGTTGAAGTTCGGTCAAAAGGTCAAACTCATTTGTAATTTGCGTAGTAAAGCATCACATGTCTACTATCGCGCATTGAAATATTTTATTCCAGGCACCATTTGAACAGTTTGGTGGGAAACGGTTCACTTTTTTCATGAATATCATTTTGTCATTAGCTATGAAAAACAGACGTTACGTGTTGCCATTAAAAACCTTTATTTTGAAAGCGGAAAAACCGGATGTTGACAGAGTTTGGTTGCCAGTTTGACGCGCTGGATCCGTCTCATGGATATCCACACATTTAATAGTATACGCCGGTGATATTTTGATAGATTTTTTCCACATTTGTTTAGGTTCTATATTGAAACATTTACTCGAGCACAATGCAAAGTTTGGCTGACGTTTCAGACCGAGCGTTTTTTTTTTTATTAATAATAAAAATATTTGCCTACAAAAAACGAGGCAGTGCTCATAACTACACAGAGTACTTCTCAATATACAAGAGGCTTACTTACATTAAATAAGAAATGTAGCTTGCATTATATAATAAATGTAACGTTGGAACAATGGAAAGTTAAATAATACAAAGGTTTAATAAAATTGTAATAGGTTGTAGTCCGTACTTTTACGTAGTTGCTTTCTGGGCCCTCGCCTTTTCGCTTGTCTCCCTCTCATTAGTCTTAAAGCACTAAGGTGGTTGTCCAAAAGGTCACAGAGAAAAAGGTGTCGTTTTTCTCCATGTGGATGTGTGTATGAAAAAACAGAAGTATCAGGATGTTAAATGTCAAGTCACTCTTATTGTCCTTTATATTCGTATTTTCTCAGTTGGATTTTGGTTTGCAACCGGTCCTGAAAATCCCCCGAGAAGATCGTAGAATAAATACAGCGAAAAAGAGATGATCAGTACTTTACATTTCAGTCACAAAAGTTGCAGTTATTGTAGTCAACATTAAAAGTGACTGTAGTGTCCTATATAGTTTTCGTCACCAGAGGGAGACAGTGCTCAAGTTATTATGAAATCATAAGCTGTCAAACGTAAACCTATGCATTTCGTTAATTTTCATCCAAACACATGGTCCGATAATTAGAAGTAGTTATACTTCATCGTAGTTATATATTTTAACTAAATAAACAAACATTTCCACCTCTAATAAGCTGCAAAGATGATTTTAACAAACTCGTTCGTACTGATGGCTCATTGGGCAGGAGCACATCACGTGACCAGAAATATCATTACCCGCATTCACGATCATAACTTTCCGTAACAAAAGCATGCGATCGCGTGCGTTTTTTTTGGTGCTGATTGTCATGAGACATCCCGCTTTGCGTTTTTGGGTTGTTGATATATTGTTGTTATTATTGTGATTATCTTGAACCGTGAGAGAGATCAGCAGTGAGGACAATGACTCCCCCTGGTCGACCAGTAATCGGCATCGCTTCTCGGCCTTTTGGCTAAGATCAAGTGTAGTATCTGTTCTTATCAGTTTAATATCTGATACGTCCCCTACCCGGGGACCATATATTAAATTGATTTTTGGAACAGGGAGATGGAATAGGGGCTTGCTCCGTCCACTCCACGCATCGACCTGGTATTGCAGTACCTCCAGGAACGGTGCACCCCCCTCTTATTGTGAAATGTCAACCTATTTAATGTATTGAGAAACAGTGCACTGCGATGTTGCAAATAGTACATGCAATGTTAAGTTTGCAATATATTTTAGATATGTGATTTTCTGATGTTTTACGTGCTCTGTATTTCATCGTCCGTATGTGTTTATCTTGACCACTTTATAGAAGTCTGTTATTCTTGCTATAAGAACACGTGGCTATAAAATACACTAAAATACTCGATGTGGTGATGATAATTAGTTTGTGACATGCTTAATGAAGTATATAATAGTAGTTTCTAATATTTTGCATGATCTGTATTATTTTTATATATTTAGTCTAAACTTTTCTACAAGGTGTATAACTCTTATTATAAGAGATGAAGGCTACAAAATAGTACTAATAGTAATAGTAGTATAGAACTTTGGTTGGTCAGCAGTGTAAAATATATCAAACCAGTGACTGTTAAGTATGAGTTTTTAAAATAAACTGTTCAGTCTGATTATTACGCTAACTTATAAACCCCAAAGTGAAAAATGCTCTCTGCTTTCTGCTGCTGTTGTTCCCCTATGTTTCCTGAAATATCAAAAAATGCAAAACAAGTCATGTCTATGCACTCAAATTTCTCCCATAATAAAAAATAGCATTATTTATGTAAAAAAAAAAAACAAAAAAAACTCTGTTCTTCTCAGTTTAATATCTGATATGCCCCCTCCCCCCCGCGTTGTATAATATAAATGTAACAAGTAAGTTATATTGGTTAAAATATCATCGATGGAAGCATGAGAAGTTAGCCTTATTTGGGTTTGTGTAAAGGGTGAATATTTTCAAGTGAATATGTGCCATGTGTATATACATTTATTGGTCTATTTTGCCTTTGCTTTTAAGTGTGTTTGAACACATGGGTAAGCTGAATCTCGTTGAACCCTACAACACCTGAGCAAAGTGGCTTGATTTCTTTCAAAGGTTTGAGAGGAAGAATGCAATGAGTCACGTAACAGAAAATGACCAAAAAATTAGCAGGAAATTTACAAAAAGTTACAAAGCAATTACCTGAAAGCAATTAACAAAAAAGGAAAGTAAAAAAAGACACTAAAATGATCCCAAGAAAGTGCTAGAAAAATAAAAAATATAAAAGTGTATTACCCTGTAGAATAACTGTAAATATATAATGATTAGATTTATAAATTAAATTTTCTGATAGCAAAGGCTCGGCCACTTTTATTTTTCGACTTTTCTCGACTGGAATGGCCAGAAAGGCCTGACGATGTAAGGCTGTGAACTATATTATATACTTATATGCATGTCATTGTAAAATAAACTGAAGCAGTAGCTGTTGAGTGAGACTAGGACGTTGTACAAGGGAATGTGCTGTGTTCACTGCACTTTTCCCATGTGAGAAAACTATGAAAACATTTTTCTTTCTTGGTAGATGCACAGACTGGCCTTGTGTGGTTGTGATGTGACGCTTCATTACTCTTTAGAAACTAGCTGTCAGTTCAGTCAGAAGAAATGAAAATCATCTGTGCTTGATTCTTGCTGCTGTTGTTCTCAGTCTGGTGTCTGCTGACTTATGAAAAAAGTCAAATACTCTTTAAATGCTTGCACTGTCTGTTATCGAAATTATTTATTCTTTTAGTTGTTGCATACAAAGAAGCATAGTGGTGTTGATAAATAGCGTTGTTCCCACTCCTGACCACTAGGTGTCAGTAGCACAGCGTCACATGTCCACCAGCAGCAGGCTAAACAAAGAAGCAGGAAGTGGCTTTAATGTGAGAAAACAAATGTGTCGTTTTTACTCTTTTCTCTGATTTTTAAATGTTGATCAAACAATCTTTGATTGTAGTTTGATTTAACTGTGTGTCACCTGAACTTTGAGAGCTTTTGGCCATTTATGGGAGGTAAAATAGATACAAATGGTGATTTTAAGTTAGCTTTTGATATGAATATACAGCATTGCATTATGGGATACATCCAGTTTTTCAAGTAAAATTGACACCATTATTGTCAGCCTTAGTACACAAGTGTTTCTTCTATATTACAGACCTGTCGATAATTGGGTATTTTATAGTGTGTGTTTTTGGTATTTTTGTATATTGTCAGCCCCCTGAGTTAGCATTGTGTGTGTGTGAAAGACGTCCCTGCCTGTGATGTGTACAACTCATACTTACCTGGCAGGGGAGATACCATGATCAAGAAGGTGGTTCACCCAGGGCGAGGCTCAGTCATTGCACTCCGATTGAGCTGACCTCTGCGAATTCCCCAAATGTGGGAATCTCGACTGCATAATTTCTGGTAGTGGGGGACTGCGTTCGCGCTCTCCCCTGATAAACTGTTTAAAAATAGTGAGAATTTACCGACAGTTATAGCAAAAGCTTATGAGTACAGTTGCCGAGGTTTTAGTAATAGTGAAACGCTAAGTAAAGATTTAGATTGCCAAACTTGCGTCAGTACAAAACGTAGACAAAAACTTATAAAACCGACCGCCGACGCGTCAAAATAGTACTACAGTGGGGTTCATTGAGCACTGGCAGGCCCGCATTCCTGAGTCTGGTGTATGAAATATTTGTAGCCTGCATTTTGCTGCATTTTTTTAATAAGTTATGATGATCTTGTCTCATATTCCGCCACATCCAATCACAGTTTGACTCCCTCTTCATCTCCTTGCAAGTCTCGTACCCATACAATGTAAGTTATATTCATTAACTACTGTTCGTAGATGCATGTTGCTGCTGATGACGGCAGAAACACCGGGAGTTTCTGCGGCTTTTGAAGGTGGGGGTCTCTCCCCTGATAACATGTTCAATGAAAATGAAAGTTTTAGTTGTTATGGTTGTCAGTGAGTAGACTAGTTGGCAAATAATTGCCTGAATGGACAGCATTGTTCATGCTGCTGAAATATAGCGGTGGATCTGACACATCCGATGGCTGCAATTACTGTCAAATTGTTTATATTATTATTATTAGTTGTAGTAGAATAAAGGGAATGCAAGATATTAACGTTGGTGCTTTAAGTTAAGACAAAGAAACAATCAATGCAGTTTATTCAACAATTTTACTATGGACACAATTCAAGGACAGTACAAACTTAAAATATTTTAACTTACGTTTTTTTTCACATTATTATTGTAACAAAAATTGGCTGTTGCTCAGTGCCAGTCTGAAGTTAAAACATTGCAGACCATGTCAATGTAAAGACAAACTCGCAGACTAACATAAATCGAAGAACAAAGAGTTCTTTGAAAAAGTGTTATTTCTGTGTGATGGGGAATGAATTTTGGTCCATTAACTCGCCAACTCTCTCCTGGAGGGTCTGAACAACCTCTGCCAGGATGAACACGTGTGTGTCGTCAAGGTCCTTGAGGATGAACTTCTTTCCTAGGGCCATTTTTTCGTCCAGGTAGAGGAGGAATTGTTTCATGGCAGGATCACTGAGTCAGTGAGCAGAGGGGAGGATGGGGATTGATCTTTAGTCATTAAATTATGAACAAAAGTAAAGTGTAGTGCATTTCAGCTTATGACTTTTATTTTTGCGGTTTTCCTTACCATTCAACAAGGACACCTTTGTGTACGTTGACCATGTTGACAGGTGCAGGGAAATGAGCAGACGATGCCAAACAAAAAGCTCAAAACCTGCAGTCGAAAAAAGAAATATGTGTTACTTTCTTGAACATAAAAATTTGAATCAGAAATACTTTATTGATCCTTGGCTGGGAAATCATGGTTCGTTACAAGCATGCCAAGCATAGAAAATCGCAGACAGTAGAAATGAGTACCAGCACAATGTATGTAAAAAATATAAAATAAATATGCATTAATACTGAAAAAAATTAGCACATGTATGTGAATGTTTATAATGTTAAATTTGTAGATTTTGCTGAGTGTATATAATAACAATAAGAATACATACAATATGTGTAACATGTTAAAGTTAAAGTTATAGTTAATATTCAAGAGTATATTGAAAAGTAGGCTTGTCTCGGTCTAAGTTAACGTCACCTAAAAAATCAAAACAGTCACGTTTACTTTTGTTGAAACAACACAGCTGCTAACGTTAGCTTGTTACTGCTAACGTTAGTTCAAAAGTACGTAACTCCAGTGATAATCTGCGAAGTGCTGCGATTGTAAAATATTAATCAGAACACGCTATCGATAAATATTTTTAAGCAAACGAACAACTTAAGAGGAACGAGAAAGGGACTTTCGCTTACCTGATGGCTGCGGTTGTTTTCTGTGCTAACGTTTCCGCACCGTGGAAATATGATGGCGTACGGTGTGCACCGAGGGACAATCTTCTGCTATGTAAAAATTGCGCATGTGGCATAATACCGTTGAGTATAAATAGTTACACTGTATTTGACAATAATGAAACGGCTTAATGTTGTGGTGGGTAATATGGATATAATCTATATCTCAGTGTAAAGATTTTGACAAATGAAATTATTGGGATGTTTGCTTTTGGCCAATTCAGCAAATTAAACCTTTGACAAATAGAGGTAAATCTTCATATCGATGCAAAAACAAAACAATTTTTAAAATCCAGTTTGATCATAAAGCAGTCATGCTCAGTGATTCACAATATTTCCCACAATAATCTCAATGTGGGAATACTCAATTTGCTTTTGCAAAACGACAGGAGGCCAGGGCCAGTTAATAAACAAACAATATTTATCAGATAAAATGAATGAGGCAAATCCTGCACACAGGTCAGCTGTACACACAGACATATTTAGGATTTTAGGACATTCAGGGGGTAGTCTGCACCAATATTAGGGTCCAGAGATCCCTCAAAACTCCTTTTTCCCCTTCTTTTTTAAATAGACAAGCTCTTTTTGAGTATTTTGTGCACTCTGGCACCTTATTTACATTTGCATTTAAGTTGAAAGTCCAGTGTGAATCAATGTGTTTAATATTTTTTCATTGCAAATCAGAAAATGGTCAGCAGGCCTCTCGGCACCTTGGACCAGATTGGCCCGTGGGTTGTGAGTTAAGTAGTGCATCCAGAGATTTTAGGTGAATTAGCGTTCAGTGCAGATAATACAAGTGTAATATAAATAAAAACATTTAGAGAAGATTGCAGAGGCTTTGAGATGAAAATGATGCAGAACATAGACAAGTTCGACTCACTCCAACTTCATAAATTTATTGTCAGCATTGCTAGTGGCAATTTGGACTACAGACACATGGATTTTCAAAACCAATTGCTTGATTAGTCCCCTACAAATAAATAAAGCAAGCTGAACTAATATTAATACAGGTCCATAGGTTAAGTTCAGGAACAAATTTGTTTTGGCAGAAATATGGTTGTCATACTGCAGTTAGAATAAAATACATTATTTTAAAAAATAAAATCTTAAACCACTCTGGTAAAAATTACTGAGGAGTATGAGTGGCAAAGACATACAGTATCAGTGCATTTTTAAGTAAATAATGTATGACCATTATATGCCATATGTAAAACTGGTAAGTCAAACATGAAATGGAAAAAAAAGTGCCAGAAAAATTCAGTCTAAAAAAATTAAAATTCTGACTCACTAGTGAGAGAGACCAATCCAGGAGGATAAAAAGGGGAACAAAATAAGCCCCTATTTTCTTCATCACAACTGACAACTCTTCACAGATATTAATGTGTAAAATATATTTAATTTTCCTAATGATATGATCACATTAGTGGTTTTTTATGTAAAGGTGCGATAAAGAGAGGCAGTCATGTTTCCATTTGGTTGGGGGGGGTGTATCAGTGCTCTCCCCTTTTCAAGTAAACGGTAGGTTTTATCAGTGTGTTTGTGGTCATTTATTTTAGTCAGTGGCTGATGTAGCTCTGCAGAGCTTCAATGATGAACTGGAGGCTGCGCTTGTACAGAAATGATTCCTTCTTCTCTGGCTTGCAGATGTTTAGATGATCTACGTCCACCTCGATGAGCTCCCCGATGCCAAGATCTGAAAACAAACCAGCGCAGGCTCAAGGTAAGAGCTAAAACATCAATAAGATGTAATGCTTTCAAGATATGTGCTCATTTTGCTCATGAATCATGTTTAAACTATACTCTCCAGTAGTGATGCGCAGGTCAGGGATTTTTAAAACCTGCCCTGCCTGACCTGTAAATATATGCATTAATCAATGACCCGAACCTGAACTGCAAACCAGAGCTGAAAGTTTCTGGTAATGACTTATTTGCTGTTGGCTCTTTTGTGTGTCATTTCCAGTAAATATTACAAAATGAAACATTTGTTTTCTGTTTTCAAAAGTGCAAAGGACAGAAAGACAGCAATCACTCACCCATCTTTTAAATGGTTACGTCTTACGCCTATGATCTCGGGTGCACACAGCTGACTGGTATAGTGATTTGTTAACATGGCGTCACAGAAGTTCATATTATTAACATTAACATTAACAGATTCACTGTGGACAGAGAGAGACTTACTTGCTGTAATGTTACGGCACTGGCTGCACATTTGCAAAGGGAAATATTTTAACAGGTTATAATGACTATAGAGATTGAAATATGTCTTGACCTTGACAGATTTTCATGGTCAAAAGCTGAATCAGAAAGCCTGAGCACAGCAGCGCTGATGAGATAGCTGCTTGTTGTGTGAAAGAGAGAGACGGAGAGAAGGTGTAGACTGGATTATTGTACAACACTTCTGTGAATTATACTAACTCATTCAGAATGCTGCTTTGTCACTTTATGACCCGAACCGGAACTGCGGGCTGTGGGTCGACCCATGCATCACGTCTTTACGAATACACGTGTCTTATTTGTGCAGTAGTATTACATACCTGCTGACTGTGTTGGTACCACCAGTATCTTGATCATGGGACCAATGTTTGTTGGCAGCGTCTCTGCAAAGCTCAGCACCTTGAATTCCTTTTCTTTGGCTATGTTCAGGAAGTTCTCATTCAGGTTGCGAAGTGCTGGTGAATCTTAAAAAACACATGGACAACAACTTACAATAAATACTAAACAAGTTCTATAAAACACAAACAGTCTTGGACCTAAGAATTAATTTTATTCACTTACCTTTACAAAGTTCTCTGACTTCTATAGAGGGAAAGAGGAGATATCTGACATTGACAGAGTACTCTGCCATAAAGGTGCCATGGTGAGGAACGCTGTAGAACATAATGCCCTTGGTGTTATTTAACAGCCCGTGCATATCTGGGTCCTCTGAGGCATCCAGCAGCATTTTCTTCACAAGCAGTCCTGATGGAAAAAATCAAACACGAGAGGATACAAAGTCGGTAAGTACAACCTTGAAATCAAATATAATCACATGTAGGTGCAGATGTAGAAAAACCAAGCTATTTGTCATTCATGTTGCGTTATGCAAATTTGAATGAAAACTTGGCATGCTTGTGGAAGGAAAGTTCAGACAAAATACCTCCCATACTGTGGGCTACCCAGACCACAGGCCTCTCTCCGACTCCTGCCAGCTTTAACTTCTTTAGCAGCTCTCGACTTCTGTAGGCCAAGGACTTCCTGAAGAGGCCAAAGCAAAGAATGAATCTACAGTTCACTCACTGAGAGTCTTATGGAACTGTGCATAATTAATACTGAAACAACAGGCATAATTAAATATTTAATTTCCCCAAGAATTGTAGCTTTCTCAGCTTTTAAAAGTGATAATGTTGTGAGTTGCAAATTAAATTATTACTAGTAAATAATAACTTTAAACTGTCAAGATGGTTTACAGACCTTGTTGTGAGCAGTTTCATGTCGGAACTTTTTCTCTCTACTGAACTACACCTGCCAGTGATATCACTGCGCAGAAGGAAGCGTGCATTTATCGCTAGCTCACCTAGCACTGAGCTTGCTGACGTTACAGTTCAGCTGAGGAGGACATCATAACATTTACATGTAGCACTGTCACAAGCTTGAGCAATCCTTCTGCATAATGATATGGTCAGCGAGTGTAGCTCATAAGGATGAAAATAGTTTCTACACGAACCTTTCCACCACAAGGTCAGTGGATCATTTTAAGTAACTGGGTCATGAGTTTTGGAAAGAGACATTGCTGTCGAGTGTTTGAAATATATATTTTTTGGCACTTAGAGCATATCAATCCAAGTGCCATCTAGATACATAATACTGGAGAGGAGGCAGACATCTCTACTGCTGACACTCAGCAACTCACACCAAAACAATCTAGATGCCAAATAAATAGCACTACATGCAAGAGGAAGAATATGCATTTTAAATATTGGGATGGACTGCCACTATAAGTAATTTATTTTATCTCTCTAGTAACAGAGAAAACAAGACTTTCCCATACCTGCACAGCCCTATATGAATTTACAGTTAATGCTGGCAAACACATGAAAAAAATGACAGATTCCTTACCTCTGATTCTCAGCGGGACACTTGGCCATCCAGTCACTGAGGTGACTGTCATACTCCACTGAAAGTACTCTCAGGTTTGGACAGTCAGCAGCCAACCATGACTGTCAATAAAAGAGGACACAATAACACAGGAAAACAACAGTGCACGGTATTCCTCAAGATTAATCAAAAGTTTTGCGAGACGTCACATTTCACTGGGTAAACCAGACACTATCGAGTCTACCCATATAGCCAGAGAGACGACTCCAGAGTTTTTCCAAAGATTTCATCAAATTGTAAGAGGAAAAACAGTGAAAGGCACTTTATGTTGACCCACGATTCTCTACATTAAGTAGAAGAGTAAACTTTTCACCTTTGGCCAGCACTCTGTGTAGTCATCTGTGCTCTCCTCCTCTTTTTCCTCCTCTAACACAGTGCGGTCCTTCTGCCTCCACGTCTTAAAAGCTGCCCCGAGAATCCCATGGATGAAAAGCACATCTGCTTTGATTGGCTGGCTGTAAAATAAACATAATGTCAAAGATACTGTAAGTATTTGTTTACATATAAAATAAAATGAAAAGTATACATTATAAAAATGGTGTAAAAATAGAATCAATCCTTCTCCTACTTGCCACGTGTTTGTGGGTGGAGGATGTAAACGCCATCTTGGTATTTCTCTTTCACCGTATCCCTATCCAGGTTTGCCAGAGCGCGGGCTGCGTGAGACGCCTGCATGACATGAGGAGACTGCATCATCTCAGCCAGGACAGATACCCAGCCTGGAGGTGTGATATATGTAAGGAAGAAAGAAATAAAAATAAAGGATATAAAATAATCTGTTGTTGAGTTTTCAGTGAATACAGTTGGGACATAAAGTATTAAAATCAGAAAACAAAAATACTTCTTCCATTCAAGATTACACATAACCATAACACTATAGAATAACCAGATGAGCTGTAGACTTACCAGACTGTGATATGGCCTGGTGAACACTTTCATTGAGTGCCAAATTTCCTATGATGCGAACAATGTTCCTCTGAATCTTCAGGGAGTCGTTACGAAGCTGATAAACCCTTTGAAGGAGCTGCAGACCTCCATTGGCAACTATGTGGTCACAGTGGCTCTGGACCTGCAGACAGGATGTGTTTCAGTAAGTACAGAACATTTATTCACCTCACATAGCAATAAATCAACTCACTGAGATTGGTGTTCAGGTATGCACCGATTACCTGATGGCCTGTAGTTGTTTCAGTTCAGTAAACTATGAAAATAAAATAGGGGTGTGCAGAAAGGGTCAACTGATATTGGTTTTTCAGGGCTGATACTGATAATTAGCACTTAATGAGACCAATAACCGATATGCATTTACAATAACATGAAAATACATCTGTCAAAATCTACAATTTGGACTCAATTCGGCAAGTTCCCAGCAACTGTTTGCATGAAGTTCAGTGAAAACTTGTGCCTGGTGTTAAAATAAAACGCTGATACAGATAATCAGCAAAATGCCAAATATCGGCTCAGACAATCGGCCAACCCCATAATCTGTTGATCCTTAGTGTGCAGTGTATACAATTAAAGCACTGTTTTATAAATACTTAAAGGCTAACAGGAGTTCACTCAACCACAAAACAAAAGAATCCACTAAATCAACTGAACTAAAAAAAAAGGTGCTTTTTAATTTTAAATGTTTCGGCAGATGAACAAGATGTGCTGCTGAATACACTTCTGTGTTGTGTTTAAGTGTTAATTCTGATCAGAGTAATAAAAGGAATCAGACAAATTGTTTAAAGGTGAGATCGTGTTCAGATTGGCCATCATTACCTTGGAGTGCTGCACCAGGGCCTGTAAGCAGAAGGATTCCACCTTCTCAGAGGGAACAGAGGTGAGGCTCTGGGCGTAAGGCAGCCCATTACCTCCAAAACACCACAGACCACCCTGCAAAATAAGAGAGCGTTAGAGGATCTAAAGATTTGAATTCACATCCTTTCGGAACAAATTAAATTTGTTCTCCTGCTGGTTTGTGTTCAGGGTAGTCACTTTCCAAAAGACTGTATGTAGACATGTACGTGTGAGTCCAGCTGTCTCCATTACCCGCTGTGCTGCCATGGACTGGGTGCTCTCTCTGAGGGCCAGTGAGGTGAAGTACTGAACACATTTGTCTACCTCAGACTGAGGCAGAGACGCCAGCAGCTGCCTCAGGCCATCCTCTGCGGACAAACCCTGTGATGAAGTCAACACTTGTCAGTTATCATCCTATACACCTTTGTGATGTACAGCTAAGGTGAAAGAGCAATAGTGATGAATAGCTTGTGTACTTTTGCAGATTGGCAGCTACACAAGCAATTGCCAATTTCAACAAGACACAGTATGAGAAATATGATTTCTCAAGAAATGCTCAAGAAGAAAAAAGGGGGACAATCGAAAAATTTGGAGTCTATAAGGACTGGGCAATTAATCTAATTTTATTTTCAATTATAATTTTGGCTTCCAATGATTATGTAAACAAGATAATTGAGGTAAAATAATCACTAGGCCACATACAGTTTCACAATCGTGCCCTCATTTTAACGTGTGTTACAGATAAAACACACCCCTTTTCTTAAGGTGCACTCAGTATTGTCAACTTGGCAACTTTAAAATAAATAAAATTTAGTGAATTTTTCAGACCATCAGAGAAAAAGCCAGAAATGTATTCAAATATTTTATATTGTAATTAATTCCCATGCATGCTGTTTCGACCAATCGCAGACCTTCTGCAAATAATGTTGGCTCTCTCCCTCTCATTTTTAATTTGTTTTTCAGTTGAATTATAATTAATTGTCAAGAAAAGCCACTGCTAAAAAGATTTAAATTAAAAAAAAGTCCAATAAATGCATGCTCTCTCTGAAGTCATTGATTTTTAGTATTGCAAGTAACAAAGATATTTAGGCATTCTACATTATAGACAGTTATATGGAGATACTCACATCCTCCAGGTCAGGCAGTGCAGGGGAGCGCAGGAAGAATCTGAGGTCTACCTGAGGAGTCCGGGCCAGGCCCACAGCTGTCCGCTGGTCTATGACCTGGGCTGCTGTCTGGTACTGGTAGTCTGCATTATTGACAAAAAATGCTAAATAATCGCACTTCACTTCACCACACTTGTGGTAGAGTATGTAGTACTCTAGTAGTGTGTATGTTACCTTGCCAGTGCTGATTTTCTGCAAGCTCCTGAACCGCCTGTAGTCTGATGGCTTTATTGGCTGACAGTGTCCTCTTCAGTAAGACCCATAATGCCACCTCATGTGGGTCTGCATCCACATGGCTGAAGTGCTCTGAGACATGCAAATAGTAAGCACACTCACTGTCTGAACAGTTACAGAACAAAGTGGATAAAGGGTGCTACAAATATTTCTAGAAGCTTTGTGAAATTGTGTTTCAACTGTATTTATTGGGACTTACTACCAGTATCTACAGGACCACTTTCAGATTATTCCAACAGCTACAACGTTACAAACCTTGTGGTTTCAAACTTTGTGTCATCAACTTGGCAGCTTTCCATTTTTAAAAAGTCAAAAGTTCATTCATTAGATACTGGAATATCATTTCATATCAAAGATGCCACATACATCTATACGTTGTGAAAAAAAGCTTTTACAAATAAAAGTCAGTCATTAAAACAGAGCTTACATAAATGTACAAACTATGACACATTCAAAACAGGATGTTCATGTAGAAGGCAGGTGTTTCCTAGAGCCTTAATGTGCTCAACCCACGTGAAAATGAGTGGACAACTGTAGTTTTTAGAGAATAAATGATTGTGCTTCTATCTGCAGCAACTTCTGCTTTCCAGCGTTAGAATATGTGGGGCAGTACTACGGTTTCACACTGTGCACTTAAAATATGATTGTCAGGGAACTGGTGCAGTATAATGACAACTTTTGGTTACTTACCGTCTAGTGATTGCAGCAAAACTCTCGATGATATTTCCAGAAACCTTCTTGCAGCTTTATGAAGTTCCCTCCTTGCTTTGTGTGTGAGCCCTAGACACAGTGAAAAAGTTACAACAATGACAGAGAAATTTGAATTTACCTTCTATAAAAACATTACCAAGATAACAGAACCCCTTAGTAATTGTTGCTAGTTGGTATTGACAGTGTTGGTTGGCGGTAGGTGATCGTTTCCATAAAATAAGAGAACCTTGACCAGTGGAAGTGAGATCACTCAGCAGACTGACCCAAATGTCCAGGCAGGAAAGACAGTAGAGAGGGGAAGGATGGAAAGACAGGAAGTAATGATAACATACATCACTAGGCACCTGGACACGACAAACTCTCAGTTTGACTTTGTGCGCATATAAGAAACAAAAAAAGCTGCTCAGCAAATGTCATCCAGCTGGTCAGGAAATTCCAAAAAGAAAACATCTAAACTAAAACAAAATCTCAAAGCAGTCTAACATTTGTTTCAGTTTTGTAAGGTGAGTGGGATTTTGGGAGATATATTGGCAGAAGTGGAATACAACATAATATGTTTCTTTAATGTATAACCACCTAAAAATAAGAAGCCTTATGTTTCTGTTACCATAGAGTGGGGTGTTTTATATCTACAGGGAGCAGGTCCTCATCCACGTAAATCACCATGTTGCACCGCTATGTTTCTACAGTAGCCCAAAAGGACAAACCAAACACTGGCTCTAAATATGGCCATTTTGCATTTTTGCATGAGCCACTGTAGTTTGCAGCCCCTCTCGATGGGCTTACTGTAAATACCGTCTTAACATCTGGATCTTAAGTTATCAGAGAAAAAGGTAAGCACACATTAGGAGGTGCTGAGCAGCCCATGTCTGATGAGCAGAACTGTGTTGGCGAAACACAGATTTGTAACGTGAAAGCTTTAATCAGAGTTAATACCAATTTTTATTACCTTGTTTGTTTGTTTTGGAGAGGCAGAGACCTTTGCAAATAATTGTGCTCCCAGTAAAAACCTCCTAAACAATGAACACTGAAGGAATTTTAACTTGGAGAAGTTTTAGCTGGTTGCAATCTGCAATCCCGGCTGCTAGATGCCATTAAGTCCTCGAAAATCTTACACACTGCTCCTTTAAGGGGCTCATGATAATTTCCCAGTTTAGATGTTAAGTATAAGTAAATCACAATCAGTACCTGCAGTAAGTTTCTCTTTTTCATCTGAGGGAGTGGCCTTCAGATAGATGTAAGACTTGTATTTCTCCTGAAGAATTGCACTGGTGTCAATGGTCACGGCCTTGTTCAAGGCCACCACTTCGTAAGTGATAAAGAGACAGCCCCTGCAGAGGTAATAAATAAGCTTTGGCATATTGATAGTACTTTTTACACAATTTTTCCATTGAAGTCAAGGATTAAAATCTGCATTCAAATACTGTAACTTACCCAGATACAACTGCACCAGTTACTTTAGCAAACTTCCCTAAATGCCACCAGAAAAGAAATCTATATTACATAAGGGTTTGAAGCTGTACTCACAAAAGCATCAAGGTTAAAGCCATTTATTTAGAGTTTTTGAGAGACTGCTAACAAAAAACAGTGTACACATAGACCAGTTAGGTCTAGCTAATAACTTACTCAAATCTTTCCACTGAAGCACTCTTTTCACTCCAGGCGACCCCGATGTGCTCAGTCTCCGACAGCGGATCAAACGTAGAGCTGCACCAGACATCCTCTGTCTGCCTGTCACCCACAGTGTGTAGGTTTAAGTTAATCAGACCAGCACAGAGGACTAATCACTGATTACAGCCCAGATCAAACCTCACACGAGAAACTTACATCTTAAGAGTCAGGGGTGTGAAAAATGGCACTTCTGCTGAAACTAATTTAATGTAAAGTAGATATATAAGTTCAGTTTAGGTTAGGGGCTGTTCTTTATCGGGGGGGGGGGGGGGTGTCACTTTACTTTTCATTGTTTTCAGTTTTTTTGACCCTCCTTGAAGCTTCAAACATTTTTCCTTGAGCTTCCCTGAGTTTGTGGAGGAAAATGTATGACCCTCCCACTACCATAAATTAGCTGTTAGTTTATTTTTTAACTGACCCTTTGGTGTTTGACAGTGAGAAGCTGAAGACTTTTTAAATGTGTCATGTCATAAAGTGATTTTGATGAAATGTGACTATTTTAAGCTAGATTTGGTTATCTTTTCTTTTCTGAGGGAAGCGTTCATCCTACATGATGTATTTGCGGACCATCGCAAATTTGAAAACTCAACCATCATTTCTGTTTTTACAGTTTCTGGCTATGATAGATGGTGTAGTTTTAATGATTTTTCAATTAAAATGACATTTTTTTTGTAAAGCAGATGTAAGATATATACAAAATGCAACCATTTAAATTTGTATGCTCCTCTCTAGGCCAAAAATATTTTTTTAAAAAAGCCCCTCACCAGAGCTCAAAGTTAAGGTGACCTGCTGCCCTCCTTGCACCACCACCCCCCATAAATAACGAACAGTCCCTCACTTTAGGCGAAAATATAATGCAAAATTGGCGATGCAGCATCGAGACTCCACTGACATAACCAACATCATACCAATTTGTGACAATAATCAACGCAAACTAAAGTCAAATAACTCATGTAATAAAGTCATCAAGTCATTCACAAGTCCTCTGACGCTAGCTAACGTTAGCTAACTTCACTAAACTTGGAATAAGGAAGACACTTGTCACCTCGACTGTCAGTCTAATCATTCATCACTTACCTTTATGTTACACTAAAGCAAGCCGTGTCACCCTTAATAACGCTAACGTTAGCAGAAACACTCGAGTTAAACTGTAACAATGGGTCAAGCTACATCTACAGTTAGCTAACACTAACTTACCAAAGATTTAGCTTTGGGCTAACGTTTCACTTTCAGAGCTCTCTGCCGGCTCACTGACTGTTAGTCACTGAGCTGAACCATTCAGTTCACCTTTTGTTTAAGTTGTTGAACAGTGACGTTACCTTATTTATCGACTGACGAGCTTTGAAAGGACTACCGTGATGTGCTCGGTCAGCCGCCGCTGCAGCGCCCGGTGTTCATAAACAAAACGAAAACCCGTCTCACAAATAACACGTCATCTGTCGCAACCGACGCGATCAGAAAACAAACAAATAACGAAACATAAACAAAAAATATACTTAACGTATGCGGCGAAATGTGTGGAGCATTTTGTAACCTTGTTTAGATAAGTGCTATTCGAGTAAAGTCATAATAATACAACAACCTAAATAATAATAAAAAAATAAAAATAATAAATAAATAACAAAAAAAAAACAAGAATCATTACAATAATTAGGAATATTCTTTATTGTCCCTTTTTTTTGAAATTTTTTTTAATGCAAAAAAAATTGATAAATTGCTTTTGTTGTTAGTCGGGTGGCTCTTTCTTCAGTCTTGTACCAAACTTAATTGTGTTTTAGAAGTTTCCCCATTCAGGAACAGTAGTCAGACTGGACATAAAAGTAATCTGTCTGAAAGTCAAGCATCAGAATAATGCAGTCCATTGCAACAACAGTGCACAAAATCTATACATTATGTCAAGGTAATAATGTTTAGAGGACAACTTTGATGCAGCGGCACTGATTAATTGACATGAAGTCAGGTGTGGTGTTTTGTTACATTTATATTCTATTGGATATTTTTAATGAGGTAGTTCCCTTATTATTCCCACCAGTGAAGAACATCACAATCTAAATACTGTCAACATTTATCCAATGAGGTTAACAAAATCAAATATAAGTACCTTCTCTGAGGTAGTATTTGTATTTACGACGATCATATTGGATTTGAGTGTTTTACAAGTGTTTATGTTATGTCCATAGGATACAGGGCACCACAGTCATGAAAAATCTGGAAAGTAATGTAATTAGTAAAAAACATTAAAAGTTTTGGAAAAGAGACTGAATTTTGTTGTGTGTGTAATAAAATTGTCACAGTAATATTCTGTTGATAAACTTTCATGTTCTATAACAATGTCAAATTTATTTTCTGTAGCTGTTGATGAGATTGCACTAATGTGTGTCAATATGTGATGACATTTTGTTTAACATTGTGCACGTTTCTTAATTTTCTCTTGTCCCCCCTCTCTTTTTGAGTATGCAAGTTAGCTGAAATTCTGAGTTTGAATCTGATGTGTTTGAAAAATGCTCGGCAAGATTCTTGAAAAGTCATGGTGAAAAGTCAAGTTTTGAAATTTTGCCCATGAAAAATTGTAGGAACCCTGAAGATAAGGGCGCTGCTTTGTTTGTCCTCACACATAGACGACATGTTTTGTATGTAAAACTCAGATGTCATGCTTTTGATTGCAGCTTTTATTGCATTAACTTATGAGTTCAGTAAATTACATTCAAATATATAATACAAAAACTTCTGACACCTAATGCCCTACTTTTCTTGTCTCTCTCACACATACAGTACTATACATGCAGACACAGACACACTTAATTACTTTAAATGCCACACTCACCAACATACCACAGCCCTGTAAAAAACACGTGTGAGACAGCAATATAACATCAAACAAGTTTATAGCTGTCTCCACCAGGTTTTGCATAGATGTGTCAATGACACAACTTATTAGTAACAAGTCAGCACACAAACATTCGTCTTCCTTTGGGGTACACGTCATCATTCTCTCTTTTGCATAGTTATTAGTTAATCAGCAGGGACACAGGAGACATCTTGCCTTGCAGCATTGCCCAGTCACTAGTGTGCATTTGTAGACTTTTGCCTTGTCTGAATTAAACAAAAATAGCATACACGGATGTCAATCACCACAAAATACAAACTGCTTATTTTTAAGCAGAATAATTTCTGGTCATAAGCAGCCATTGCCTAATTGTTAAGAGTATCAATAGACAAAGGTTAAATATTTTTCAAAGTATTGAATGATGAAAGGCAAGTATGCTTATGTCAACACCAGATATACATTAACATACCAACAGACATACAAAACTAATTGATGATTCAGAGTGTTATTGTGTTAAGCAGCACACAAAATTGACTTAGTGCCCTTGTTCACTCCACTCTACCTGGTCATATAAATCAAAACAGATCCAGTCCAATATAATTTTTAAATCCATGTACAGCTCTGGGCTCATTTAGCCAGGTGCTTCCACTCCTCTCAGGTGCAAGTTTCCTGATAAGCTCTAATAATGCTCTCATAAGCTGGAGGTGGGGTCTGTGTTGCATGGAAACCCCTCAGGCCATTGTTCCCCCAAAATGACTCAGGTCTGGGTGGGGTGGCAGCTGGCTGGGCTGCTGTTTGAGCCGATCCAGTTGATGTGGTCAGTGTTGGCGTACGAGGAAGCGTCGTTTGGCTCCCCTCCTCTGCCTCTCGTGCAATTTGGCTGCACTGGAGGAGAGGGTGGAAGGTGGAGGCCCTGAAGCTTGATTTGTGCCCCAGTGGGTCGAGGTGATCTGGGGAGGAAGTTTGGCGGTGGAAGCTGAAAGCAGCGCTGACCAAACTGTTGTTGCTGCGCCTGTCGTAGCTGCTGTTGCGGTTAAAGCCCGGACGGTTGCGGGGAGACGTGCGCGATTGGCGAGGAGGGCGGCGGGTGATGCTGGCAGAGCCTGCTCTGCGTCGGGACATCCAGGTCAAGAGTACATAAACCAGGGCACCCAAGACCAGGCCCACCGCCATGGACACAAAGAAAGCTATGATCAGAGGGACTGAGAAGAGAGAAACACTTATCAAAAACGATCATTTGATTTGATTTTTCATCACGCCCAAACAGAAGTCTAAACAAACTGGCACTCAGCTATGCCGCTGGACGAAGTGTGAAGACACCATGGTTGATCATGCTCATATTTTCTGGTCTTGTCCTTCTATTCAGACTTTCTCAAAAACTTTAGGTTGCCACATCAGAACAACATTCACAACCCTTTATCTTGGACATGTCCTTGATGGATTGAGTGAAGATGATACCTGCCTCCTAAAGATCTTGCAGGCATCAAATAAAAAGTCCACTTCAAATTTTGGCTTCAGAAAAACTGTCCCACTGCTGGCCTTCTTGCCAACAGTGTTGAACAGATCTTCTAATCTCCAGATCTGCTTATGTTTTAGATGGACCTTTAACAAACACCCTTCATATTCTGGGTCTGTACTCGATGTGTTTCTATCTCTTCTGCCTCATTAACTTATTTACTCTTCAGGTTTGATGTAAGAAACAAGAGTTTGATAATAACTATGCACATGCAATACATCTAAATGACCTTTTTTATTATCCCCTGAGAATGGAAGGAATTTCAATTAGAATCTGTGCTTTAACCAAGATTACAAAAAACATCTGTTTGTCGCAAATGGAGGATTGCCAACATTGTCTTGCAAGATGGTGCCCTTTGACAAAATAATAGGCTTTCCTCTTTCATGTTCACTTGAGCAAGTACTTTGGAAACAACAAAGTGATTGCATTTCATTCTCACAAAAAAAAGGCACTGACTTTTTGCTCATTGCTTCTCTGCCTTGGAAGCAGGAGTGCCCACATAAGCGTGCTTGAGAGAAGAGAGAGAATGCAGCGTCTAAGACAAATCCTTTGGACCACTGCCACGGAAAACAAATCAATTTCCTTTCAATACAGTTAAGCGTTAAACAGACTGAACCCGCTGTGCTACCAGCCCATATTTCCATAGCAGCTTATTTTCTCTTACTTTTGGAAAAAGGAAAGGAGACACTGGTCAAAAGTCATCTGGAAATGACATTTGGGAAAACTGAAGAAAAAAAACACTAAAAATAACATGTCAGAACCTTATACATTCGGAGTTGCAAGAAGGTTTCTTTTTGATTTTCTTAAATGATCTTCAAAGGGAATCAAGCCCACATATTGTGTCTCTCCCAGAGGTGATTAAAGCTTTAATTCCTGAGAGAACAACGATGCCAATCAGAGAAACCACATTAAAGACTAGCTAAAAGAGAAGGGAAGTTAGAAAAAACTCACCAGCATCAAAAGACTGAAGTATTTCCAAAAAGAGATTTGTGTTGTTCTCGGCCATGACTTCAAGGAGAAGAAGAGAGACTGCTACTCACTCCAGTCTGTCTTTTTACTCTCTCTTCTTCTCCCTTCTCCTCCTCTTCTGTCAGTTCTTGCTCGTCTCTCTTTTCCTCTGATGGGTTTTCCTGTCTTCTGCCTCCCCTCTTTCCTGTTCTGTCACTTTCCCCCCTCTCTCGTCCTTTGCTCACTTTCTCTGTCCGTATGTGTGTCTCCCTCAGAGGGAGACTCAGCCCAGAGGCGCACAGGACTGGCGGCAAACTCTGGCATTCGTCTTGTTTATGGAAGCGGAAAACTACACTGTCACATTTCCTGCTTTTCTGCTTGAAATTAGCAACAGGAGTGGCTTATCTATCCAGGACAGAGATCCTGGAGGTGGGGAGACGGGGTGTTGCTATAATCACTTCCTCTCCCATCATTTCCTTCAGGTTGATTAATGTTAAATCACCAAAGTGCCAAAAGACTCTGTACTTAAGATTTCACCACGAGGAAAGTCCAACAATATTTTAGTTTCCTTTCAAAAATGATAAAAATGTCAATCTCTCGTGTTTCTTCCTTTCACCACAGAGACCACAGTTTTGCCATAAGCTGCGCCAGCAGTTATAGGCCTGAAATGGGTGTTGAAGGCAAAACCGCAGCTGGAATTGATGATTGCAATCCTGTAAGTGCTTTTAATACTCAGTCGTAATGATGCAAAACATAACGTAACTCTGGTGTATTTTTAAATACACTGTCTGGATATCTGCCTGTTCTGATTTCCAGCGTCTTTGTTAGTAAGCTCAGTCTTTCCACAGTGTTTGCCAGGTCAGCAGCGGTGCCTGCTTTGGATGTCTGGTCCTTTCCCACTTGGAGAGATCCAGTAAAAACACTGAAGTTTGATAAGATAGAAAACAGCACAGCTACTCATTTAAAGCACCAACCTTTTTTTTTTTTACTTTCACAAATCAGTTACCCATGTTACTCCTTTCATGATCCCACAGTCAGCATTATTTTAATCCCCTCCAAGTCAAATCTGCAATGTCATCACTATAGTCAGAGAGAAGGATGCAAGTAGTCATATTGGTATGCTTCTAATGTAGACCAGCCCCGTTTGCCTCATCAGCTTTTGATTTTACTCTCCAGAGTTGATCATAAAACATCCTTCATCTTTGAATTCAACCTCAAAATTAATCAAGCCCAGTGGTGGAATGTAACTTGTGACTTATTACTGAACTTAAGTACAATTTTGAGGTACTTGTTCTTTATTTAAGTGTTTCAATTTTATGCTACTTTCTACTCAAATGCATTTTTGCAATTTGCAAATAGGTTACTTCATCACTAATTATATTTCAGTAATATTCAACAATACTTGATTCTAAAATGGGCCATTCTACAGAATGAGTACTTTTACTTTTTGGGACTTTAAGTATATTTTGATACTAAAATTTTTATTTCTTTTACTTAAAGGAATACTTCACCCACAAAAAGACAATTTGTAAATCAATCAGTCATGCCTCATGAGCTTTTTTGAAGAACACTTTGTTTTTCTCGCATGCTCTCACAGATAATGGCAAATGTATTGATTTATTGATTGATTGGGGATCACATTTAACAACAGCAAAACTATGTTAAAATACCTTTTTACAAAGTCTCACACAACTCATGCAGTATAATCCAAGTCTCATTTTTCCAGTTGTAGCCTTAGTACTTCCCAAACACATTTCCAAACAGACAAACATACAAAAACTTAGAATTTAAGTCTGGCTTTGAAGTGAATATAGATAAGTTTTACCTCTACTATGTTTGTGTTTAGGAAGCACCGAGCACACTGGACTGAATAAATGAGAGTTGAGCTGTGACGATACAAATAGTCTCTATGTGAGTGATGAGTTCTTTTCAGTAAGAAGAGGAGCATTCTTTCATTGCAGTATTACTACTTTTAATCGAGTAAAAGATCTAAATACGTTGTCTACTACTGATCAAGCCAACCTTTTGATCTTGTCCACTAGGATGAAAAATTCTCAGATTTGATGCAATGTCTTTGTGAGTGTATTATACCAAGAAGCTGACAAGCTTCAGCTCTCTGGCTCGCAAATAAATAGAGACAGAATAGCCCAACCAAAGGCACTTCCTTTAATTGTCGCTGTGTTGTAAAACCTGTCCAAAATAACCAACTAACACCCTTAACACTGTGAAGTAGGGTATGTGTGGCCATTGTGTTTTATTATAGAGTAATTGGAGGGAGTGTAACGGGCTGATAGGTGGAGGAGACATTCTTTGAGCTTCATAACTAAAGTTCATGGCCTTTATCAAAATGTCACTGGGTAGAGTGATGGGAAATCACAGTGTGCAGCAAGATATTAAATCTTAGCTTTCTGTAAGGACTTCAAGGATGAAGGCAGCAATGAAAGATGTATTCTATTATTGCTGTTTTTTTTGTTGAACTTTTAATTTATTCAATATGAAAAAAAACTCACACATACAACATACAGCACATTGGAGATGTTTACAACCCAATCACATACTTATCTTTTTTTGTCCTTCCATGTCCATGTTCAGCATACTAAGTAAAGAAAAAGATCACAAATCAGTATTAATAATAAATATAAACCAAGGTTAAATACCATAATTAAAACAAAAAGTAAACGAGCAAGGTAAACAAAGCAATGGCAAAATAGAGACGGAGAAAAAAAAATAAACGAAGTCTCTAGATTTTTGACATTGCCCGCATTAACGGGGACCATTATTGCTATGTTTAAAGAAACATACAGAACAGTAAGGATTTTCCATGTTGTTAGATTTGATAAATCAATATATCTTATAAGTGTCCTAAACTGAAACTTTGTCACTGCAAGACAACACTTATGCATAAATTAATGAATGAAAACCTTTATTGCCCCAAAGGAAATTTGCTTTGCACAAATGAATGATAAACTAAGATAATACAGAAGGAAGAGGGATAAGTTATATTTTGTGTTTTGTTTAAAAGCACTGTAGTCAGTTAGATTTGGATATGTTGAGAGTCTTAGCCAACCACCAGACACAGAGTCTTGACAGTCTCCACTTTGTTTCCTCTTTCACCAGTAGATGGAGTTATACTCCAGGATAACTTCATAGCATGTCATCACTGGCCTAAAGGCATCAGAGAGCAGGTACACCCCAACCTGACCATTAAACATGCAGACTACACAAATATTAAAAATGAAAGGAATAAAACCCATCCACGTAAGCAAAAAAACTGCATTTTTCTGCAGAGATAATGTATGAGCCATGGTAACATATTTACATGCAAATTGCTTGTTTTCATGTTCCATACAGTGTGCTTGCTGGGCTACAGTGCTGCTGATTATTATATTGCATACATGCACAACATCATCCTCCACATTTAAAGCAAATAAAAAAACACCCTTATGTACATTTTTCAGTTTAATGGGGATTGGTCGTAAGGCACAGATTTCATGTGTGTTTTTTGCAATATTTCCAGTCAAAACCTATTTAGAGGGGGATTGAAAGAGTTAAATCTGCATATTTTTGATGTCTTAAAACCTTGGTCTACATTGGTCTACACAAATAACTTTAATTTAACATCATTTGCAAGTCTAAAAGATTCATTTTTGCTTAAGGAAAAATCAGTACTAGATTAAATGGCTTATGTAGACATCTTATTTGCAGTACATAAAATAGAGTTACTGAGCAGCATTTCTCTCTTTTGCATTATGTTGATTTTGACATGCAGGTTGACAACAAACTTTCTAATGAGATTTTAGGAAACTGCTGACTATGCATGGATGAGATTACCACACGGGCCGTCATGGTCCCAGCTCTCTGCCTGTGCAATGATTAGATAAGAAACAGATCTTAATGGGGGAAGAGTCTGGCCACTACAGGAAGATTTCCTATTGACCTGTGTGCTTTGTCTCTGCTTTCTGCTCCCCTCTGCTGCAGCAACGTCTGCTCTCCCCTCTGCTGAATGCATTTGGAGCTGAGGGGCACTGGACGGTAGAGGTCACCCCAAGCTGAGCTGCGTAAAAATGTAGGAATCAGCAGTCCGTCCCTGCTGCAGAGGAGCTAGCCAATCCCACAGTTTATAACACAGGCAAGTCAAACAGCTGATTCTGTGAATATGACTACAAAGTGGTTAGGTTATTGTATGCATTTATTAAGATAAAGTGATGATTTAGTTGTTACTGAGTGGGTTGAGGTCAAATTACCAAGGTAATTGATCTGCAGTAATAGTTGTGGTTGGGTAGGTAGGTAATTTGCATTGATTATATGCATTTTTGTCTTGTATATGGCATATACAGGCCATAACTTATCGTCATTTTTATTGACAACAATTAACTTGCATAGAGAATTTATTTAGTGTTTAGCTTTGCCAGGAATATCCTATAATATGCTGTTGCCTTCTTTTGAGAATGATTGAGTTTTTCACGTTCAACATTTCCTAAATCTGAATTATCAACCCTCCCCCTACATCATTTCTGGCAAAGAGTGTTTTTCCCCCTAGTGAGCATCGTGTTTACTCAGTCACTGTAGACAAACGGTACAAAGCAAAGCTTCAAAAGAGAGCATAGTCAATGCAGAGATCAAGAAACCTGGTCTTACAAATAGCTTGTGGATAGCTGTTCTGTTGTCATGTAGATTCACATCCATAAAATCACCCTCAGTCCCCTGCTGCTAATGCCACAAGCTTATTAACATAAAGCCATCCCATAAATTAATCCTAGAAGCAGATTGCACTACACTGTCGTCACAACAGATTGAATTCAGCATGTACTACATCTGTGCATTTATTCAGTATCATTCATTCACCAAAATTGAGCTCAGGATCTGAAATCAATAATAATTTATCTATATTTTTCATGCCCACTCCTCCGTCTCTCACTTTGCTGAATGAGGCTCTGGCCGGAGCTGTGTAGCTCCCCTTTCAGCTCCTCTAAGAGCTCTCCTGAGATGATGATGAAAGGACTTGTCTAATGGGATTACACATCGCGATAAGTGCTCAGAGCAGAGTGGTTCATCACACCTCCCGCCTGCATTTCAGAGAGTGGCATTGATCTGCTGTGCTGTAGCATATATCGGATATAGAGTTTTGGGGAGATTTTATTGGCAGGGGTGTGTTTTGATCGACTGTTTACTTGTATCACTGATTGTCTTTCAGACTACTAAATTTATATGTCCTAACATTTTATTTTGAAAGGAAAAAAATCACTCAAGTGTTAAATTCCCATTAGGATTTTAGAGAAGTTGTTGCCCAGGTTTTGATTTGTAAATTAGAACAAATCCCTCTTAAACTCAAGCAGCAGTGGAGAAGATGGAAACGATGATGTCATGAGATAAATCCTGGAGCGGCTCAATAAGCAGAGCAACCCACAGCAAACTGGGAGAGCACACTAAGATACAAGGACATTTTCTGAGTCACAGCTGGAAGCCCAGCATCCAAATAAAACTTTTTTTATGCTTTACTTAAATACTTTATCCTCATCAGTACAAGAGTTACATCATTATTGGGTTCATCCATCATACTTTTCTAGTTTTAGTCCTTCAAGTAATAAAGATAAAATAACTGTATTAAGATATAATCAAAAAATGAAAGAAAAAAAGGAAAGTACATCTCAGAGAAACTCAGTAGGAATTTACAAGATAACCAAACATAAATTATAGCTAAATAACCATACATATTCGTACATTGATGTACATATATAATGTATACATCCACCAATCTACACTTACCCGAAAACATTAATTTCCTCAATTGCCACCATGATTTCAATTTCCATAGCATAGCCATTTAGCCCATCTTGTTTCAAAACATTTAACACTGACCTAATTTTTGTAAGTCTTGCCATGCTTTGAATTTGTCTCTACTGGTTTGTTCTATAATAGTTATTTGTTATCTGTTGTATTTAGGCTTTCCTTTTGTGTACAATTTCTTGTGACTTTTCAAGGAGTTATCATGTTTTGCTCCAATTACCCAGTCATATAGAAGTAATATTTTTGTCGTTTTTGTTTAAAAAAAATTATCAGTGCAAAACATAAACAAACAATGAACATACTGCTGGTTTACAGGTCACCTTTTTTTTCACTCCAAGCCTAACCTTCCACCAACAACAGCACCCCGCATTACAAGAGAAGGTTATAATTAAATTAATTCATTAATTAAAAGGGGACCCCTTTGAAAGCCAAAACAATATTACTAACAATAGGGTGAGCAAGAAGGTGACCAGGAAAAATTGATAAAGCAGTCTCTAATAAATTTGAAGCAACCCAACAAAGTGTCACCTGAAATCATCAGTTTAAGTCCTTAAACTCTGATTTGGCAACAGGAACATTATAATGTCTATTCTGTTTCAGGGTGGATTTTTACCTTTAACATAGGGTGAGAAGTGTGTTGCTGCCATCAGAGGTGAGGTTTGCTGCAGCTAATTCTGTCCTATTCTTCCTTTGTTGTGTCTCTCAGTCACTTGCTGGGAAACACTTTCTCTCCCACGCTCCCAAACACAACACACAGCAGCACCAGTTGGCATTATAAGATACCTGGCATGCTATTGGTCCTGATGTCTCAGTGAGAAGGAAGAGCCATCCCCTTTGATTGGACAGCAGGTGGCAGTGCATGCAGACCAGGAAGCTGTGTTGTCTGCAGAAGTGAAAGGCATACTGTATGTGATTGCTCGCATACACACATACTGTATGCACTTACATCATCATCAGAGGGAGGAGCTTCCATCAGTGTGAGGATTGCAGCCTGCCACTGCAACAGGGATGACTTGGAAAGAGAAATACAGCAACATGAACGTCATTCAGCCTTGATAGCCTGCAGTCAGTGTTCAAACACAAAACTACTGCAGTCCAATCTGAGGACTTGTCACAGCATGAGAGCCCTGCCAGGGTGACGCACTGGAGTTGGGACGTGACTTCAGTGACCTCAGGATAGCAGCATGGCATCACCCAGGCACTACGGACAAACTGCTCGGGATATTGCCAATGTGATGCAGAAGCTGCAAGGTAGGTGTAAAATGCTTACTCACTGACACTGCTCCACTTTGGTTTGCAGCGTTTTTAGAGGTGACCTAGTGCTTGGCATGACACAGCAAAACAATATGAGCTAGAGACACTTACAATTACTTAAAAAAATGTCTTATATGCATCTTATCATTTATAACCTTGTAATTTTTATCTGTGGAGTGTCGTTGTTGTAGTTATGTGTAGTTATGTGTGTAAATGTTTGGCATGGGAAGGACATACCTGAATTAGATATGTGGTGTCAGAGCATGCAATGCTCAAAAACACTGCACAGTTATAGATTATAATCAGTTACGATTTGTCTAACAGTCAGTTGCTATCAGTGCTTAAGTTGCTTGACTTTCGGTGGAGTTTTTTCCTCATGATAAGAGAATATAGATGGAGATGAAGATGCATGAAGCTGTTAGTCTGTGCATATAATTATGCAGTATGGCAGATTCAGTGGCATAAAAATCAATTAAAAAAATGTATGTGGGAAGAAGAATAATTATTACATTGGTCTTGCACCTACTGGCTGTGTTTTCGTGTGCACATGCTTGCTGCGTGTTTGCCGTGTGTGCATGCTTGCATGTGCACAAATCAAGAGCAGTATGTGCACGCGTGTGTTTCTGTATGTGGATAGACCGGGAAGCAGACAATAGAAAAGCTAATCCCCAAGAAGCTGACAGGATGAAGTCATGTCCTCAGTCTGCTGTAGATATAGCTCACTGTGGCAATAACACTGGTGTGAATTGCAGCAATATGTGTATTTTATTTAACCGTTGGCACATTCAAATTATCCATCCTGACTCTCTAATCTTATCTCACCTCTCCTCTAACTGAACTTTCAATTGTGCGCTGTACTTGCAGCAGATATCAGCGTTTATTTAGTCTTTTCCCCATCCTAGAAATCAAATAGTGCGGTTGTATCTTTTATGAACTATAACTATTTCACAACTATTAATTGTGAAGCAGTGTATTTCTGTGAGTCACACGTCCCTCCCTCACTGAAAGGATCAGATTGATGACACTCGCAAAGTAGCAGGACAGTCAGGTGACACCAGAGCTGAGAGCCAATATGGCTGCTCCCTGTGTGGCTTCTGAGGTGGCAGTTTCTGTGAAAGCTGAGAACAGCATCAGCAGAGCCACGTGGCTCCACTGCATCACTGTGTGCAGGTGTGGGTGCACACTTTGAATCCCGATTGTGCTCCGATTGATCTAATTTTAGAAGCCTCTCCTTAAGATATCTCTGCAGTGCAGCGACAGATTGATGTATTGATACATATTTTTGGGGAATCAGACATTTTATCACATTGCAGTGGTGTAAAATCTTTCTATTATTGATGTACGAAGAGAAATTCACTACCCAAAAAAAATCATCCCTGTTTTGTGAAGCTGTATAATATATAATCTACACTGAAAAAAGATTATAGTGAAAATGTAGCTTTAAGGGAGGCCATTTATTCTCTTGTAAAGGAATACTTTAACCTAAAAAAATTATCATTTGTATGTTATTCACCCCGTGTTTCGTTGAACCTGTGAAGAAAACAATTTTTTTTCTCACACACCTCTGGTGAACGAAGAATCCAAAAACAGGAAACTCTTGATGAGTTGAAGTAAAAGGGGTCTGCGTTTACAGCAAAACTAAATCAATACATCCATTCACAAACTCAAACAACTCGTGCAGTATAATCCAAGTCTCATTTAGCTGGTCATATGCTTAGTACTTCCCAGACACATGCATTTTGGCTTATAAAACTGAACCGAAAGTGAAACTTTTCTATGCACTCTTCAAAGACAATCTCCATTGATAAAAACAGCCATTTTACTTTGCTGCACACAGGTGTGGAAAAAACAAAGGTTTCATCACCAAGGCAACATAATGGGGTGTGAGTAATTGATTTACAAATGATCATTTTGTGGGTGAAGTTTAAATGTGACTCCTGAAGGTATCTACATGCAGCGGACTCCTTTATGGCTATATATTATCTGTAACACCTGGTAAGTTTACAAAGATATGTGACCTTTTTTGTGTGCAGATAAAATATTATACAGCTTCCCAAGTTTGTAAATGGATCTTTTAATTTAGTTTTTCTTTTTTTTTAATGTGGGTGCCTTTACTACAATTCACAGAGGATTTTCTCAGTTTTTGGATTCTCAGTTCATCGTGGAGGGGTGCGAAAAAAAACAGTTTCCTTAACAAATGGGATGTAACAGTAATTTATATACAAATGATCATTTTATGGCTGATGTATTCCTTCATTTAATACCACAAGGCAGTAAACGAGAAGATGTAAATACTGCCACTTTGTCCAAAGTGTTGCTTACTTCAGAAATACTCTTGTGACATGGTTCTGCATGTTGGGGGTGTGTCCACATTATCTAATTACACCAAACATCCTGCACTAACAGTTGCTTTGTTGATGATGTCTCGTGGCATGTAAACATTTCAGTTAAGACTGCTCTTGTTGCTGTGGTTATTCTTACAGATGAATGGACAAGTGCCTTAACATAGTCACAGAGATGCTTAGACAGTGTAGATGGCTGCTGAATTACTTGAGGTGTCTCCTGCTGGTGGACTTGCTGCCCTTTGGTGTGCATGAATCATGAATCCCTCTTTATGTTCTGTTCTCTCTCAGGGTGCGTGATCACATTAGCGTATTTACAGGGGGGCAAGTCGAATCTAATTTGACATTTTATTTGATGTGTACTGGTTGGCATCCATCTCCTGGGAGATGAGAGCTGAACCTGTGATGATATCATCCAGACATTTTGTAAGAATCAAAGAGGAGCACTTATGTGTTTATTAGTGTGAACATAAAACAACTCATAGCATAAAGAGAACATACCATAACCTAAGCATGTGTGCCTCGTCTTTGGTGTCTTGCAGTGTTTCTATAGGTAGTCCTGGGCTTGGTCCCAAATGACGGCGCTAAATGAAATCAATGTTGCCTTTGTTCAGGGGGGCTTGCTTTTCATTTCTCAAGGTTGCAGTAATCGTGGCTCTCCAGCATCATAAGCATTCAGAAATTTTCTTTATTGATGTGTTTTGTTCACGTTATGGGAGAAACTTGATTGCTATCTAATTTCTCACCACCTGAGAGTTAAATATAGGTAATCTAATGTCATTTGTGTATCTTTTAAAGCCTGATTAGATTAACATATTTTAGTCCTCCTCTCAAGGGAGGACAATGTTCTAAATTAGCCACGTTCCACAAAATCACCAGATACCATGAAATGAACTATACTCCCCTCAGGCTCAATTTGGAAGCTGTTAGTAACCACTCAGTGAAACATCAAAACAGTCAAAACTTTTGCCCTAGTTTTGGGTCTGTGTTTTTCTCCTTTCAACCATCTCTTTTGGTGTACCTCTCTGTTGCAGTGAAAAAACAGCAATTAGTGACACCATATGGCAGAGAACGGCGAGTCCGCTTTGAACACCTCCCAGCTTGAACTCCTCCATATGCTGAGGAATTTGCCGTGTTTGTTGTCTCTCATTAATGAGAAAAGCGATGCACTGTTTTTCCTATTTCAATTTCTCACCTGTTTTCTCCGTCATGGGCGGCAGAGGCGTGCATCCCCGCCTACGCCTCTGGGTTTTGCCGTCTGCTGGCCTATCAAGCGGACAAGTTTGCTAAGTCTCATTGTGTCAGGAGCACCTGGTTGATTTTGCTATGTATAGGCTGTGTGTAATCCTGTACTGGCAATTTGCTTGTGATCAGATAATACTGATGGAGATTGCAGCAGACCCAGTTTCACGATCAGTTTGGGTTTTGCGGTTATGCTGAGGGCAGTCACAGCATTTGGCGAAATGCTGCAGTATTTTTTCGTGTATACATATGATTTTATTAATGAGTTTTAACAAATATAATGCTCTTCTATTCTGATTCTGTGTGCTTCTGCTCCTATTAAAAGCTTTTTTTCAATTCAGCTTCATTGAAAAGACAAAGTTACAGAATAACACAAAGTCAAACATAGAGAGTCAAAGCGACAGACTGAAAATGAACAATGAAGACAATAAATCAGTAAACCAAAAAGAAAGCATTTTAAAATCATGTAGAAGACAAATTACCAAACAGGTTATCACGATGAATGGTCCAAATACATTTCTTGTGAATTACATGTCCAAGAGACTTCATTTAACTAAAAACAAATATCAAAGAAAATTTTTAAATGGGGATGATTTCACGTATATAGATTTGTCTATGTGAAATTTTAGGAAATTCTGCAGTATTGTTTAGTTTTTATAAGCATCTGATGTCAGTCTGGTTAAGGATGATACAAATCAAAAATGGTGAAGACAAGAGTAAAGGTCAAAGGCAGCAGAGGTCTGCATGTCTGGAAGAAATGAGTGCCACACTGAGTGTATCAGATGGATGAAACAGGGAAGAGAGAGAAAAGCAAGAAAATGAGACTGGACAAGCAGAGGGGAGAGAGAGAGCCCACACACCAGTTTTTAAGCTCCTGATTGCTGGTGGGACTGGCATGGATCCTCAGGTTGGCACAGTGCCAGGGTGACATCCTGTTGCCAGGGGCGACATTATGGTTCGACCGCAGCCAAAGAAGGACCAAGCAGACGGTCACCTTGAGCCATGCCAGCCTCCTGTTTAGTTCTGACACCACCATTTATCGTCTGCGGCTCCGGATACCACAGCTTTTCACACACACATATGTGCCCACGCTCGCGCACAGACACCGAAACAAACACACTGTGTTAAAAATAGCTGCAGTGCACCCCCCCCCCCAATCACACCACTGGGAGTCAGCAGTTTAGCTGAGTGGTTAAACAGACTCAGAGCGAGTCTTCAAGGCTGCCCAACATGAAGCCATTACTCTGTTGTATCCTCAGAACTGAGGCAGTAAGGCCAGTGTGTGACAGAGCTGCAGCATAAGATATTATATATTCTGCTGCTTCTTCTTCTTGTCTTTCCAGATTGTGTTTATGACTCGTTGCCATAGCGGCAGTCGCATGACAGCCAGCACAGGCTTTTTTTTCTTCGCCCTGTGGGCTTATTGGCCATGTCTTGTTCAGCTTCTGCTTCTGTAACAGGACATTATGTTTGATAAAATGGTGTGTGTGTGTGTGTGTGTTCTAAGAGGTATTTAGTACGTCAAGTCCATGGTAGTTTCTCTGTGACAGCCTCTATTGCAGATCAGATTGTTATCTATTTGACCTGACAGTCAGTGAGGGTTTGAGAGACATATCACAAGATTAGGTCACTGAGGGTCCCACCTATACAATATGGAGGGTGAACCCACCTTCATCTAATCTAAACCCTTCTGTCAAAGATCACACCTTCATGAAGGTCAAAATGTGTTTGAAAAATGTTAGTTCAGCAAAGCAAAATGTCAAACATGAGCATCTTTTTTTTAAAACGATTGAAAACAGGAGGAAAGAAAATGACACTTGATTATTTTTCTCTCTCTTTTTTTTAAATAGGAGTATTTCACTGCTCGAAAGATGGTCTTTTCATAAAAGTGGACTGTATATGCAGTAGAAAGATACAAATAGTGTGTCATGACAGGAGAAAAGAGAAAAATGGCTGTGATGTTCACTTTGGCTCAAGAGTGAGGAAACTACCAGAATGCTCTGTGCGGACTGGTGCAATAAATGCTCCTGCTGGTGGATGACTAAATTGGAGGAGGTCCATTAAAGCCCCCAGGAACAGTGCTGGGCCTTGAAGCCAAATTTACATAGTGGCCAAACATGGAATTACAGCGTTGGGGTTCGGCACATGATGCCATGGGGTCCAAAAAGACTTTTTTCCCATAGCCTTATTAGTGTATACATATTCTTGAGCATCAAACCCCCATGAAAATACTCATTTCATTGTCATGATATGACCCATTTGGTCCAATGAGATTTCAAAAGTCTACAAGAACTGCACATTTAAATAACTATACCTTTTAAATTTGCAGAGCGCTAAGCTGGAAGTTGGCGTAGTTAGTTTTTAGCTTCATGTGCCACTGAGCAACTTTCATAGGAATGAATGGGGCCCCACCTCCAAAGCTGTATCCACTGCTCTTTATATAAACACCGTTTGACACAATAAATAATATGGCGGCTGGCTGATAACAAATGATACTGAATAAAAGTTAAACAGTAAGCTAAAATATGTTTCATTCACTTTTTTAGTCAGAATTTGGCAGTGTAGTAACAGAATCTTGGTTTATAGTTGATCAGCACTGCCTAGTCTTACACAGTTTTTTCAACCAATACAGGAAACAGTATGGCGTCCCCTTCTTGTTCACAAATTCTCATATTACAGCAAAACAGTGCACCAAAATATGTTTCTGAAATCATTTTAGTCGTGAAATAAGCAATTCAGTTACTGAATCTGTTTTTTTCAATCGTCACTGTCTAGTTTTATTGTTAGATCTGAGTTTGGTTTGAGTTTTAGAGAGAGAGAGAGAGGAGTGGATTCTCTCTTGATCTACACTTTTATTCTCTGCACCTGTGCTGATAGACGCACTAAAATGTGAAAGTACAATTTGTAGTGCGAGCAACAGCCTCAGACACAGCTCAGATCTCCTAGATGACACAAAACGCGTCATCTGGCAGATTTAAGCTGTCAGATGAGCAGAGAGATCTGGGCACATGTAAGATAAAGAGAGGTTTACCACAGCTCATTTACTCACAGTTCCCACATTGTTATGACAACACAGCTGGCTGAAATTCTGCAGTGTCCCTTAAAGAAATGACACCCCCTTTTGGTATTTCTGTGAAGTGTTTCTGCCAAATTTGATGTCTGTTGCTTTAGCTGAACTTCACAGGGTAGATTGCCTAAAATATTATGCAACACAAACATCATTTAATGAAACTGGCCACACAAAGATCCTTACAGATGTCCACCCAGCGTGGACCATTACATTCAATGCGGAGCACAGTTACAGCTTTGAGCCTCACTGATCTCATGATACAGTTCCTTCAGCATTTCTAAAACGTCTCTGATTCTGTCTGTCAGATTGAGGCATCAGATAGTTTTGATGGACGTACGGAACAATGTCCTCCTCACAGATAAAATCCTCACACCTCAGCCTGTGACCTCAAGGCACATTCAGCCTCCGTCTGTAATACTTCGAGTCTCATGCATGCTCTTATCTTTCACCCACAGACACCTCTGTCCCTTTTTTTCACCTGTCACAATGTGATAGGATGGTGGAAAATTCAGCCTCTGGCGGGCCATTTAGTACTGGAAGGTTTTTAAATAGAGGTCAGATGGTGACCTCTGAGAGGTCAGCTGGCCGGTTAATGTGATGATTTCAGCATACCTGAGTTAGTAGTAAAAATAACTCATTCCCAGCTTTTATGTTAATCTGCTTGGAGCACCAGATGGTTTGGGTTTATCACAGCAGTAGATATTTTCATATAATCTGTCTCATTGAAAACAGCATTGACATTCAAAGTACGCCTCAGTTAGCCTGAATTGTATTATCCTTTTTATAAAAGGAAACATATCTTGTACACATATCTCTACTCAATCAGGTACTTTCTCTGCTCATGTAGTGTCATTGTTTACTCTTGGATTGAGTCACCATGTTCCTGGAGGGAGGGAGTCCGTGATCCCTTTTCATTTACCATCAATGCAAAACAAAGCCATGGAGATGCTGTATCTCCAGAATGCTGTTTCCTGTTGTGTTGCAGGCTGACATCTGTCCCCTTGGGCCCTTTCTTGCTCTGAGGCTTCCTGCTGCATACACAAACACAACCTGCCACCTGACACAACAAACCCTGTTTTGCTGCTTTTAATAATTCAAGAATGTTCGGTGAGAAAAAGTGTGCATTCAGGCAACGTTTAAGGAATTTGAAGGAAATGAATAATGCCTCAACAGAATAGGATTACTAACTGGACAGGTGGTTGTTGTTAGAGTAAAACAAAAGGCATGCATCTGCTGGCTGCAAAAAGAAATAAAACAGAAAATGGACCCAGTTGGATAAAAGTAAATACACTCAAGTGGTTGTGTGCGACAGGATTTTGTAGATGATTCTGGCTCTGCTCCACTCAGTATTTTTTTTTTCTCAAAGCAAAGACGGGACTTATAACTGAATTTACTGCTTTGGCCACAGTGATTTATTTAGTGCGCTGACGCCAGTCCTTTCCCTTTACTCGTCCCTGTAATGTGTGGCGGGCCACTGAACCTGGATAAAGAGCTTAGACTGTCTGACCCACTCCTGCACTCCCACACACACACACACACATACACACACACACACAGACTCACACACACACAAAATCATCACCCACACAATCATAGAGAGAGCACCAGAGAAACATCAAGCTGAAATATTTTTTCAAAGCCAAATTGAGTCTTTCTAATGCTCTTAGTGCCACTGAGTGGCGTTTTGATATGACCCCTGGTGCTCCTGGGGAATAGATGCTTTGTATCAGACGCATTTTCATTATGTTTGTGTATGGTGTTAAAATGTGGTTTTGTTCAGCAGAATGTATTCACCTGATAAAAGTGCTCCTGAAAAGTAGGAGGAAAATGTTTAGCTCAAATCCAATAATGCACAATGTAACACTGTTTTGCCACAGGAAATTATTTGGCTTTCTGCAGCATCCGTATCAGAAATAAATCTAATTAACTGTTTAAAATGATATTCAATTTTCACCTTAGGTGATGATAGTTTTTCAAATGGATTTATTCAAACTAGGGATGTACAATTAAACACAATATTATTTACATCACAATATGGTCAAGTATTTTTGAAAACGCAAAGGCTACAATTTTTGATAAAGGTAAAATGTGTTTCATCATAGCATTATAAAAGAAGCGTTGTTGGTATACAGAGATGCCCGTGCCTGCAGTCAGACATAAGGGGACATGCTTGTTTGTTTCAGACCCCAGCAAAATCAATTATAATTTTTAGATTTTTTCAGTGTAAATGAAATGCAAAAATTCCCTCTAAAATTGCACCTCATGAAACAATACATGTCAAAATAATTGTAATATGATTTTATTTACATATTGAGCAGCATTAGTTCAAAGCCACTGTTAAATTTTTAATTTTATAATTTTTTTAACAATTACATTATAAATGCTTTTTTTTATTCACTGGCATGCTCATCTGCTTCATTGCTGTGTGTGTGTATGTGTGTGTGTGTGCGTGTCAGTACTGCAGGTGCTGAAATAGCTGAAATTACTGTATCAGTGGCCTGGCTTTAATGAACACTGTGATATTTGGACATTTTTGTTACCAACAAAGTGCCTTCTCTGCACATCTGGCGCTGAAAAGGGAGTGATGGTGCTTGAAAGAGGAAAGGGGTTGTTTTGATAATCACTTTGACTTGTTCCCCCCTTCTTACTCTCTTTAATGCGGTGTCATTATTACTGAAATGTAATTAGCTATGCTAATGGGTTGGCATTTGGACTTCCGTCTCAGCACTTATGCTGGGACTGGTAAAAATGTGCTGTAAATGAAGTGGGGTTGCGAATAGAGAGGCTGAATGGGCACGTGAGGGTTGAGTGGACGTGCTGAGGGTGTGATAGAGGGTGTTATTGAGTGTAAGGGCTAAAGTGCTCTGGCGGAAGTGCAGAGAAGGGTTTTTTAAATTAGGAATTGTTGGTGGTGAAAGAGAAGAGCTGGAATCAGGAAGTGGATAAAGAAGCTGTTGGGAGGAGAAGAGGAGCAGAAAAGCCACCAAAACCTGTTAAATGATTTTGTGTGTCAGTGTGGTGGCTTGTGTGTGTGTGTGTGTGTGTGTGTGTGTTGGATATGTGCTTGATGTGTGTTTGAGTATGGAGCAATTACAGGTTACCTCTCTAGTACACAACAAGGCATCCCTTTAGTGCATGATAGCTTTAACAGGCATGTTCCATTAATATACTGCAGAAGAAGATGCATTAGAGAAATCTAACAGCAGCATAGTATCAACACTGCCATTAAGACTCTTACTAGAGCTGTTCAATCTTCCATGGTACTGTTCTTTGAATTTATATATCCACCAGCTTGAATTGTATTAAGATGATATAATTAAATTAATGCATTACTAAATTAATTCTTGACAGCAGAGTGTGTAACCTTCTGCAGGAGCGCCTGTCTGATCTGACCAAACGTAATCATGGCTGGTGAGTTGTGGAGTCATTAATAGATTAACAGAGATCAGAGATGCTCAAGTGCAGAGCAGGGTCATCCGGGAGGCTGTATTTTAAAAGCTGAGCTTATGCTGAGCTTATTCATTTTTTCAGCCCCATTTGTCCTGTGCTATACTGTACTTTTGCACTTGCAAAGGGAACTTTACAAGCTCAAAGCCTGTCCACTAGGTGGCGCTGTGTGTCTATACACTCCTCATAAGGCTAAATAAGAATTCTTGGCTGCTCAGAAAGAAAACCCAAATATCCTTGGGGTGAATAGATTACAATATGAGCAGAAGCAGCGTTACTCCGCCCTCCAGGAGACCGTATGTTTTTCTTTTAATGGCTGAAAAGAGGCTGTTCCTCCTCTCCTCAGGAAGCCTCACACCCCGCAGACATACCTGTGTGAGCGCCGGGCGCTGACCCACGTCCAACCTCCACAACCTCAGAGAGGGATCTGGTGTTTTGTAGGGCTGCCAGGGGCGCCATTAGGGATCCAGACCAGCTGAGGTTCAGTCTGTTTTAACCCTCAAACCCCCCCCACCTCTCCTCTTTCTCATTTGAAACACTCCTGAGATCTGCAGCCTAAAGGAGTCTGTGGGTTTATTCTTGCACATACAGTAGACGGGAAAACGATTCTGTTTCCATTCAGCTTATTTTACTCTGTGTGCTTGTGTGTGTGTGTGTGTGTGTGTGTGTGCGCGTATATGCACCTGCTCGCCCTGCATTTCTTCAAACTCCCATGGTGAAGCCTAATAAGTCCCATGAATCCTCACCATCTTGTTTTGATTTTGTCCCGGGGTTGTTTTTCTAAACAGTTTAGCTCTCCAGGGAAGTTCACCGCTCTCACTCTCTGCTGCTAACTGGAAGAATTCTTAAAAACATACCGACAAAAACAGAAATGTTGTGTTTTTATACACTATTTTTGAACCACAATGTCTATAATTGGTCTTCATTTACTGTAGTTTCCTTGAAAATGTTCTGCGTTCATTGCCAGGCTAAAAGGATTCTCATTGACAGGTTCAGCACCTTGGATAGTTCCTTCACACTTCTGAATTGAGGTGTAGCTCCTCAGGAATGATTTATTAGACACCAAAACACTTTTAAGTTGGAGGAGAGATTGTTATGAATGGAAACAAATTATACATGAGCTCATTAGTCAATAGTCTGTTACATTATTTATTTACATCATTGATATTGTGTGGGCTGCACAAACAGCGTAACGTAAAGAACAATAGATTTTTGCCTTTTTGACTGGCTGTAGTTTGCAGTTATATTATTGAGTCAGGACTGTGAGTGCAGTGTGAATGTCTCACTGGACTCTGCTATTTACTGCCGTAAAATTATGTTTTTATAGTCCAGGGTGTGCAAGTAAAGGCAATGTATATGTAAATATGAAAAATAGGACTGCACAAATATTTGTTTGAACTCTTACTCCCAGTATATCTATATTACCTGTCCACACATACTCATGCACATACACAGTAATAATAGTGTATATACAGACATGTGAAACGGACACTTATTTCCAATACAGGTCCGTGAGATAGGCTTGTGATGGCACTGTGACGGCCAGTTTCAGGGCTGTTAAAGGAAGGAGTGTCAGCAGTGTGATTATCAGCAGACAGATAGCGGATGACAGCTGCCATTGGTTATTGATGACTTTCATAATTAAAATCCCTTATGGGGGGAACCCAAAGAACAAAAGGGAAAATCACACAAATGATGAATGGTCCTTTCATCTTTAAGGCTGATATAAGACCCACCAGGCTATTCTGCATGAATATTGCTTTCCTGAAAACTCTCTGAATATGGTTTCAAAGAAGAGCCCAGTGTTTTTAATATTGCCAGACCTTGTGTGTGTGTGTGTGTGTGTGTGTGTGCGTGTGCGTGTGTGTTAGAGAATATGAGAGAAAAAATATGGGGAAAATATACAGAATAAGAGAGAATATAGTTTAGACAGAAACATAACTAGAAATCTATGAAAAAGAGAAGAGGTCAGTATACTGCAACACCAGTATTTTCTGCTGTAATTTTACTGCAGCAGTGGAGGGGGTTGGAATAATTTTGGCTCCATAACACAGGCTTGCTGCTGATCCAGTTCCTAGTATCAACTCCAGTAACCCTTGCGCTTGGAGAGTGTCTCTTAAAATGCTGAATTCTGAGTAGCTGGATGAACAATATCACCATTTGTCTGCTGTGATTTTTGTTTTCCACCTGGTTTGATGTTGCTGTTTTACAAGCAGCATTTCCACTGCAATACAGATCACACATTCAGAGTGAATGAAGGTTAAAACTGTCTTAACGAGGGCTGTCCTGAATATTATTTTTTTGGCATTGAAGCCTAGTTAGAAATATCCACGATTAATTGAAGCTTTAAGGAGGGCTAATGAAAGACGTGCCTGGGTCAGACTTTTTATTTTTCCGCATCAGATGTTTTTGGGTTTTGTCAGTCCATCTCATTTTCATGAACACTGAATCTCAAGAATGCTTTAAAGGGATTTTGTCATATTTGGCATAAATGTCCACTTGGACTCAACTATGAACTGATTAGATTTTAGGTCAAAAGTCAGGGTCACTGTGACCTTGCATCTCTGTCATTCTCTTGAACACAATATCTTAGCAACACACAACAACACATTCTCTGAATGTGGCACAAACGTCCTCTTGGAAGATGAATTGATTTGATGGTGGTCAAAGGTCAGTGTTACCTTGTCAAACCTTGGGAAAATTACCTCAAAGTTGGCACAAAAGCCCCCTTGGACTCAATTATGACATGTTATATCCAAAATGTGATAAGTCAACTTCACTGTGACATTATAATGTTCTGCAAAAACACTTGTCTGAGCATTTCTTAGCTTCAAAACTCCTAAACAAAAGGGGAGACATTTGGTCAGATACTACCACCTTCAAACTGTGGCGGTTGTACAGATCTACTGTGCTGCCTGGGGAACAATGTGTGTGAAGCATTCGTGTTTTTACAGGCCTAGATGTAAACTGTGACTGCAACTTGAATGGTGTGCAGATGCATATTACGCCGAGGTGGTAGTTCAGGTTTGAAACATGTTTTCAGTCGATGCGTGCAAAATAATGTGACAAATAGTCACTTTGTTAACATGCAGGTTGCCATGACATTGTCCATAATAGCTAGAAAAAAACAAACTTTGCAAGATGGCTATGCTGTAACTTACCTTTTTTCGAGTGATTTACACAAGTTGTTGTAAGTTTTTGATATATGCCAGTTTTCTTTGGCACACTTTGAAACTATTTCAGACTCTCTTTTTACCATCTTGCCAGTATATTACATGTGGTCAAACTGTCCCAGTTTCAGTGGTGCTGGTCTGCTGACGTTGACTGATATTACATGAGTGCAAGGTGGAGTCACAAAGCTATCGCTAAATATAAATGTCCCCGTCTGAGGAAAAACTAATGATAATCTATGTTGATGCTTAATGAATAATGTTAGATTTCTATTACTGAATTTAATGGCTATTTGGGGCTTTTGGGATGTTATTGGGATGTCATTTGTGTCAACCCTACCTTTACCCTGTTTTTCGTTTTGTTTTTTTGTTCTAGACTTGCCTACATTGTCTTCAGACACTTTAAACTCTTATCTTGCTGAATATTACCTTCTGTATGCCATCCAAACTTATCCTCAGATATTGTATTCACCTCGACTGTATATTGTTCAATACAGTACTCCCTCCCGGGGAGAAAACAAACAGACAGATACACTGTGCGCGACTGTGGTTGAGATGAAAACCGATCCCTTTTGAAGATGTTACAGTAGCAGATCAGACAGGATGACTGCCAGTGATACTGTGCTCCCCTGCAGGCTGTATAGAGTAGAAAGCTGCAAGCTCAGAGCACTGCATGGTATCTGTGTGGATGAGACAGACAGAGGAGGGGTATTAGAGTGCCGGGAACACATAGGGAATTCCTGCACGTCTGTCCTGATGCTGTGTTAGAACATGTGTGTGTGCACTTGTGTGTGTGTGTGTGTGTGTGTCTGTGAGTGTGTGTGTGCGTGTGCGCAATGCTGTCAGAGTAGAGCTCACACTTCCTCCCCTTCTAACCTGCTAAACGGTCGCATTCAACCCACCCAACACCCTCCCCACTACTCAGTTCTCTCTCTCCACATCGGTACGGGGCTGCTGTGACATCACTCATTCCCACGCACTCTGATTGGCTGGCTACTGGAGGGAAGTGGATTGTTCCCGCAGCCTACAGTGAGAAATTAAGAGAGAGAGAGAGAACGTGGGAGGGAAAGACAGAGGTAGAGAGTGTTTGAGAGGGAAGGAGAGAGCGGGACTAAGCAAGAAAGATTGATGCTGAGGCAAGCCGACACTGCACTGCTGCCACTCTCTCTCTCTCTCTCTCTCACACACACACACACACAAACAGTCTTGCGTACACTCACATCACACTCCCAAGCTGCTTAACAGGCAGGAAAAACACTGAGTCTGACTGAGTCTGCAGCCCGTTACGTTACTGCAGGACAGGACAGAGGACAGAGGACGAAGAACAGGAGGGTGATACCTTCCTCTGTGCTTTTGCCTCAGAGCAACAGTTTCACCGCTGTCATCTCAGGAGGTCCAGCGCTCCAGGGAGCTCTTTTAAGACACCTCCCCAAAAATAAGAGAGGGAGAGGCAGCAAGGGCAGGAGCAAGGGCAAGTGTAGCCTCTCTCCCGGAGGTGAATGTCCTCTCAACGTCCCCATGAAAGCAGGCGGGAATCGAGGCGTAGTCTGGGGTACAAGATGGCACGACGAGCAGGGGGCGAGGGCTCCCCGAAAAAGAACACATCCCTCAACCTGGTGGCGGGGTTCTTCCACTACCTCCGCGGTAAGTGGGATAGTGTGTGTATGAATGTGTGCCTCTTACTGAGACGAAGAGTGTGAGAAAAAGAAGTATATTGTGTGTGTATTTTGTATGTGTGGTAGGGTGTGCGTGATTATATGTGGCACTGCAGTATGGACTGTATGTGCATGCTGTATATGAGTCTGTGCATTTTGCTTTGTAATTTCCTCACAAAGTGCTTCCTGCCGATTTTTTCGGGCTGTGGACACGGTGTGCATAACGCAGAATGTGCAGAAATTTGAAGGGGGGCGTTTCCACTTTGGCAGAGTGTGTGTCTGTCTGTGTGTGGGGAGGTCGCTGAGGTCTGAGCCTGCAGCAGGTGAATCAAGCGCACCCAGTAGACAAGCACCAGCTCACTGCATGTGTCACAGCACAGCAGGCAGACTGTCAAAATGTTTGATTTCTTATCTCACCGTTTGACCCTGTGGCGGTCCGCCTGTCTGCTCATCTGTATTTGGATACCATGCATTCAGCACTCTCTGTGACTGTCTCACTGCCTGATAAATTAGATTAGATTTTGAAAGACATACCATAATGTTTTTTTCGATTTGTTTCCTGTCACATTATCCATCTTATGGGGAAATGAGAAAAACAGAGAATGCATCACAATGGTTGCTTTTAAAGAAGCTGTATTTGAATGATATCTCATTAAGGTCATCTTCACTGCAGGGGGTCAAAGTGGGAACTCAGGGGCTGCAGATGAGACTAATGATGATACAAGCCAATATTAGCCGAGAAGGTAATCAAGTGTGTTAAAACGCCGCTGTGAGGCTGGGTTGCTGAGGATGGCTGTTCTCCTTTGTGATATTCAAAGAATGTGAATGTGCGTGTGCTTAAGTATGTGCGCGCAGAGTTCAAAGTCACCTCGTCCCTGAGACTGAGAGGCTGGCACCACGCTCGTGCAGACATGTTCTCCGTCACACATGCTCCAGGATGTGGAGGGGTACATCTTCCCTATTCTCCTCCAATATTACCGCCCATCAATATTTGATTACTCCTGGACCCAATCAAAAGATTAATTCATAGAACGGGGACCTGCTCAGTGGCACGTATGACTTTGCGTGAATGTATCTGCATTATGTATGAACAACTCCCCCCTCTGCCTCCTGCCTCTCTGATGCACACACGCACACCACTCTTCACTGTTCTTGTCTGCCCACAGTACCTAGTGACACACTAACCAACTTGAGTGTAATCAAAGCGTCAGCATATTTCATTAAGGTAGAGGGAAGCACTGTGTCAGACGTCCTCTCTCGCTGATAACATGCTTATCTCAAGGATATTGCTCTGTGGCATAGATGGGACAGAAAAAAAAACCACTGCCACATGTGCCAGTCACTGTACATGATTGGTCCCAGGCAGCCTATACATCTGGTTGGTGTATGTTATAATGGGATTCATGTGACAGCTGCACATGAATTTGTCGATTACAGATGTAACCATTGCAGGAGTCCCAGTTGTTATTACACAGACTGCAAGCAACAATGAATTTTGCCATCAATAGGGAATCAGGAAGGAGAGATTACAGCAGTGAGGCAGTAGTTGGTTCTAAAAATCCTGCAGAGCATACAGTTCTCAAAATGCCCGTATACTATGTTTACCTGTGTGAGTGTTTGTATATGTCAGGAATTGGAGTTGACAAGATTTTATTTATACCAATGCCATTAGTGTTTCTCTTTATCTGTCAGATTCTTACTCGATTCCGTTCCTGATTTCCGTTTTTGTTCCTGATTTTCTGCGGGAAAAGTAGGCATATACACTTTTTTAGTGTAAATGCAACTGTTTATTATCTTTGAATGTGAACACAATGTAGATGTAAATAGAGAATATTTGTACAGCATTTGATTTTAATGAGGTTTTCCTTATCAAAGAAAAAATCTGCTAAGCTGGCCTCAGGGTTCCCACAGTTATGGAAAACCTGCAAAAGTCATAGTATTCAACAAAACTTGTTTTCCAAGCCCAGCGAAGTCATGGAATTTTGTTGTTTGCTATGAAACTCTTCTTCACTTTCTCCCTGCGTTCTGTCTTCCTCCATGTATGTCAATTACCTGGAATTATTTTTTAATATGACATGTTTGAAAAACACTGGACAAGCGGGGCAAGAGAAATAAAATTGTGAGAGTGTGATTTGGCATGTTTCCATCTTTATGCCTCACTTCTGTTTTAGTCTGTGCTGCATTTTTGCGAGATTGAGGAATTGACATGGACAGCCTAGGGGGGTTCACTTGTCACTCTGAAAGCCGATATATGTACTTTGGTTTTGTTTTAACTGGTCTGAATGTAGAGCATGTTAGTTTAAAAGTACAGAGCTTTTTTTTTTCAAACAAATTAATCAATTGGCCAACCAAACTTTGGGCTGTCACTCACCCACAATAATATCATTGACATTTGATGTGAAGTGTAACATACTGCTTTTAATTTTTTTCTCCCTCCCATTACTATTATTATTTATTACTATTGTCATTATTATCATTGTTATTATTATTATTATTACCTAATTTTAAATTTTATTCAATTAATGTAAAATGACGTGTTTTATGAAAACATTAAAAAAAAGAAAAAACTGTGGGAAAGATAGTGAATATGATTGTATGAGCAGAAATAAAAACTAAGTTGAAAATAAACACATTATTGATATTTAAGCCCATGTTGCATAGAAAGATGTTTCAGCATATTGCTGGTCTTTCCACACTTACTTGAAATTATCATTTTAAAGACATTACCACTGTTGTAATCTTTCTTTGTGAAATTAAACAAAGATTTGGACTATTTTTTTTTTCTCACAACGACGAGCCCTTGTAGTTGTAGATTTCCAGCAGCGTAATGGACGAGTTTGACATCATTGTTTTCCTTGCACAACTGTCAGAGAACATATGGGAATCCAAATAAAGACCATGACACACTTGGATGGATCAGACAATTTTTGAACAAACAGGTTCAGAACTCCTTGATTCCCACTCAGGGACATGTACTGTTATGTTTGCTTGTGAACATGTGAGCGAAAGTGCTTGATTTATGTCTTGTCCTCATTTAAGTTAAGTGGCTTTTTAGGGGACATCGTCTGCAGACATCTATGCTATTGATTGTGCCTTTGCTAAATGGGCTTTATCGCTGTAGCCACCACAAACAATGTCCTTCCTGATACAGGGGTAAATGAGTACATTTGGACTAAGGCTGGCTTTGTGTGTGCGAGAGGTTTAAAGCAACAGATTGCATGCTTGAACTGTGGTCAAGAATGAATAAACCCTCTTATAGATCATGGCAGAAGTACATGTCATCCTCCATATGAAGAAACAATGCCCTTCTACCATCTAAAGGGCATTTCTGAGAGCAGGATTTTCTGTCCACAGTAAGAGGAGTCCAGTTAGTGAAAATGTCATCCTTTAAATGTCAAATGCCTTCTCTTACACATCAGTGTAAGGTGTGATGTGGTGTGACTGCGTTCAGACACATCAGACGGGAAGTAATAATATCAAAGTTAATTAGAGTCACAATCCAACTCTGCAAGTCCAGTCAACTGTCTAAACAATAGACAATGAGAAGATTTTGTTTTAATCGCTGCTTTGTTTATTATTGCATGTGACTGATAGTGACGCTCTGGGCTCTGATTTACAGATGAGCAGGAGGCTGTGCAGAAAAGGACATTCACGAAATGGATCAATTCCCACTTGGCAAAGGTAAGAGAGTCTGGTTGATTCCCACCGCTGCTGCCAGCATTGTGTTGTCTCTTTACACACACACTGGTGCTGGTTAAAACTTCACCCATCTAGAGCTTTTCCACTTCCAGTTACTTTGTTCTTCTACACTCGCTCGCTGTGCTCTCTGTGACTTTTGCTCCATTTCCAAAACACACTGTGGAGCTGGTCATGGGACCGACTGTGCCAGCTAAGACCACACACACATTCATTCTTACTCGCATGCCTTTCATACTCCTTTTTATTCCTCCAATCTCATATAGCTCGTAGCAAGGATTTACCCTCACTCTAATTATCACTTTCACATTACAGCATTTAATACACTGGGTATCTTTTTTCCTGCGAGCTACTGTCAATAATTTAAGTCTTAGTAACCTGTAAGCTCTCTATCTCAATATGGAGCAATTTAGATTGTTCAGGATAAGAGTTTGAAGTTAAAGACTGCCCTTCATTTGCCTTCTTAATGAGCTTGGACACCAGTATATCTGTCACTTAAATACACTTAATGCAGCTGCATGCTGAGGGGGCATTGTATGCGTGTAATTATTGCATTATACTGCATTAGCCTCCTCAATTTAACCCATTACCCCTCGAATAGTATTTCAGGAATGGGTGGACAAGGCAAATATGGCACAGTGCAACACAATTAAGTGTTATTTCAATCTGCAGTGCTCCTTTCAAGGTTTACTATTTGATTACGACAGCTGTGGAGGCCTTGAACCTCGGTGACGTGGAGCAGAAAATTCATTTGAAAAGCACTCTGGAGGGAGCAAACCTTGACGTAATATTAAATATCATGTCTCAGGACCGTGCCAGCAGAAAATTACACACAGCCCAACACTAAAATGCCTTGAATTTTTAATAGCGTTTAGGTAAGCACATAGTTTATTTATTGAGTCATTTTGATGCAACAGGGTAGAGCCACGGTCCTTTTGCTATTTCTTGGTAACTGAAAATGTTGGGGTTTAAGTGATTTGGAAGGATGATAAGGATTCAGAGGGACACAAAGGACAAGGACCCCCAAAACATCTGTATTAAAAGGTGTAAAAGAATGATTCAGCATTTTGAGTAATGCTTTTTTTGCTATCTTGAGATGATTATTACCATCTTTAAATCTGCATTGTAAATGTGTAGATGGGCCTGGCAGCTTATATTAAGACTGAAAACAGCCCTTTCATGCTTCCTAATTGCTGTTTTTAAATCTATAAAAAACTCTCTGAAGCCTGATTTTGCTCACAGGGATTACTTTTACGTACTTTTACCTCATGATGTGGAACTCTGGCCATGTTTAATATGAATATTTGACATTGTAGCATTATGAATATGACAGAAAATAAGGAAAAGCATAATATGTCCCCAGTAAGTTAAAGTAGAGTAACAGTGTCTGGTCGACCAATAGCCCTGAAACTGAAGCCTTATTCTTGGCACAAAAACACCAATAAACTGGCTAAACAAAGATCCGGAAAATTTCATTTGAATTCCATTTAAATGCACTTTAATTAACCGATTCAGCTAATCAATAGATTTGTGATACGATCACACAAGTCCATCAGAAGAGATAACAGTATTCATTCCTCACGGCTCTCTCTCTACCTTGTTGATCAAATTAGTTGCTCTCCTCCTCCTTGACCATCATATAACTGTTTACCCTTTCACCCGATGCCTGACGTTGCCATAGTAACACTGATTGGCTCATATTTGTCTTCAACAATGTCTTGGTCGTCAAGGCAGCTTGGTAAATGTTCAGAGAGCTTTGTGATGAGTAGAGGGTAAAAGTCAATTCAGCAGGTGGGGAGGATCTCATGTAATAAGTAGGTCCATTTTCTTCAACGTGTCACTCTGTAAACAAGTACAGATGAAATGGCATCCTATCGGCTCGTCTCACATCTAAAAATTCGCAAAGAGCCGTTTAAAGAGAAAAAAAATGTGTGAGACAGACAGACAGAAGCTTTAACAGTTGGTTTGCTCTCAGAAGGATAGATCGTGCCCTTGGCTATGCAGATGATTAGGCCACTCCAGTTATCACAGGTCTTTAATTCAGCGCCTAAAGGTATGTGATTAATCGTTGGGTGAGTTGAGACATGGCACTATCACTCCCCTCCCCCTTACTTTTCCACTCCACAGGTACAACAAAAGAAGTCTTATGAGCTCTGACAAAGAGTTTCTATGAGAGGACGTATTGGAGCCGGTAATTTATACAGAAGATTAATGACTCTCATTACTCGGAGTAGTTCACCAGATTAAGTCACCAGCTATAGACTAAAAGTATAAACTGTTGGAGGGCAGTGGAGCAGCACTTTTTGCAGTTTTTCTTTCTATTTAAATAGAGGGTGACATTGTTTAGAGCCAGCAGTTACATATATTTGGGGAATTTTGCTTTGTTTTGCTTAGAAGGTAGAATTTTGGTTCTAAGGCTTGTTGTTGCAGAGCTGCTTCCTGCACTGCAGTGGAGTGACAAGGGGGCAAATTCAGTGAGCGGGTCCCAAGTTTCCATTTTGACAAATCCTTTCTGAGAAGGTTAAAGCTTAATTACTAAGTGACCGGTGTGAGCTGCAGAGGTCTCCTCGTCGCTCAGGCGTTTTCCAGGCAGTTTTAGTACAGTAATCAGTGAACCAAGTGTTCTAAGAGATTACAGTAGCAGTAAAGTGAAGCTCCAAGCTCCACTCTCTGTGTTTACTTCCCTGCTCCCCCTTCTTCCTTTACTGGGGGAAAAGGGGGATTGAGCGGATGATATACTCCATGCACACTAAATTCAAACTTAGCACATCATGGTGCATGATATGTGCCTCGGTACTGCACTTAGCTGCAAGGATGTTTTCCATAACTGCTACATTTTCAACCTGTCAACTATGTTTGTAGCCTCCTAGTTTTCCTTATTTAGCTAAAATTTGGTACAGACTAATGACTGTATTTAAAGACTAAGGACACGTCTCCACTTTCTACTGCTACAGCAATCAAGCTAAAATATCCAGCATACAGGCGATGTCATCCTGCGCTGGTGACATTATTTGGAGCCAGACTGGGCAGTAGATCTAGGGTAGCGGAGCTGCAGCCCATACACCCAACTGCAAACAGCACCATTGATTGTGTGCACACTAAGCTGTCAGTCATAAGATAGTCCCCCTTTTTATAGCATCAAATTACTATTATAACCATACTTATCAGAAAAAATAGCACTTGAACAAACAACAAAATCTAAATCAAAATGACAGAAACAATCTTTGGGAAACATTTTTTTGACCTGTACAGAGATGTTTTGGTTTGGCCATGTTCCATTCATTAATGTGAATAGGGTAGGGTTTATGACCACCGGGGAGAGATCAAGATGTTATGGCCTCACCTTTGGGGAGCTGATGTGCCGATTAAACAGAACAGACATGAATGGTCCCCAGACGAGTATTCTTAATGACTTTGACAATCCCTGACTTTTAGCGTCACTTTAACATTGATATTGTGGTTATGAATGAAATTCCTCCACACTTGGGTTGATTGCCATTAAATTTGGTACAGACATTCACATTCCCATCATGTTAAATTGTAATAACTGAAGGGATTTTTGGACTTTTCATCCAACACCACCAGCAGGTCAAAATTTCAACTTGTCGAACCTGTTGGTTTATGACCTAATGCCTGCAAGACCCTTGTGTTTACTTCTAATTAGCAAGCGTTCTCATACTTATACACTCAGCTGAGATGCTGTACTAAGTAAAATATGTACCTGCCAAACATAATGTTTTTATTGCCATTGTGAGCATGTTGGTACACTAACATGTAGCTAATAGCACTACTGTGCCAAAGTACTCACAGCCTTGCAGAGCCGCTAGTGTGACTCTAGACTTGTTGTTTTGTTTAAGATAAAATAATAAATGAAGACAAAATATAAATGTATATGGGCCCCACAGTGGTTTGAGGATATGTAGAATATTTGGAAGGGCTTGTTGGCCACGTAAATGTGAAATGGTAAATGGACATGCATTAGCATTATGCCTTTCTAGTCTTTCAACCACTTGAAGCTCTTTCACACTTCTTGTAACATTAATCCATTCACACACACATTCATACATTGGTAGCAGAGGCAACTGTAAGATGCCACGTGCTACTCAGCTTAAATATTCAAACGCACTCACAGTAGGAAGCATCTGGGGTTCAGTATCTAGCCCAACAATACTTAGAAAAGCAGACTGGGGGAGCTGGGGTTTGAAGTGACAGTCTTCCAATCAGTTTATTTTTTGTGCATTTTTTGCCATGCAGTTTATTGTATTGACGACTGCAGTCCTGTCATCCTTTGTTGAGTTTCCCTGCAGCCATTTTCATGAAACGTCACAGTCAAAAAGTATTCTAAAGAGTCATTTATCCTCTACCATAAGTCTATCTGGGATGTTTCCAAATTATAATACAAATTACTGTGATTCTAAAAGTTACTCACATTGTTGCTTTTATGTCCAAATTATGCCCTTTAAGAAGCTTACAAATAACTTAACTTTTAAAATATTTGGACAAAAAGCATCTGGTGTTAATCCTTCCTTTAAACTTTTAACCATTTCACTTCAAAATGAGACCCCTCTGTCTTCTCGTTGTTTCTGCACCTCCCTCCGTCTTTCGTGCTGTTGATCTTTTGGAATCCACTGAGTCAAGTGTACCGACGGGAATGACACAGGAGTGCAGACAGACGCACATCCTGAAACTCCTCTTCTCACAATCAATTATGGCCTAGACACTCATATGTAATTAGCTCATTAAGACCTTGATTTATTTTTTTTAGCTCATGTGATTTAGCCGAGGAAATGGATATTACTTTCTTATTTCGTAATTAGTCAGAAATTTCCTCATTAGCTTTGGGATTATAATGAACAAATAGGTAAATTTAACTTCAATTAGCTCATGGTATAATCTATCCCTTTGAAGAGGTCTTTGTAAGTGTTTCCTCTGTCATTTTATGATAGGGGCACAAGTGCTGTCTGGATATTCTAATATCCAAAGCCATGAAATGACATTAGAAGAGGAATTAGCCAAAAGAGCTGCTGTATTTGCTAATTAATTTTGAAAGACGGGAGGTTCGTGTCCCCTCTCTCTTTGCCTTCTATCATTTTTCTCGCTGCCACTCTTTCTACTCAATTATACCCCTCTTGCGTATCCACGATGCTGGGGGTTGTATGTTTTTCTCTCTCTCACCACACACACACTCAATTTGCACATGCTAACACAGACACATTTCTGCTTCTGCCGTTTTTCTGTCTCTCCTTCACTCCCTTTGCTGCTAATCTCCCTGTGAATGGCTCGCTCGTCTGAATGCGCCCCCCCCCTAAACCTCTCCTCAACCCCCGCATGTGACTGTGCTTTAAGAGAAATCCTTGATGTGGCGCCGGCAAGAAACAGAGATATGTGGATTTCCCCGAGTCTACAAGTCTGTGTCAGGTCAGGGAGGAAGTCAATGAGAAGGATACAGTTTGAAATCATCAGCATATTTTAGGATTTGGAGACCCCATTCAGAGCCTGCTGAGCCTCTGCTTATGGCTGACTCTAGCTGTCAGTAATACTTCACAGCCAAAACTCTTTTGGGGCTTCAAGTACTTTTTACAAGGATTTCCCTTATCCATGTTTCACAAGTTGAAATTAACGTCTTACAGTGTAATGTATTTATTGTATTTTGGTTTATTTATGTGCTGTGCCACTTTGAGTAGGATAAATGTTGGGAAAAACCACCTCATGCCTCATTGTTTCATGTGCATTGCGGGAGCTATTAAGGCTTAAATCCCAGATTTTTGCATTCCACAAAAACTGAGAAAGCTTTGTGTGAATTTATGGCATGTAGTGTTTAAGTAAACACTGAATATATGGAACTTATAATGCCTGGGCAACTATTTGGAAAATGTGTCTTGTGGGGCGCCTGGTAGCTCATCTGGGAAAGCAGGCACCCCGAGTACAAATGCTATGTCACGCAGTGGCCATGGGTTCGACTTGTACCTGCAGCCCTTTGCTGCATGTCATCTCCTCTCTCTCCCCCTTTCATGCTTAACCTGTCCTATTGAATAAAGGTAAAATACCCAAAAAACTCATCTTTGAAAAAATAAAGAAATATCTTATTTTTCTTCCCCTCATTCATATTTCAGTCAAAAGCCACATCTTGCCATTCCCTCAGGCATTACATCATTTTCATGTGTAGCCTATTATATAGTTTGAAAAGACTGAAGAAAAACCGTTTCTACAGTAATCTCATGGCTATTATTCTTTTCTCATAAAGCGTGTCCCGCCTCTGGTGGTGACAGACCTGTTTGAAGACATAAAGGATGGTGTGATGCTGCTGGCCCTGCTGGAAGTCCTCTCTGGACAAAAACTGGTGAGTCTCACGGTAATTTCTTCAGCATGTGATTTGGCCACAGACTTCAAACACTTCACATCCTCTGATCTCTCTGGATTAAATTTTGACTTGAGCTGATATAATGAGGATCAGACTGGTCAAATAATAGAGATTCAGTTGTTTATGGTAGTGTTGTTTTTTTTTTTCTTTATATAATAGAGCGCTGCAGGTATGAGTTTTTGTTGGTAGGCTTACCCTGAAGTAAGCAACACCCTGGTTCCCTCAACAAATAGCCAGTGATTTTTCCATTGGATTTTGGATTAATGAAGAAAATGATCTCTGTGGCCATCAAAAGGTTATGATACTTACAACACCACTTCTATAATTTTTGAAGCATAAATGCAATCTCCTTGATTGGTTGCATGACTTCAACAGCATCATCACAATAGCCCCTGTCCCACTGGACTAAAACATTCATTAACATCCACTGAATACTGGCTTTTTTTATTTTACGGGAAAGGTTACAATCAGCATTCACTCCTGGGTCAAATGACTCTGCAGTAGTCGTAAGTATTGATTGACTGCAGCTTTTATTCGCTTCCTTTCAACAGTGGTGGAAATGCAACCCCAGGAGTTGCGCTAATTTTAGCCCCTTTGTAGGTGCTATGCAGTGACGGGCCTCCACCAAATACTGTGTGTCTCCTTCCAAGCAGCACTTGAACATCTTTCAAAATTTAGTCTGCTGCGAGTTTGAGAGAGAAACTGAGTTAGAGAGTAAAAAGTAACCACTGTAACATTTATATATAAACCTCCGATCTGATTTCAAGCATTACCTTTCCCCTGAACAGGAACTGATCTCTAGTGGTCATTCCTGAGTCAGTTGTCGCACTCTTTTTCAAAGACGACCAAAAAAGTACAGGACTAATGTCATTTAGCCACTTGTTAAGAACTGTCTTTTTTAAGTTCAAAGTTCACGAGTGGGGTTGTACTAACATATTTTGTGTTATATAACAAAATGTGAAAATCTCCTAAGCTTGCGTTAACGATGGACCTTTTAAACAAAAAAACATTTAAAAAGCCCACTGACTTCAAAACAAGAGAACTGGGAGGCAAAAATGTTAACTCATTACCGTGTTTTAGGACTCATTCCTACACCAATGTAGCAGTCAGTGCTAAAAATGTTTTTTACAAATCTCAAAAGAGCTACAGATTTCATAAATGCGAGCATGTGAACTGAGCCACAGTTACATGGAAATGCGTATTGATCAGCTTTTATTAGGATGTTTGAATTGAACAGAAAAGCCCAGATTAACAAGGACAGATCATAGTTCACAAAACACACAACATGGACAAAGACGTTCTCACACAGCTTGAGGATTTCACTCGCCCAATATTGCCTCAGGTCTAAGCTGCCTATATCGTATTGATCTGGCTGTTTATAGTCAAACACATCTCTGATTGGACCTCTGTGTCTTTCTCACTTTATTCCTGATTTATTCTCTCATTCTTTTTGACTGTGTTTGTGTTTGCTGATATACTGTACAAATAATGTACTAATTTAAAATGACTTATCTTCTTTTCTTTTACTGTTTACTTTTGTCCACCCTACCCTTTTCTGAAACTCTGTGTCTCAATTCCTTTCTTTCCCTCTCCATTGTTCGCATTTTTCCTTGTAGCCATGTGAGCAGGGCAAGAAGCTAAAGAGGATCCACTGGGTCGCCAACATTGGTACAGCTCTCAACTTCCTCGAGGGTAGGAAGGTAAGAGTTCACGGCCTTCTTTTTATGTTTTATTCTTCTTCTCTTATTTGCCCCTTCTGCTCCTCTCCTTGCTCAGCTGCTGCCTCCAGGGTACAAACATTCAATCTTGACCTTGTGTGACCTGTTTCCCCTTCATCCCCGCCTCTCCCACATCCCTCATTTATCCCAACCAATATGTTCTGTTTTCATGTCTCTGCAGTGAAATAAAGGAGAAAAAAATCTGAAATTTTAACACATACTTTGGGATATTCTTGCCAACATTGTCCACATTTTGTCTTGACCAAATTGGATTTTTTTTTTAATTTGTATTACTGCCTGTAACTTATCAAAAAATCTGTAAAATTCAATGATTAATTAATTCATTTCACATGATCCACCATACTTTCTGGTCACACCACACCACTTGTACTTATGACATTAGTATTCTTCAGTTTTCTTTCTTTTCCCTAGTTTCATTGACAGAATTACATCCAAGAAAGCTCAGTGTGGTTTTGGATGTAATCATCTAACTGCATCGACTGCCCCTCTGTGAGATTAGTAAAATGTTCTCAAAGCTACACCCAGCCCATCCTTGGATATACATAAATAAATATGAGCTGGTGTCTGCAGGGACATTGATTTGTCTTCTTCAATTGTGACAGGGTTAAAACTGTAAATCCTACACCAGTAATCTGCAGACTGGAGATGAGACGTCAGTGGGCACTCCGCTGTATACGTCTGTGTGTGTGTGTGAATGTGTAAATCTGTGTGTGGAAAATTAAATGTAAATATACTCTGTGTCAATCTGATGTATGTCTAGACCATATTTACATTTTGCTTTAGAGGCCTGATCACTTTAATGCCTGATACATGCTCCTCTCTTGTGTCTGTATCATAGTGAACGTGTGCAGTGACATTATGATGTTTACCATTTTATCAACAGTATATGTAAACTGTTAAAACCCTCTAATACATGTATTTAACTGGGAGTTTCAGACCTGTAGCTATGTCAAGAATGCCTGCAACTAACATTGATATGTATAAATGACTAATCTGTTTATTTTTTATTATTATTAATGTATTTGAATGTGTCAGAAAATACTGAAAAATCATCAAGTCCTCTAATCCATATGACCACATACGATGTACAGTATTTTTCTACCTCTGAACACAACACACAGGAGCGTTTCCTAAATTAGTGTATCTAACGGTCTAACAGTGGGTAACAAAATAGCTTGTATTGACCCTAATCTGTTTGAAATATGTGGGTAACCTTGTGAAATGATCACAGTTGCACCAAAACTCCTTGCTTAGTTGAAAAAAAGGAGTTGTTTTAGGGTAACGTAGTGTGATGAACCTTGTCATGCAACATACGCTGACATACTAAGTAGCGTTCTTAAAATGCCACTACACTGACTTTTGGTTTTACTAAGAACATGAACGGCAGTCTCCTGGATGAAAGTCCAGTGCTTGTTTGACAGTCCACATCTCCTCCGTCTAGCTCTTTATAAGACATTGCCTTACGTCTTTCATTGCTTCCATTATAATTACCACAGCCACTGGAGGTCACCGCCTAACAAAAATACATAAATATTAGTGATAATTTCTGCTCGTAAATACTATAGACTGAAGGAAAATAAAGTAGCTACAGTGACGTCACTTATTGGAGTTTTCGGACCAAATGTCTGTTGTGGTACCCAGCTATAAACATTTCTGCTTTAAAGCTGGGCATTGTAACACGGGGGTGTAACACTGGTTCACACCGGATGTGGAACATCTGAAAAGCACGTCGATTTTCTATGGAACACCGGCTGCTTGCTTTCAGCCTCCATGCTGAATAATCAGACCGTTCACACTGGACATGCCGTGGCCCCGAGCTTCATGGCAGGCTGATGATCTGCAGCGACAGTTTCAGCGTCTGGTCTATTTTTTCCACGAGTAAATCTGGTGGGAAAACACACTAAATACACTATTATGAACGAAATAAATGATATATTAAATATGATATGAATGATGTGATCATGATAAATGATAAAATATGCATCCAGTGCTTCCACAATGCTTGTCAGTTGTGTTTACAGAGAGGGAGAGAAATGTGCAGACACACAGCAACACACACGCTCATAGACACATGCACACAGCAACAAACAAACAGGGACAGAGCTCTCCGTGTGAATAGAGAGGAGCAGAGAAATATGCCAGAAATATGGGTGTGGTGTGAACGGTCAACTGACTATGAACGGGCGGCTGCATGACAATTATACCATATCTAAATCATATTAGTGTGCTTCCGTGTGCAGGGGGAACCCAGCGAAAGGGGATTTACTCTGATTGGGAGCCAGCCTCAAGTGGCCATGAGAGGAACTGCAGTTTTTAGCACTTCTTGGCTTAATTTTTTGACCTCAGAGGTCGCTGATGGGTTGAAAGGACTTATATTGGAGAAGGACGGGCTCAAGATATACAGATATTTGACATCTTTAGATCCCTTGTTGTGTCTGACTGAAGATGTTACTTTACAGTTAACCTTTTAGGAACTCAAACTAGCAAATAGTTGGCATTTTAACCATTACATTTTCTTAAACAATAAACTATCACAATGTTTTGAATATCATCCACTATACTGTTTACCTACACACTTATGGCTCAAGTGCAACCACGACTGTGTGGTTACCTGTGCTCTTTTTTGTTGGTGTGTGTGGTCTTGACACAAAACACTTCCATTAACAATTCCAGCTTCACACCGCTGTGTTGACTTGTCAGAATGACCTGCTGTGTTTTCAATATGAAACCATGTATTGCATGTACTCTTATCAGCCAGTATCCTACGCTACCCTCGCCTGCCCCCAATCTCTTCCTCCATGCTTGTTCACCAATACGGAGTGGCTTGTATTACCATATGATGACCTGTTGTGCTGCAGCGCCTCAGTAATATAACCCCTGTGTGTGATCATATAGAATACTTCATCATATCAGTAGATACAGCCCTCTCTTCCTCACTCTTTTTGCCCCTCTCTCTCTCACCCTGCATCACCCTCTCTCTGCTGGATATAATCCTTGCTGCCTGTGTTGTGGTGATAGATCTCTTCTCTCAGCCAACCACTCAAGTTATCTCAACTCAGAGATGCTACAGTATCTATTATCTCACAGTCAATGAGGCGTCGTCCGTCAACCAAACACATCTTAATGCCCTCTTTCTCTCCTCCTCTCTCTTCCTCTTTTCTTATCTGCCCTGCAGTCTGCCTACAGAGGATCTCCGGTCAGTATTTATAACGTTATTCAGTGGTTCATTCAGGACATTGAATAGAAAGGGTTAGGGTTATATGCTTTCAGTAGTGCTGATGGTCATATGGTCATACTATATATTGTTCATTTTTTTGTAAACATATGTATAAATTTAGTGACGCTGTGCGTGTTAAATCCATATGTATGAGATTTTAGTGACTTGTAAACAGATTCATTGGAATTGCAATCTGGAATTATTAGGTCCCGTTATAAGATATTGAAATATTGGATATTGTGTTTTGATACAGATCAAGCTTGTGAACATCAACTCCACAGACATTGTTGATGGACGGCCATCAATTGTACTAGGGCTGATGTGGACCATCATCCTCTATTTCCAGGTAACATTGCCTTTTGCTCATTTGCATAAGTGCTATTCATAGACTGTATATAAAGATGAATGACGCTCTGTGTGTGATTGACCCGTCACTGTACAAAAATGAGGCCAAAATATTCCAGATATGACTGGTGAGTTCTCATTGTAGCAATCAGCTGGTGAAGTTGATTGATAGACACCATTAATCAACAGAAACCATTTTAGGGAAAAAATTATTTGGCTTGTACATTAGTTTTTAGTCTGGCTCATTTCCCAGCTGCTGACATGGATGGGTACGGGTTTCTGAACAGTAATGCAGCCAGCCATGAGGGGGCCGTCAAAATGATTTGGCTTCACTTTTGGGGATCTGTCATGCGGTGCATCTTTGCAATCATTTGTGTTATTGATCAGCTTTAAAAAATGCAATATACATTATACAGGATATTAGATTTTTTTGGACAAAACAGTTCACATGGGGACCTCCTCTGAGAACTACATACTTTCATGGTATTTTCATTGTTTGCAGTCTCAGCCCAAATAGGAAGGCTCAAGGGATGCAAGCTGACATTCAGCGAATCCTATATTTCACTTTGATGCATCAAAATCACTTTGTATTTCCCTGTCTGCTCAGTAGAGCCTGGACTTTACAATAAGTCAATTTGTCTTTTCCATTTTATTCATTGCAAGCTGTTCTTCGTGTCTCAGAGAGTCCCTCAAAATGGTGTTCTAAGAGCTACGATTGTTCCTAATTCTTACGGCGCAAATACAATGAAAAGGGGGGTTCTTATAACTATGAATAAATGACTCCAATCTAAAAACACCTATAGAGAGAAACAAGGCAAAGAAACTTGGTGCTAAATAGGTTTCCTGATGGGAACATCTTAGCGAATTATTATGTCATCAAATCAACATTAATAGCTCATTACTAGCTGACATGGCTGCCACTTTACAATCAGCATAGTTCTACATCTTAATGGCACATCCTCACACAAGTATCAGTTTCATGTTGTAAACTGGCAGATTTATTAGGGAAAGCAGGAGGCTTGAAATATGGATTTATGCCCAGCAAAAAGCAAAGCAATTCAGAGAAATGTAAGATGGGAAAATCAATCTTCCAACGCATCCCCACTGAAAACGAGTAGTTGCTACCGCAGGCATTCCAGACATGCACAGATCAACACGAACTTAAATACAACACTACAGTCTTTCACCAGCACACAGAGACGTCTGCTATTCCAGCAAACATAAGGATATTAAATTAAGGAAATGTATAACAGTGGAAGATGTACTTATTCACTTACTGACATTTTGATGTATTTCATTTTACACTGATGTTTATGGATTTCCTGAGTTGTGAGCAGCCTCAGTTTGCTGGCAGTAGAGAGGGGAAACTGAGAAATAGATTATGTGTGTGGATAGCAATAAATCTTCAACAACTGACCAGCTGGCTGGGCTGAAGTCTAATAACACATTTTGTGATTGTTGTCCCAAGTCATACATATATTTAGTTTGTTTCCCCCCACACACTGATGATATTATCAAGATTCATTTTTTTTTTTTAAATTTGGGATCATCATTTGCTAGTACACCAAAAATACAAACAGAAACTGTAAGTGTAATATCTGTAGGTAAAATCTGTGTGATGGAAAGTGAAAAGAAAATGATCTCTTGAATCTGTTATTCATTTGGTATTAAAGAGCATCAAACCCAAGTGCTCCAGCGTTAAGCTGCTCATTGGCCAAACACTTTGATGAATACAGATTAAGCAGTGGCAAAGAGGTCTTTTAAGCAGACCCAGTCAGTCCAGTAATAAAGCTAGCTGGAAGTCAGTTGATGACTAATTAGTTTTTTCAAGGATGTGAGCTGTATCAGTTCCAAAAACAAAAAATTAATTCAGCACTGCCAATTGCAGCAATTCAGCTTAGTTTTCCTCAGGCAGGTTTTATAATTAATAAACAAAGGATAAAAGTTAATTCTTTAGTAACTGTGTTGGTAAGGTGGCCTGATTTTTTTTTTTTTTACCCGTTTTCTGTTCTTTTCAGATTGAGGAGCTAACCAGTAGCCTACCAGCACTTCAGGCCACATCCAGCAGCACTTCTTCTCTTGACAGCTCCACCAGCAGCACTGAGACCACCAGCCCACCTGTCAAAAGAAAACCCCTCCCACCTCTGCAAGGCGGAGCCAGAAAAGCCCTTCTAAGATGGGTTCAGCAGACAGCCACCAAGTATGCAGCCTACCTAACAAATTGTCTAGCAATATGGAAAATGTACCACACCATTATCAGTGAAACATGTTTTCCATCTGCTTTGATGTTGTGATGCTCTTTTTCTTTGTAGACGTTTAGGAATTGAGGTGAAGGACTTTGGCCCCAGTTGGCGCACAGGGTTAGCATTCTTTGCCGTTATCAACGCCCTTCGGCCCAACCTTGTTGACATGGAGCGAGTATGGAGGAGACCCAATCGAGAAAATCTGCAGGAAGCCTTCTTATTGGCTGAGACAGAGCTGGGCGTTCCACAGCTTCTCGACCCAGAGGGTAAATTACATTTAGTATTGCAATTTTTAGTGACACTACTATTCAAGGAAAACTTCACCCACCAAATGGCCATTTGCACATCAGTTACGTGTCCTATGTTATGATGAATCCATGACGAATAATTTGGTTTTTCATGAATACCTCAACAGTGACAGCCAGACTCCATCGACAAAAGCAGTAATTTTACCTCACAGAACACAGAAGCTGCTGGTCCACCACTGCCTCAGTTAGCTTGTTTGTGTAATTGTGCGACTTTGATGTTTAAAAGGGTTCATTCATATTTGCCAAAGTCACACAATAACTTAAACAAGCTAACTGATTGATGCAGCTCCCATGTTCAAAGAGGTAAAATTACTGTTATTGTCAGTGGAGTCTGGCTTTGAAGATGATAGAAGTTTCTCTTTCAGTTCAGCTCCCTGTCAAAGGGCTGTCTGTTTGGGAAGTGCTGAGCTTACAACTGGATAAATGAGTCAGATTATACTGCAGGAGTCTTGTGAGAGTTCATGAACAGATATTTTTATGTAGTTTTGCATTTTAAACATAGACCCCATTTACTTTAACTCATCAACAATTTTGTCCGTGTTTGGAATCTTCTTTCACTTTGAAGGCATGTGAGAAACCCTTTTTTTTATAAATTGGTTGATATAACTAACTGATTTACAAAGGGTCATTTGCGGTATTCCTTTACGTTAATGAAAATTGAACTCAACAACAAACCAAATGTATACAACATCCTGGGATCAAATTGTACTGTCATTTATATCTTTATTTCCTTTTCTTTATCTCTTGTCTAAGTTATCTTAAATAGAAAAAAATACATTTTTGCTACTCACTCACATGATAAAAAACATTTACATATAATTTAAATCTGTAGCTTTCATCATATAGAGCTGTTTTTCTCCAGAATACTGAAATACAACAGTGGACATGGACCACAGCATCAGATGTGCACTTAGTGTCACTTCCAAACACCAGCTGTGCCCCTTCACGCCTGCTCCTCAGAATGAACTCTGACAAATCAAGCTTGACATCAGTGTAATTAAGGTCCATTAGGCCATGAGATTCTGCATGCTGAAACCTCCAAACAAAACTTGGACACTGATATGAAGTGCTGGAGGTTGTTTTCATTTAAGATGATCTGTTGTTTGTTTCTGAATAAATGTGAGTCAAACATTTTCCTATTAATTACAGTTATTTTCCTCTATGACAGAAACTGTGGAGGGATCATCAGCTGGCCTTAACTTAATATGACTTCTGCTCACATTCATGTGGTTCCCTCCTTAGATGTCGATGTAGACAAGCCAGATGAGAAATCCATTATGACATACGTTGCCCAGTTCCTGAAGCATCATCCTGACCGAATGCAGAGCGACTCAGACGGACAGCCAGAAGAAGAGGTAACCAGCTGTCAGATTTATCTCAGTCTGGATACGCCATTCATTGTCTTCTCTGCATCCTCTGTGTTTTGTCTTTCTCTTAAGATGTCACAGTTAGTGTGTCAGCCATGGTATATACATAGATGGCATTTAGTCTTGTTTAGTGAGTGTTGTGTGCACAGCTGGGTCTTTCTAAATACTGTTTGATGCTTGTTTTAACATACAAGTGCATGATAGGTGAAGCTTTTAAATTCAGTAAAAGTCAGAGCAATTACAGGTGAAGGATTTCCATATTTTGAAATCCCTAATGCTTTCTAAAATGCTCTGATGTAGTAACCAACACCTATGTGCTATTTAAGGTTAAAACAAACAGCAATTTCACGTGCCATGTGACTCAGGTCTGGCAGCTTGTTTGATATCTTTCCTTGTTGCACATCTCTTTCTCCGTGTCTCTCTTTGTCTTTGTCTGTCTGGTGTTTTTGTGTGGTGACTGCTTTCCTGTGGTTGTTGTGCTGGCCTCTTGTCCTTCAGCATGGTCTTGCTCCTCGCGATATAGAGGAAATATTTGAGGTAGGTTATAGAGTAACTTAAAGGTCCCAGGGGCAGGTTTTCCATCATTTTTACACATCTCAATGCAATTAGCACCCATGCACACTCATGGTTTCCATACAAATGTGATTATTTTTCTGCCTCTACTATTTGATTACAGTATCACTTCTTACTGTACAGGGTATGGACGAGATTAAACATTGTTTTGCCATGTCAAAATAGAGCCTATATGCTAATATTGGCTCTTTATCTTACCTGATGTAATATTCCTGCTGCAGGGGTTGTGAGCCATGATAACAAAAGGAAGTCCAGTATAATAAGACGTGATATTACCATTTATTAACGTTACCTCCCGCTATGGCTCCTGGTTCCATTAGCATGACAATGAAAGCCTCTGGCATTGGCAGTGCACATTGATACAATGTATTTGATGGAAAGCTTGTGAATAGAGGTTGCCTGTTTTTAAGGTTAACAGTGTCAGGAGCAGTGATGTGCTTTTAAGGCGCACTTGCTTTCTGTGTGTTTTGTTGTCTTACAGCGCTGATCAGGCTTTTGGTGGTTGTTGTGTTTCACATCCGCTTTGTTCTTTGTTGACACTTCTTGCCAGCACGCTAATGTTAGTCCCGATTATTCTCTTTTACTGAATAAAGGTCAATTGGCTCTTGTGTTTTCACATAAAAACAACAACTCTGTTATATTATATTAAGCGACTGAAACACTGGTTGTAAAATGATATACAGAAGTTGAGTAACAGATAAAAGTCTGCTTCCCTTTGGAATTTATTTTTTACGTCTTAAGCTGTCGTAAAGAATAAAGTTTGATATCCTTGCAGGAGCTAACGTGAAGTGAAAAACTGAATAGACTGAAAGTGAACAGCTCTCAAAATGAATAGACTCATCTCACAAGCTTTTGAGCAGCACAGTATTATCGTCATGGTTACTTAAAATCCAATGAAATGTTAGCAGGGGGTCTCAGACAAAGTACCCTGTTTAAGCTGAGTGTTTTTGGCAGCTGTGGGTTTTTGACGTTTTGTCCTACAGGGAGACACGGAGGATTAAGGGAACACATGTTTAACAGTACATGCCCTCTCTTTCACCCTCATCCTTTCGTCAATCCTTCAAACATTTACTTGGTTAATCACCTTTTCTCTCCATCTTTTTGTTTCCCCCTTTCCTTTACACTCTTTTGTCCTCTCTTCTATTTGTTTTTCATTTCCCCTTCTGCACTTCCCCAATTTCCACGTCCGTCTTCTCCTCCCGGTGTTCACCCCGCCACCCCTCACCCATCTTGGCCTCCTAGAGAGAGCAGCGAAAGAGCCTGAGGGAGCTCAAAATGTGGCTCAACCAGCTGGAGAGAGACGCAATACAGGCTCAGGAGACTGAGGGCAATCTCGCTCAACAGTACCAGGTTTGTGTGTGTGTGTGTGTGTGTGTGTGTGTGTGTGTGTGTGTGTGTGTGTGTGTGTGTGTGTGTGTGTGTGTGTGTGTGTGTGTGTGTGTGTGTGTGTGTGTGTGTGTGCGTGCGTGCGTGCGTGCGTGCGTGCGTGCGTGCACATGGAGTCTAAACTGGGCACACTGGGCACAGACGCTCCTATTATTAACTTAATCAGTGGCATTACACTGTGGGGATCAGACAGCAGCCGTCATATTTTCAGTCAATCTGGCTTATTCCACCAAGCCTCGGGATACTTTCCATATTCAGCAGCATGCAGGATACCCCCCATTTTCTTCACACACTATTAAGAAGAGTGGGAGAAGCCAGAGTGAGGGACAACATTCAAAGGTGTTGAGAAACATATTTTATGAGGGTCTGATTAGATACAAGAGGGACAACAGAGTGACCGTGAAGAGAGCACTGGTTTTGATGTCTCTATACAGTAATGTGAATGTTTTTGGAGCTTTGAATTATGAACAGATTTTTACTTCTTTTTCTTCAGTTATTCAAAAGTCTGCATGTCCAGTTGGAGATGAGAAGGAAGCAGGTGGAAGGAGCTTTGCAGTCAACTCAGAAGGATGGGATGCTGACAGTTGACCAGGCTCTGGTCAAACAGGCCTGGGAAAGAGTCTCTAACAGGGTGAGAGAAGCAGGAGCCACCTCCTCAAAGGTTTCCAGACAGATTTCAACCAACAATGACAATGTTTACCTGCACAAAAATTAAATTTTAACCACTTTTCCGAATATGACAATATTCTGAATTTGTAATGGGTTGTAAACAGCGTTTTGATATTCTGAATTAGGCCTTGTCCCAAATGTAGCATTTCCTGATTAGACATGTGGGATATGAGGATATAATTTTGGTCTTAGGAGCATTATTTTGGCATGTATACAGTGAAGCATCCAGAATGTTTATTTCACTTGGGATTTTTAGCATAGTTTAAAACACATAGCATCTTGCCTGTTTATGGCCAGCGTTGTGCCTTGTGCACAAACCAACTTGCCAACTGTGTGCAAGGCTGTGGGGTAGAGATGCATGCCCAAAAAAGCCCGGATTTCTGGTAGGTAGGGAAAAAAGCCTACTTTTGGAACGTTATGAAAGACTTGGTTATTAACAGGTTTTTAGATATGCACAAATATTGCAGCAGCAACCTTTTGATTTTGATAATGCATGGCTGCATGTAAACTGGAATATTAGTGGAATATTTATTTTCATTAACCTTGTAAGCAGCTGAGTCAATGGCATAGATTTTGTTCGAACATTTGGGAGACAAGTATGAAACGTTGGGGGTCCCATGCTAGAAAATTTTGAGCACAAACATTACATTTTCTGCATTTTGGTGAGTTTTTATGCCCCAGTAGGGGCAAAAGAACAGAACATTTTGTGCATGTAAACATATTCACTGTCATGTTACATGTGTTTTTGGAGCGCCAGGGCAACAGTCACCAGTCTGTCAGAGACGTCGCTGACTCGTATAGTTTTATTGTTTGATGGCTTTTTGTCTCCCACTTATTAATAATTTATCTTAATTCAATTAAGTCACAAACCGAAGCAAAAGCAGTCCATATAAATGAGCCTCACAGTCTTTTTGTTTTCAGCATGTGATTACCAGTTTTTATTGTAATTGTTTTATCTGTAATGTGTTTTCACTTTGGAGCTTTAATTGGGGTTTTAAGGTGACTTATTATAATTTTTCATTATGCCGTGCAGTGAGCTGGACAATGACAATCTGCTCATTGTGTTTCTATTTTTGTCTCCTCAACTCTTCATTTTTGCAGCTCCTGGACTGGCATCTGCAGCTGGACAGGTCTCTGCCGGCTCCTCTGGACATGGTGGGGGCATGGCTGCATGAGGCTGAAGGAGCTCTGCGACAAGAGATCATCGTCCATCAGGCGCATGATGTGACAGCTAGCACTGTCCACAGGGCTCTGGAGCAGCACAAGGTTAGCCTTTGAGACAGGAGATGCAAAACAGAAAGGACTGCTAGGTGTTGGACAAAGCGTTGGCATTATTCAGTTCATGTTTTAGCAACAAATTCACTCTGTTTTGAGACTAGTACCCAGCTAGTATAGGTTCTTTTACTCTTCTCTAAAATGCTCTGATCAGAAACCTATTTTTTGATCAGTCTTTATGAGTGTTTGTATGTTGTGTGTATTTATACTGTGCAGGATGTGTTGAAGAGCCTGGAAAGACACCAGCAGGTCTTTCAGAGGATCCATAAAGACAGAAGTGTTGATGGAGTCCCTGTTCCCCCAGACCAGCTTCAAGACATGGCTGAAAGGTAATTAAGAAGCTGCCAGTCTCTCTCTAAAGTTTAATATTCTGCTTTTCAGAGGAGAAGCAGAATGTGAGGGTCAAGCTGCAGGTCTGATGTCTTTTTTTTTAAACTTTGTCTTTTTTCAGGATGAATTTTGTCTCTACATCTTCTAGCATCCATCTGTCTAGAATGGAATTCTTGGAGAACAAACACCACATGCAGGCCTTCCTCACTCTGGCCGAGTCCAAGCTCAAATCCTGGATCATAAAATATGGCCGACAAGAGTCTGTGGAACTGATGCTCCACAATTATGTTGTAAGCTCAGGCTTTGTTTCACTCATGTGCATGATGTGTTGAAATGTTAATTAAATCTTCAGAGTTCCTATGCAGACAAAAGTAAAGAAACTGAAAATTAGAGATCATTGAAAAGAAGTCACAGGGTTATAAAAGTAATTCCTTCTACTTAGTGTATGACTACTGGTTTTATTTCTATACACTCATTATGGTGATACTGTCAACGTTGTCTCCTCAACATGTGGTAATACTTTCTTTTTTGTTTCTGTGTTTATCAGACGTTTGTGGAGAAGCAACATTTCTTTGAAAATTACGAGGCATTGTTTCAGTCCCTGAAACAATCTGCTGATGCCTATGTCAGTGCTGACAGCTCAGGTGAGAAGTCAAAATGTATACAGTCAATATATGACTTGATATGTAATATACTGAATAATCTTCTTTGTTCAGGTGTATAATATGTTTCTGTGTACTCTGTGTTTTTTTTTTATTAACTAACTAATTTATTTATTTCTTAACTCAGACCCTACTGATAACTGTTAAGTAATTGCATTTAGGAGCTGCTGATGTGGATAAAATCTTCCGTGAAGGTCTAAGTAATTTTATGTCATGAAATCTCAAGATTGTGATACAGTTAATTTTCCAGAAAATCAAGGTTCAGTCTTGCAGAAAGTGCAGCAGAAAGAAACAATCTCGAACAGATTTATTTCAAATAAAATACAGAAATGTCTGTTTTTGACTATTCCAGCAAATTCCTGTAAATATTTCACAAATGAAGGTTCTTTATAATTTCAATGCCAAGGTCACACAAAAATCCAATATTGCAACAAAGCAGTCGTGCTCAGTGATGCAGTGATTAAAGCCACGTGATTGCCCACAATAGTCTAATACAATGAGATATTACAGGGATAGATATCTCACTGCAAATGATATGGAAAAATCTTGAAACATTTGCAAATTTATATCATCTCACAGTTGCCAGATTTTAAAAACCTATTTGCATTCTTGTCCTTTGCATGTTGCTTTTATCTGAAATTAAGTGGCACTAAATATCTCAGCACTGTAAACATAATTCAACTTTATTCTCTATCATTGGCTCGATAACTAGTGAGGCTTTCTATTCAGCAGCTCAGTCTTTCTCTGTCTGGCTTTGCGGCTCGGTAGAAGGGGAGAGTCTGCAGGCTACAGCTAAATGAGGTTCCTCCACTCCCAGCTCTCAGTGGGGAATACGACCCCATTTGCCAGTTAGGGGCTGCTCCACTTCTGCAGGTCTCTGGGCGCAAACTGAGTTAGCTTGTTGGTTTCATTAAGTTTCAGGGTTGTGCTGCTTTAGGGTATGCAGAGCGGAGAAGTGAGGTATGGCGAGAAATCAGGACATCTGAGGCTTGATTGGTCGACCCTATAAATGAAGTGCCCCCACCACCACCACCACCATTACTGCATTAGCCCTGTTGGTAGTTAGCAGACTCAGCTCTGATTGGCTGATGAGAGATCATTCGGATCTTTTTAAAGCTCTGGTTTGAGGTTGTAGCAAACTGAGGCAGGAGAGGAGGATAAGGGGTTTGATATGTCATGATCTACTGTTTAAAGGCATAGATCTATCTGATTAATGTGTATTTGAAACTGGATATTGGTATTTGCTGGAGTCATTTATCAGCCCCACAGTGGCTGACAATAGTTAGTGGTACAGGACTTCTGAGACCAGAGCGTTTGTACCAGTGAAGTGGAACACACAAGCAAATATAATACATCTCCCTATAGTGAGAGTTTTTGGGGTCAGAGACTTGTCTGCAAAGGCATGTAGCTCCATCAGTCTTTATGTGCTTTTTGTTTGCTGTTTCTATGAAAATGTGTTATATTTCCTGTGCCTTCAAGTGAGGCTGTGTAACTTTTGCTGAACAGTGGTCACAAGTGATTATGATAAAACAGTGTTTGTCTAAACATTAGCTAACATTGTCATGTCCCACTTGTCTTACCAGAACAAGTAATTCTGTGGCTGCAAAACCTCTTAGTGTTTGAATTTAGCACAAGAGTTTTTTTATGGACTCATGAAGTTAAGTTTTTTGTGTAAGAGAAAGATGTTGTTGTTTCATAGAATATGGTCTCCCTCAGACCCCAGAAAAAATCAAAATAAGTTGGCATGCACCAGTTAGTACCAACAATGTTCTGCTGTCGTGTCGGGAAGGGGGCATAAAAATGCTCCAAAGTTGTGTTAAATTTTGGTAAGGGAGAGTGGTATTAGGGGCTGTTCATTATTTATGAGAGGGAGAGGGTGGTGAAGAACAGGTGAGACACATCAAATAATATTTTAAACACTGGGGAGGGAGTAATGTTTTTGATTTGGCATAGTGGCTGGCCTGCTGAGGTCGAATAATAATAAAACCAGTACAAAGCGCTGTTAATGCAGGAGCCTGTCCTCATCACTTCAATTCAGTATTGAAGATAAGTGTGTTTATGATGTATGCTGTTAACACTGTTTAAGTGTGACTAGTATTGTTAGCAGGCACTCAAACAACAGTATTAGTAGTAGAGGTATTCACAGTCCTATTCATAGTGCTTTGGGTAGAAGTATTACTATTGCTGTCATTGTTGATGTTGTTATTGCTGATTTATGTCTCCTCCAGTGGACGAGGGCGAGATGGGAGTGCGCAGGTTCATGCGTGAGGTGGTGACTCAGTGGAGGAGTCTGTCCATGGAAGTGCGCAGTGTGAGGAGCATGCTGGAGGAGGTGCTGTCCAACTGGGAGAGATACAGCTCCACTGTAGCCTCTTTACAGGCCTGGCTGGAGGATGCAGAGGAAGCTCTAAGCCAGCCAGAAAACACAAAACGGGTACGAGCTTGACTCTTAATATCCCAGGAATCCCCACCATATAGTCAAAAGTTGATTTTTTTTCTGTGCACAGATTAAGATTCCCCTCCTTCATATGTGCATTTATTTGATGGACTCAAATGCCTCAGAGTAGTAGCAATCAAATCCATGGCAGCCCAATTTCAAGCATTTGGTCTTCTAAGTGGAATCCTATTAGCAGTCTCCACTCAAGTATCAAATGATCTCCTTGACTTACAACAAGCCACTACGGATATGTCGGTTGTCACATTGCCATGGTTACCTCAGATTCACATCCCCACCAAGGATTAGACAGCTAATTACCCCAGTTTTTTTATTGTCCGTCCTTTGTTTCTCTCGATGAATCCCTTTCTTTGTCTCTTTTATGATTATCTTTCTTTGTTTCTTTCTTTGACACTCATTCTTTGTGTTGTTCTTTGTTTCTCTCAATTTCCTTGTCTGGGTTTCTTTCTGTCTCTTTAATGAGTCTGTCTCTCATCCAGGAGTTTTTTAGGATCCTCAGTCACTGGATGGAGCAGCACGCAGCCATGAACGACGCAGGAAATTTCCTCATTGAGACGTGTGATGAGACCGTGTCGCTTGATCTCAAGCAGCAGCTACTTCTTTTAAACGGACGATGGAGAGACCTCTTCCTGAAAGTCAAACAAGTAACAAACAAAACCACCTGATACAAATACAACCACACACAATGCACATACACGTACAATAATACTGAATATTAAAGAAAACACAGAATTTGATTAAACAGTATTTCTAGGTCACAAGATGAAGAAATTTAAGTTTTATTTTATTTTGAATTAATTCTACTTTTGACCTGAGCCCCAAAAAGGTACGTATCTTAATAAAATTAATCCTAAAGTTTGTATTATCTTTCTAATATTGCAGTATGCTCGTGCAGATGAACTGGAGAAGTGGAGAAAAGACCATCTAAAGGCTGTGTTGGCCCTGAAAGAGCTGCTGGACACAGCAGAGGCCAAGCTCAATGTCTCCATCCAGGTGTCTTTCCTCAACGTTAGAGCCTTTCTGCAGGATGTGGAGGTGAAAAAACAAAACTGACAGATTTTCTATCATATTTTGAAGATATATAATGCAGAAATTGTCAGTTACTGGTGAGCAAATGTGAAAGCCAACCCCAGATTCACCCTTGTTTTGGAACTATTTTTGTGAACAGCACAAATTACATGGAATCCATCTTCACAAATCTGATCTTTGACACTTTTCTGTGGTCGTAAAATCAATACAGGTCTGATTTTTTTTTTTACAATTGAACCTCAGTCTGAACAGTCATATTGTAATTGATGCAACTTTTACGTCACTGTAGATCAACATTCTTCACAACTCTGTGCAGAAAGGAGTCACACGCTGAGTACAAACATGGAAGACAGCTAGTTAAAAGTACCCCTTCACATCCTGAAATTTTGGACGATATCTGTTTCAGTTTAGACATTCATGCCAAAATACCGTTGCTCCTGGCTCTGACTACGCATCCACACAATCCTCCGTACTGAAGTAGCCATAGCTCCACAAAAAGCCATAATTAAAAAGTTATGATCAATAAATATGAACTGAGCACTAAGGCTTGCTGTGTTAACGTAGCCTTAGGTCACTGATTCATTATCATTTGGACTGTAAACACTTGCCTTAGACTCAGTTCAGGTGTAAAATAGCCCACATTGACATTTAGAATATTTTTTGGCATTGAGGTGGATAAGAAAACTCCCCAGGCCAAAACAAACTATAGAAAATGATGTAATCATCCGTCCCAGCTGTGGTACTTCCTAGTGAGCTTATGCTCTTAAACTTTTATGAAAGAGTTACTAAATGCTTTATGTCACCGCTGTTTTGAGGTCAGAGTTGAAGAAGACCTTTTTTTTTTCAAAGCAGCTTTGATGAAAGCACATTCAATTTAAGGATGTCTAAGATGACCCTTTGCCTCCACATCTCATCTCAGAATACCAAGCAAAAGGTTGTTGCCATGGAGACACAGTACAAGTTGGCTGCCCGCAGTGCTCAGCTCCTTGCCAAGGATGCGCCACAGGATGAGGCTGCCAGGGTCATGGCCACTATAGCAACAGCCAAAGGTCAGCTGAGTAAGGTAGGTATCATTTTAGGCCAAAACATGAGAATGAAATCTTACTCGAGTCTGTCTTTGGAAGCAACACTCTTACTTTTCCCTCTTTGGTGAGACTTTTTTACTCTTATGTCTTCATCACACATTTTCATGTCACCATTTAACAGCCTACTATTTTTCTCCAGGTGAGAGAGCGGTGTCCCTCCCTTGTGAGGGAGTGTCATGTTCTTCTGCCACTGTTGGAGGAGATGGAGAAACACATCACTGCTTTTTACCAAGCCCTGGAGCGGGCCAGTCGCATCACCTCTGCTGACAGGGACCCAGACACACAGACGCAGACTCAGCAAAAACAGAAGTGGCAGGTAAGATGTGATCATACCGAATAGACTGAACTGAAATGGTCACCAGATTTAAAAGAAAATCTTGCTTTTCTTATTTTAGTAGTTTTTCGTCATCAATCTCTACACATTCAGTTTTCAGGGTTTCCTACATATTGATTTATTTGTGGCAGGTCGCCATTATCAAAACATCTGCAACTGCTAATGAATTTTGTATTCTTTAACGAAGACTGTTCACTAGGAGCGCTATTGGAATATAACTACCATTTGGTTATGCATTGAACCACATTCTCGGGGTGCAGAGTGTACTCTGGGCACAGATGGATCAGCAGACCGTTAGGCGCAGTTAAAACGATTAACAGTTCCACCCCACGACTCAAAGGTCTTCAAATTGCTGCTGAGGAAAAAAAATCATAACAATTCCATTAGCGCTCTGTTCAGCAAAAACAAGACGTAGTTGCCAAATATTAATGAAAATAAAAGTGTCTCCCACAAACACATTGAAGGAATTTCCCCAAATTCAGCACAAACTACACCAAAACTTTGGTGGTCAAAAGTCACTGTGACCCCACAAAACATGTTTAGGGCTATAATTCATATATTACATTCATACACTTATGGCAAAATTTGTTTTGCAATTTCACACAAATGTCTAACAGGATAAAATGATGAAGTGATGACATTTTTTATCCAAAAGGTAAAAGCTCAACTTTACTGTGACATCATAATGTTTTGTAAGACACTGAATTGGTGACACTAGTTTTGGGTGCCCACCTTGAAACTGTGCTGGTGGTATAGATCTTCTGTGCTTCTGGGTTGAAGATATGTGTGGAAAATCCATGTTTGAGAATATGTAGCTTCTTTGCAGCAACATCCGTATTTGAAGGACTGTCTTCTGTTATGGCTGCATGAATGTTACCTGCAACTTGAGTGGTTGGCGAAGGCAAACGTCGGTAAAACTAGTTGTCTGATTGTTACTCAATTGCTGATGTATGAGAAAAGTGTAGAAATATTTGAATACACTGTTATCAACACACGTCCATACTTGTTGCCATTTTGATCCCAATTTCCTTAGGATTTGCTAAACCAGCAGCAAAGCTGTAAACGCTGTCTGTCAGTGATTGAGAGGAATCACCACACCCTGCAAAGGGCACTCTCCACCAGTAAGGCGCTCCGTAACTTCGACCTGTCCCTGCTGCAGAAAAGAGTGTCTGAAATACAGGGCTCAGCGCAGGTAAGTGTTTAACATACATGTGCATGTACACATACCAGTATGCCACACAGAAACCGCATTACACACAGCGCTGATTATATTAATAAGATTACAAGAACATCAAAACACCCAGGAGGCAGGAGCAGTGCAGATTAGACTTACTCATGTGTCTCGCTAGTCATTTGCTTGACGTTAAACAAATAATGTAATTACACCATATTACCGAAGAGACCAGTTACAATCACCACTACCTACTGTCCGTCCTCTCAGGCTTTGCTTAAGGAGGTTGGGGAATGGAGACGGCAGGAAGAGGCCAACAACTGCCTGAGGAGGAGGTTTGAGGAATCAAGACAGGAGCTGGAGAGAGTGCTGAAGAAAGCTCAGAGCTGCTTGAGGGAGACTGGAGATGCCGAGGAATTACTGAAGAAACACAGTGTAAGAACAAACCTATAACCTTCTGCTGGAAGTAGAGGACATTTGTGAAGGGTACAGCTCATCTGTAGAAAATATTGACTGCTAAGAACTAGTTGCAGCATTTAATATTGGAGCAAAACAGAACTCAAAATACAACTGTAATGTCTGGTACACATTTTACAAGAATCAAGCCAATTTTTGGCCAGGTTCCCCCCTCATGACGATGGTTGACAAAGCCCTGATTTTGGAGGCTTCTAAGATCATTTTGCTAGATTTTCCAGTGATGTGATGTATGTTTTTTGTTGTAGTTTCAAATCTTTATTTAGAATTAGGACTCCTAGAAAAAGAAAACAAAGCAAAAGAGAAGACAAACCCAGAACAGAAAGAAAGAAAGAACGAAAGAAAAATACAAGGGGGTCGATCAGTCAAGAAACAGTTAGGATTGAAGAGAGTTAAAGAATGTCAAAAAAGGTGTGAGGTATATTGAGAGGGTGTTTTACATCTCTGAAACTCTATCCTGGCTGCACAGATTTTTAAATCGCAAATATTTAACATGTTCAATATTTATCTCGAGGGAGGGAAATACCTGGGATTACCTGTGGTCCCACAGGTCTCAGATGTTTTAATGCAATATCTAATAGAATTCAAATCAGAATTCACTCACCTCAAGCTTGTGCTGTAACACGTCCAGTCCACACCACACTGTCTCCATGATTTCTAATCAGCACTACTAATACTGTTAAATTCATTGTCACGTCATAGGGACGATAACCACAGCACGATAGGACGATAACCCCCCCCCCCCCAAAAAAACCCAAAAAAACAGCACCTCTTAAACCATTTACGTTTCTTTCAATTCTCGTTTGTCTCTTTCAAGTTTAATTGTTTAATTTAGACTTTTTCTCTACCCCCAGCATATTTTGAGTGCAATTCATTTCCTCCCCAATAGGCATAACAAAGAAAGTTAAAGATGAAACTGACATGTGGCATTTTTATTTCCCTGATTTTCTCTATATATTGTTGTAATGTTGTTATTGTGAATTTGACAATTGACATTTGATAATTTGATATTCTGACAGCCTAAACATGTCTCTGTATGTGTGGGGTCTTTTACATTTTTAACATCTGTTAAGATTTTAGAGATCTTTTTATTGGGGCCAGCCTGTCTTGTTTTGTCCTTAAAACAAAAGAAAGAGATAACCTTAAGTCAAGACTTGCTTTTCTCTCTCTTAGCGCTTGTGTTTTTTTCTGCACAGGATTTTTTTGGCCAACTGGACCAGCGGCTGTTGAGTGTGTTCTTGAAGGCGTGCGATGAGTTGACGGACATCCTTCCCCAGGAGGAGCAACAGGGGCTTCAAGAAACTGTCCGCAGGCTGCACAAACACTGGAAGGTGAGGGGTCACCGTGCTTTAACACTCACTAATTACTGTACGTCTCTGGAGGCGCTTAGCCGATACTTCATGAACTTAACCAGGAAGACCCTTGAATTTGATAGAGTTCCCTCTGGTATGTTTTTAATTAACCTGGACTAGTTAGATTAAAACCCCAACCCTCTCAGTGTTTACTTACAGTCTCTAGAGGATATTTTATATTTTATTGTCTCTAACAGTTTTGGGGATGATACAACATGAGACTGAAACTCATGTGTATTTCAGCGCATATCTTATCTCTCATGCTCTGTATCTTCGCTGTCTTTTTTACAGGACATCCAGGGTGAAGTACCGTCTCACCTGCTCCGTCTGAAAGTGGATGCGGAGCGAAATCGAGTGGCTATGATTTTACAAGACTGTAGAGCAGAACTGGACAGAGAAATGCAGGCCCTGTCTGGCACCTGCACCAGTGAGCGAGTGATCAAAGAGCACAGAGTGAGCCTCAGATTTGGTAGAAACTTTAAAAAGATTAAAACCAGAAGTAAGAGTAAAAAAAAAAGGGGATAAAATCACTTAATGTCATCTTCATCATCATTCCTTCTCTCTTATCTCCAGACGTTTTTCAGGGAACGCAAACCTCTGACTTTGTGTGAGAAGAGGATTAGAAACATGGAGGATCTGTGTCATAAGCTGCCTGACAACCACCCGGCTTATCGAACGCTAGACTCCACCAGGAGGGCTGTAGAGGAGGTTACAGAGCAAATCAAAAGCACCCACCTTAAACTGGAGCACCACCCTGATAAATGGAAAGAGTGGAATGAGAGGTAAAAGTCGTGAAAAACTCAAAGTCCTTACAGTATCTCCATCTCCCTGAAGTCTGACATTTTCATCACTGAAGAGGGTTAAAGTAGCTGTTTCTTTTTCAGGTTCTGTGAGCTCTCTGATTGGCTCTCATCTCAGAGGACGCAGGTGAGGCTCTTGAGAGAGACAGCAAGAAATTCCAGCCATCAGGAGCACGTTGATGCTGCTGTTCAGGTTAGTTAGCACCACTGGCGAATAAAATATTTGCTGCTGTAGGCGTAGAGATAAGTTTATGAATCAGTCTCAGTAAACACTCATTCCTTTTTTTTTTTTGCTTTCACCATTTTCAGACACTGCAGGAAGCGGTAGATGCCCGAGAGGAGAGCCTTTTGTGGCTTAAGAGTCGTCTTGCTGGGCTGTCCGAGGTCAGCTCTGAACTGGAGGTCCAGAGACAGAGAACAGCTCTGGCCAAACTTTCAACTGACCTGCGGGCGCTCTTTTCGTCACTCTGTCAGGTATTATGAAATATACCAAATGCTACAAATGTCTCTCTTACCTCAACAAAATCCTCCTGTCTGATCCCCTTCCTCCCTGATTCACAGTGGGGTGAAGAGGGCTCAGCTATGTTCCAGTACGAGGAGCTAAAGGAGGAAGTGCGTGGCGCTCTGGACGAGGTTCTGAGAGTGAGAAGGGAGGCTGAGGAGCAGACCAGCAGGATCCTGGATGCTGAGGCCCTGGAGGAGGCCAAACAACTTTACCTTATTCACCAGGTGTGTATAGTTCAGAGGCAGGAGAATGGTGATTTGTTTTGAATAAATTCTGTGTATTTATTTATTTATTTTTTCAGAATATCTATAGGAAATTTCCTTCCAAACAAATATGCCCGTACAATCTTAAGTGCAAGCAAACAAATAACTTAACAGCCCCTGAAAGTCTTAGTTTTGTTGACCTCTAGTGATTTAACTTCTTTCAAGGGTTTCCCACAGAAAAGTTGTTGGTCCAAGTGGCAACCATCTTAAGATAGAGACCTGTAGTCAGGTGTTTTTTTTTTTTGGAGTGTAACGTTAATTAGCCCTCTTCAAGGCTCTTATTAGCCAGTGACAGCAACAAACAGCTCACAGGAGGCTTAATGGGCAGTTGCCCAGATGTGCTAGTTCTGCTGTGGTAGTTCTGCAAAACCCTTATCTGAATCAGAGGTGAAACAAGCTTAAAACTTTCTTCCAGAGAGGGCAGAAAAGAGTTAAGCATCCACTTCCAGTCATGGATATTATGCTGTCATTTTGCTGTCGTCTGACATGTTATTTTCTTTTCTTTGTGTTTGTGTCAGCACCACCTGAAGCGCTTGCATGCCAATAGGAGAGAGGCAGAGCTTCTGGTGGCCCACTGCCGCCAGCTGCAGAAAGGGGAGGGGCTCAGTCAGTCTCTACGGGAGCTGGAGGGAGCTTTTAGAGAAGTCGACCACAAATCAGCAGCAAAGGAACACAACCTGCAGGTAGACCAAGCCTGGATTTTTCTCATGTCTGCATGTGTTGGTTCCCACACACGGCCTTGCAATGATCATTGATTGGTCCATGTTGAACCTTAACTAGATATTGATTGTTGTGTGGTTTGTTAATTTTGTTTGAGTCTGTTGTCTGGGGAGCTGTTTACATACTTTTATCACTGTCCTTCAATTGATCGGAAAATCAACGTGCTTCTACATGAACAAGGAAAAAAACATTTTCAAAGGGAAAACCCACCTGAAACATCTTAAAAGAAAACTCCAAACATCAGATATAAATGTTACTGGCTTTGGTGTCTGTTTTTCTGACTGAATCAAGGTCAAAGATTCATATCAGACGGACCCATTTACACAAGTGTTAAGAAATTGACAGTAGAGGATACAGAGATAGAAGGTGCATTTTGTTATCCCTTGTAACAATTTAGTGCAGTTATCAAGAGTTTAATTCAGGTCAGATACTATTTGGGTCACTTTGGTACACTGAATGATATTAAACACTACAGTACCCACCAACTCTGTGTAAATTTGGTATTGTCTGTATAAAACTCTGCCCGCTGTCATTATTTTGCTATTTCTTTATCATCCTAAGGCAACTCTGAGCTCCTGGCAGAATTTTGAAGCAGAAAGAGAAACTGTGTGGAGGTTTATCAGTAATACCAACAATGAGCTGCACAAAGAGCTTATTTTCAACAGCCTGGACAGCCTGAAAACTGAACTGGAGCATAACAAGGTGTGTATATATACACACACATGCTGTGTGTATTCATGTGTATAGTGTGTGCTGTGTATTTGCTCATACAATACATTGGCTTCTTTCTTGCCTGTAGGAGCTCCTCCCAAAGGTAGAGGAGTTTTCTGTGCAAGCTGATCTCTTACTGGAGAAGGCAGCAGATATTCAGCTTGGCCCAAAGAATCAGACTCTTCTTCTACAGCAGGCCCAGTCCACCAGAGAAGCAGTCACACAACTGCAAGACCACCTCAACAAGAAGTATGTCGCATCTTTATACTGTCACCTCCTTAAACCAAAGTCAAATTTTCAAGTTTAATAAGGAAAAAATCAATCAATACATCATGTGTGCTTGTTTGTTCTCATCCCTACAGCACAACTAGATATGAGTATAGTGTATTTTTCTAAAAGGTTCTTGTCTGATCTTTTGTGTTGTAGTGCTGTCCAGCTGGAGATGATGTGTATGTGGTGGGAGCGCTTCAGCAGCGAGTCAGAGGCCTTCTCTCTGTGGATCAATGAGAAAGAGACAGAGCTGGAGGCTGTCGACTCTGCCTCATCTTTAGATCCTCTGGACAAACACATCAGCACAGTGGAGGTATGTCATGTATCTCATTCTTACCGAAAAGTTTTATTTTTTAACACTAACGCCTGTTCCTAAGATACAGCAAGTCAGCAAACTCTAGCAGATGGAGCATGAATAACTGTCAAAATATACTATGAACTAAAGCTATGTTCAGGAAGCTAGTTGAGCCTTGATTGAGCCCAGTGAACAGCTTGCTGTTGCTCTGAAAATAGGCTGAGGATGCACAAAGCTTTGCAAAGATAGAGTCAGCGTGAGCATTTTTCAGGGAAGCAGCACATCACTTAGCCTATTTGCTAACACTTGGCCAGTTTAGGACGTCTTCATTCAGAAAAATTGAATCAGTCTGATGTTTGTTTGCTTGTTCACTTGTTTGCATAACGTCCAGTTAAGAGATGTGATACTGACTGCACAGAGTAAAGCAATATTTTCACAACTCCTTCAATCCTTTTCTGGTAGTCACAAATAAATATGCACCATATACACATTTTTTGTAGCTATAAGTAAAATGAGTCAGAATTGCTGTCTGCCCTTGTGCCTGCAGTTTACAGTATCAGTGTGACCCAAGGGTTATTAAGATTAAGATGAAATAAGATTAAATTTTAATGTAACTCCAAGGGGAAATTGGGTCAGAGCAGCAGCGAAGACTAGGATATAGAAAATAAATTGATCATATTGAGGGGACTATAATCTTGGCTTGCCAGACCTCAGCCTTGTCAGTCACATAGAGGTCTAGAGAAAAAAATGTCAAAAAGTATTTGGGATAACAGGGCTTAAGAATTCCTGTGGCAGCAGTATGATAAGTTGTGAGTTTGAAAACATTTTGCCTTCAGAAACAGCACAGCCAGTTTTCTTTCCTGCACACTTTCTGTGCTTGGATTTTTCCACGAACCTTCAGAGACTTTTCTCTATGACAGATAAAGGAACTTGTAGAAGATAAAACATAACTAAGTCTGTATCAGGCCAATGAAGAGGCACGAGAGAATTGGCAGTGTGTTATCAAGTCTTTTTCTCCCACTGTAATTCATTCTGTCTTTTTTATTGTATTTTACCATGCCGTGCCTCCCATACTTTTTCCTGATTAGCATTCCTCTGCTGCTGCATCCCTGCAGGCTGTGGCAGAAGGTTTAGAGGAGAGAAGGGCAGCCCTGGCCCACATGGAGGCCGACTGTGAGGCGCTGTCGAGCTTTGTGACCCCTGGAGAGGCTGGGCGTATCCGGGCACGACTTTCACAGATGAGGCGCTGCTGGGAGGAGTTGAAGGGGAGAGCACAGCAGCTGGGGGGACAGCTCAACCAGAGCGCCTCGCACTGGCAGAGATACAATGATAACCTTGAACAGGTACACAGCAACACATGGTGGAATGGCTTGGTGAATTAATTGTAATTAAGACTTTAAAGTGCATGTGTCTTCAGTACATTTTTGTTTTAGTGTTTTTGTTTTTTGACATTATCAGGTCAAGAAAGCAATGAGTGACCTTAAAGAAAAGCTGGACTGTCCGATCACATTCTGTTCATCATCATCTGAGACCTACAAAAGCCTCCAGGATCACATGGTAAGACAAAACTCAAAATATTTATTTGAAATTTGACTTACTTTATCAAATCTTTTCTGTGCTGCTTTTGTGTAATGCTTTTTTTTTTTTTAAATATTTGTATGTTTCTTTCATCTCTAAATTGTGAAGGAATGAAAATCAGCATTTTCTTCCTGATTGTTTTTTTCTTTTAGGCTGAAATCTCAAGTATGATAATGTAGTCTGTAACTCAGCATATTAGTAGTTTATTTAACTTATATTAACCAGGAGTACAAGACTCACTGAGATTAAAAATCTCTAGATTATTTTCTAGAATATGGCAAGACTGGCAGCATCATAAATAACATGTCTGCAGAAAAATTAACAAGAATATAACAATTTTGCTAAGTGTGAAAGCAAAAAACAGCTTACAGAAATGATTAGATATGAAAAAACATTCTTTAACTATTCAAAGATATCTATAGACAGATGTGCCTTCTCTAAGCTATTTGAAATGCTTTTAATGCGTTCAGTGGGAGCTCCTAAAGAATTAGCTAAGTTTTCAACTGATTCCATGCCGAGGGAGCAGCATACTCAGAGTATCCCAGTTTCACAGTTCGGTATAGACTTGAGGAACAGTTTGCAAGAATAAATCCCTGGAGCGAAGACAACAACTTTCCACACTTCCCATTGAAGGAAGCAGACCAAGAATAGTTTCACAAATGAAAGTATGCTAATGCTTAGATTTATGGGTGGACAAGACAAAGGCAACAAAAGGCTTCTAAGAAGACATAAAAAAGTCTTCTTTTGTCCTCAAAGGAAAAGCAAGAGTGATTTCTCATAGAAAAAAAACAATTTTACCTTCAGTTTTTTCACCAGGTGCTTAATGTGAGGCTTAAATGAAAGACCGTTATCATGTTAGTAGGATTAATGTTCAAGAGTTGTCGTTGTCGCCATTGTGGTTAAACGTCCTCTGCAAAGCTGATGACAGGTACATCTCTGTTTCCTCCAGGAGGTCTGCCAGGCTGTGGAGCAGCTGAACCCCAGGCTGGCGGCTTTGTGTTCGGCCATGAAGAGGCTTGGAGAGGGCAGCCAGCTGGAGGAAGAGGTGGCTAACCTCCAGGAACAACAGGGAGAGTTTTTGGGAAAGGCAACAGAGAAGCAATCTGCATTAGAGAGCCTTCTAGCACTGTGGCAAAGGTAATGTTAACAGTGATGTGTGCCTATGTTTGTGAATTGTTTTTTGGAAATTTGAGCATCTGCAAACAAAACTAAGGCTTTAAAAAAAACACTTCAACTTTACATATGCCTGAAACTGAACAAACATTGGCCTGTTTTAACCTTATGTATCTTGTAATCCAGCTTTACTCAGCATATTCCTGAATGTTTTACCACTGAATACCCAACATGAGACATCCTTTCCAGCTTTTAAGACAGCATGCATGTAGATAGAGAGACCATAAACAGAATTAGGGCTGAATGATTTAGAAAAAAATATGAAAATATGAAATGCAATTTCTTTTTTGACTGATCTTGCAATTAGCGATACGAATTGTGATATTAGCAGCAATGCTATGCTATTTTTTACATAATGATTCACATTTTCATAAAAAATAAAATAAAATGATCATGGTGTGATTTTTTTGGTGGGAATCTGTACCTTACAAAAATGCTAACCTAAGTCTGTAGAATATGATTTGTAGGTGGGAACATCACAGCATGACAAAATATTTAATTTAAAATGGTATTTTGACACCTGTTTTGCTCTTGAAAAATACTTTGCCTCCTGCCATTTGAAAGTTGCAGTGGGCCATGCAGATGTCTTTGTTGTTGTGTGAAACTTGCTACGTTTATTTCTTACCAAAGATTATATTCAGGATGTGTTGCAAGCTGCTGTGGTTTTGGGCTGACAATATTGCTCTGTACCTGATGTGTGTGTCCCTTTGACACCTAGAAGAGGTGTGTTTGAATATTTCTTGTCAAATCAAACTTTTTTTTTAGCACAAACAGCTGAAAAAGGACTGCATTTATGTAATGTTTTGTTGTGTTTTTTGGCTGACTGTTTTTCTTGTCAGTTTTGGTCCCGGCTCACACCCTTTATCTTATCCTGATTGTATAAACATTGCTATTTCCCCTTTTATTGTGCATGTGCTCTTTTGGTTGAATCCTCCTCTCTCTGCCAATTTCCTCTTTTATTCCCTGAATCATTCGCTCGTCTGAGTGTGATGTGGAGGAGTGAGATCTTGTCTTTGACTCAATCTGTCTGTCCCCCAGTCAGCCGTCGCCATTCTATTCTAATAATATTCTCTTCTTATCGCTTTCTCTGATCACACAATAGACTTGGACAATAGACTTCAGCAATTGTTTCTCATTCTTCTGTTTTAGTCACATTGTCGTTGTTCAAGGAATCAAAGTTTTGGTGTTTGTTTTAATTTTTTTACCTAGTCAGTGGCTCTTTTTAGATTAACTACTTAATATTTTTGCTGAGTTTCTGTGTGTCTGTGTGAGCATGTTTGGTTGTGTGTCTCTCTGCGTCAGTCTTCTCCCCTGCAGGTATATGTATGAGGGATTACTTACAGCACTGGGTGCTGTGGTGAGATATGGTTGCCCCATTATGACCCTGTCACTGATACTGAGGCATGGTCAGATAATAACAAAATTACACACAAACCGCATCACTCTCTCTGTGTGTGTGTGTGTGTGTGTGTGTGTGTGTGTGTGTGTGTGCGTGTGCGTGTGAGTTAATGCATACTTAAAGATTACAGGTTGCTACAATCGGGCGAGTGTTAGATCAGTATTTTTCAGAATAACGCTGCATTAATTGCATATCTCATTTGAATGTTCTTTGTGGCCACCTTTTTATCTGCAGATTTGAAAAGGAGAGTTCGTCCATGAGAAGCTGGCTGAACAGATGTGAGTCTGTTTGCTGTTCAGACACTGACCTGCTTTCTGTGGACAAAGTAAAGCTCAGAAATGAACTACTAAATGTACAGGTAAAAATTTTCACAACTCTTTTTTACTCAGTTAGATTTCCATTTGTGTTTTGATTTTTTTCTTTCGTATAGAGTTATTATCTCCACCTCCCAGTTTTATTTTACCTCAGCAATTACATAGTATGGTTTCTGCTGTTTTTCTGTTGCGTTAATTTTCAATACTTCTTCATCAATCCAGGAAATGCAGGGGGAGAAGGCATCCTATGAGGTTCTTCTGCAGGGTCTTGTGAATCTTGCGCTGTGTCTGTACCCCACAGCGCCTGAAGCTCGAGTCCAAGAGCTCAAAGATGATCTCACACAACTACAGGAAAGATGCATGTCTGTGACGAACAGCATATCACACAGGCAATTAGCTTTTTTTATATATCAAACTGATTATTTAAAGGTGTTTTCTTTAGTGTATAATCACCTGAAAATAAGAATCCTGTTACTGTTACCTTAGACATACACCTTAGAATAATTTATATCTACATAGTGAGCAGGTCCTTGTTTATGGAGATCACTATGTTACACTGCCATATTTCTAAAGTAGCCCAGAGCAGACTAACCAAACACTGTGTCTTACAGTTCACATTTTCTTGTCAGCCACCGTAGTTAAAAGCCTGTGTGCAACAAACAGCATCAGAAAAACACTGATTTGTATTGTGAAACTCCTCTGTCTGCTTTAAATCACCTGGTCTGTTTGTTTTGGAGAGGAGGAGACCTCTTCAGGTAATTTGGCTTCTGGTAAAAAACACCTGAAGAAGGAAGTTTCAGTTTGTTGCAATGTGCAGTCCTCAGTGCTACATGCTACTAATTCATCCTAAATCTAACACACTTAACTGAAGAATGTGTTTATGACTCCATAAAAGGACACCAGAAGTTGTTTGGTTCAGCTTCTTTTTTTTCCAAGTCATTTGTGTTTAAAAATGTACCATCTGAAACAATAATTGGCAGCATGTTCTCAGTCCAAATTGCCTTCCACTGCTCTTTTAGGCTTTTGCTGCTGGAGTCGCAGTTGTCACAGCTGGAGCAGTTTGATCAGGCACTGCTGACTCTGACCCAAAGGAGTGAAAACTTCCTGTCTGGCTTGAGAAGCTCTTCCCAGGTTGATATTGCTGATCTTGAGGCTTCAATTAGCAAGCTGAAGGTGAGAGATCAATACTTTGTTGTCAACAATAATGTCCTTTATGGGTTTTGTATACTGGAGTAGTAACAGTAAGCAAGTTTATATTGACTCCTGTGGGAGCTAATGTAAATTTGTCTTATTGATGTCTTGTGGCAGGACCATGAGCTGAAGCTACAAGCACATGCATCTCTGAGAGAGACTCTTGAGCAAAGAGAGTCCTCCCTGCTTCGCTGCTCCACATCAGAGGCCCAGCAACAGCTCCAGGGCTGGAGGGAGGACTGCCTACAGCCCCTCATTGAATCCCAGCGTCTCCTGCTCCTCCGTAAAGAGTGCCTGACTGAGTTAAAGCCTTTTCTTGAGAAGCATGGAGCGGCAGCGAGGGCCGTGCGCAGTCTTCACGAGGCGGTGGAGGGCAGGGGGAGCTGGGACCGCTCCAAAGCTGAAGAGCTGCATCGTGGAATAGGGGAAGGGGCTAAAGACGTGGCCAGGCTTGAGGCTGAAGCAGTCGGGTTAGATGGACAGCTAAGCAAGGCACACCTTCACCTGAGTGGTGCAGAGTGGCGGGGCTCCAAAGATGTCAGCCATCCTCAGGGAAGAACATCCTGCAGGGGACAGGCAGTGGCTCTCATGATGGCTCTGGAGGAGGTGCAGAGGGGCGTGGGATGGAGGCAGAGTGAAGCAGATGCTTTAGGGGCGTTGTGGAGCTCCTTTAGGGAGAGGAGGGAGGAGGTGATGAAGAATTTGAAGAAACTGGAGAATGACGTTAGGCAAGAAGGGGCCAGAGAGAGCTCTGTACAGGCCTTTCAAAACAGGTAATCAGCACAAGATATATTATAATATAATGTATAATATCAGCGTAGTTTATACCAGCTGATAGTGGATGAACTGTATGAAAAAGCAATACTGGTGTCAGTCTAAACTGTGCACAACATTGAAAAATATCTTATTTATATTCTTTTTCAGGGCTAAGATTTCTTGTTTTTCATATGTATACATGTCTTTTTGCAAGATCCTATAATTTGACTAATGAAAAACAAAAAAAAAATTATTACTGCATCTCTTTTATCTTCATTGAAACCAGAAATTGACTAAACTAATTTGATATAGAAACACAAGATTACAGGGTTATTGTTTTGTGTGTGTGCTGTACCTGTACACACAAAGTTGGGGAGAGATACCGCACTGGCATTTATAACTTTGATACAGTGCCTTGATAAATAGTTTTAATAAAAAATATGTATTACAAGGCTATAACATGACAATGATGACTTTTTTGTCTTGGTCAGTAGCGGAGAACAGCAGAATGACTGCAGTGCACATTAACAATTAGAAAAAGCAATAAAGCGCAGCTGGTAGTGTTGTATAAATACTGCGGAAAAGGAGCACTAGAACTGTTTCAAATATTTAGAATCCATAGGTATCAATAAATTAATATTTTTGACAACACTTAACAGCACCTGCAGTTTGACATCTCTTTGGAAACATCCTTGTTACTCCTGTACCAGCTTTGTTGTTCTTAAGATGTATTTTTAGTTAACTTTGCTACCGTCAAATGCATCCTTCGACATTTCCTGTAAATCAGGAAAATAAAATGCTTATATGAGTTAAGCCAAAATTTAGATCCGAATCCTTTTCAATTTGCTGAAACTGAAAAAATGATATATTATGTTGGAATCCTTTTAGTAATCCCATTGTTTTCTGCTGCATCTATTTCTCCCAGGCTGCGTTTTTTCGTCCAGCTGGAGGATGAGCTCCAGTCCCTGCAGCATTCCCAGCAGTGGTTAGAGGAGAAGGGAAGCCAGCTGGCCCAGAGAGACAGTGAGCTGGCTGGGGAGGCTCTCAGGGAGGTAGCTCTGGTGAAGACAGCCTGGGAGAACGTGAGGACACTGATCACTAATGGGTAAGGACAGAGAGGGATTCTGACTTATTCATCTCATTTAAATTCCTTTACTCTATTTGTTTTTGGTCCTTCTGTGCTGAGTCAGGGAGTTATATTGTGACAGAAGTATATTTTACCATTTTAATGTGAAAAAACAACAATGAAAAGGCTGTTGCAGAGTTTGTTGTTTTTTCATCATTTAATGTCCAGTGCCAAGTGATATACCAAGTAATAGTCTTGACCTTTTTCCTCTTTTTTTTCCTCATGCAGTCAGGAACAGAGTGGTGTTGTGGTAGATCTTCTCCGCCAGTTCCACCACCTGAAGTCAATCCTCACCAGTGTTGTGGAAAATGCTCAGACTGTTTCTCACAATCTGCCCGACCACAACCACAACGCTCAGGAGGCCAAAAGGATTTTCACACGAGTCAGTACAGACGGAACATCTAATATCAAAATTAATGTTTATAATTTGTATACATCTTTCCTGATATATCAGAGTTGAAGATTCATAACTATCCCTGTTCAGCAACAATGTTTTCCGTTTTTACACCACTGCATTATATAATTATGCAATTACTGATTTACATATATCAACTGCAATGTGTTTTATTTTTCCTGCACATCAGTCAGTGAACTAAACTGTCAGAAATAAAATACATTTCAACAATAAGCTCCCTATTCCCTTCCTGTTTGTACAGTATTTCTCCCTCTAGTGGTGGTCTGTTGTCATTCCTTCTGCTCTCTCCTCTGCCCCTCTAGCATGACACGGTCCAAGTTGAGCTGAGAGAAAAACAGGAAGACATGGACAAGCTCATCAGCACAGTGGAGGACCTGCAGAGGGAGCTGGAGAAGGTTCCCAAGTCTGATGCAAGCTCTGTCCAGAGAGACATGGAGACATTAAGAGACCAGTGGCTGGAGGTGAGCAGTACTCAATCACACATGCTGTGCTGTGCTGTGCTGTGCGCCTGCTCTGGTAAAGAGGGCCTGCCAGCTGAAATCACTGGGCTGTTTTTTATTTAGACAAAGGCATCCTATTCAGCCATGGTAAATTAATACTTTCCGAGGTTTCTGACATTAATGAGTTGTCCTCATCCTGAAATGTGCTACTCAATGAATTCTTTCTGGAGCTCAAACATGATAATGACTTTGAGCAGTATGGGGATATTTGTGGTGTTGTTTTTTTGACTATGGAAAAAAAATCAATTATGACTTCCTCATAACAGCTCTGCCAAACACTTGCACTGCTTTGCTTTTAATGATATTTATTTATGTTTTTCCATTTTTCCATTTTTTCCTCTTGAGGGATTTCGTTGACTGCTCAGCTGTCACAAATGAGACAGAAATATAAACGTGTCTAGACACGTTATCTGCCGTTCTGCCTCTCTCTCACACACACTTTTCATCCCCACATCTGTCAAACCAATTAAATCTTGTTTTCCTCCCATCTCCCGGTAAAGCACACTGTCCCTTGTTACAGAGAGAGAAAACTAAACACAAAGACGGAGAGAGATCCTTCCTCTCCTGTTGATTGAGATGTATTCTGTTCAGTACTCAGAAACACTTCTGGTGTGTGCTCCTTCAGGTCTCAGAGAGAATACAAACCAACACAGAGAGACTGGGCTACTGTGTGGCGCTGTGGGACGACCTCAAGTCACTGGAGCAGGACATTAACCAGTGGGCCGCCACCTCCATCGCTGATCTCACCGACAGTGTTTCCAGTCTCAGTGATAAAGAGCAGACAGAGGCCCATCTCGCCACCTTTCAGGTCAGAGCGCACTGGACAGGCTGCATGAAAAAGTGTGTGAATGATGATGATGGTGTAATATTCAGTGTGAGTTCATAGCGGGTGTGATTTAACTGAAGTATCTGATACTTTGATCTACAGGCTGAGGTTGAGAAGAGGGAGCAGAGACTGGACGCCTTGCAGGAAAGAGTGACGGAGCTGAAGGAGCGAGCCAAGCTGCAGGAAACACCATTGCAAATGCAGGTGAATATGGTGGGGAGGACAAATTCAGGAGGATTTTGCTAAAATTATTAAAGCACAATTATATTTTTCCCATTGTCGTTTACACCAGGAATTTAATATGCTATTACAAAACTCAAAATGATGCAGAAAATAAAACCACAAAGACTAAACACATAAAAGGGACATGAAAAGCACACTGTTTGCATGCTGTTTATTTGGGATTTTGTATAATGTTGCTAAATGTCTTCATTGAACCAGGTGCTAGAGTCAGACCTGAGGAAGAAAATGGCCCATGCGCAGGAGGTGTACAACCAGGCCAAACACACTCTGACCTACTTCAGTTTCCAGAAGCAGCGACTTGAGGACCTCATGTCCCAGATGGCCGAGCGGCTGGTGGCAGTTGAGGGTTCTTTATCAGACCTTACTGAAGCTACTTCTCCTGAAGACATTGGCACAGTTAAGGTATGACAATATTATTTCCTTCCATGTGATGCAATAATAATAATAATAATAACAATAATAAAACACCTAAACATACAACAATATTTACACTTCAAATAACCACACAGTCTGCTGCTACCAGGTCATACCAGTTACCAGGTCATGATTTCTGGAAAGAGACACTGGTGTTAGTTTTATTAAATTTTTCTTTTGTGGTGCTTTGATCACCATAAACCGAGTGTAATTCAGTTTAGTTTATATTGGAGAGAAGGCAGACATCTCTATGGCTGAAATCTCTGACACTTGGCAACTCACACCAAAACAATCTAGATTTATAAATAACACTACAGGTAAGAGGACAGATGTGTATATTTGATTTTAAGGTGAATTGTCCCTTTAAGATTGAATGCTGAGAACTCACCTTGGGTTCAGTACCCTTCAAATGCCTATACAGACATACAGTGAGGCATCATGATAAGAAGAATTTTACATGATACCCATTTGTTCCCTGAAGGTGAACATCTGTCCTCATGTATGACCTTCTTTAGGAGGTCAGAGTTCAGACTCAGCTTCATAACAGCATCCTATAAGCTGGCAGCATTAGGCCACATCTGGAAGGTGGATACAGTATGTGTCACTGTCTCTACCCTCTCCGCCACCATATAACCCCCAATTATGAATATAAACGAAGCTTCGTCTTCTTATTTCTCACTATTTTTCATTTACAGGACCTGCAGAGCATTGTGCAGCAACAGAGGGCAGACATGGACTCGGCTAGAGATGCTCTGAGTGCCCTGTGCAGGTCTCATCCCTCTCAGGAGCTGTCATGCCTCTCCTCTGACCTCACCTCCATTGCTAAACGAACAGAGGCTGTTGCCCAGCGCTGTGCCAAAACCAGGGGCAGCCTGCAGGATGGGCTACAGCTCCACTTCAACGGTAAGAGATACAAAGGTGTAACTTAGTTTGGATTTTATGCAGTGTTATGGTTTATTAAACTATCTTCTAGAGAGCTTTTATGTTCTTTACCTTCATCAAATACATCATGTTTTTTATGTCAAAGTAACAGCCACTATAACTTCTTCCCTTATAAGGAGAACTATATATTTTAATAGCACTTAAAATCACATAATCACCCAATCAAACAGTGCACAACTACATGATGCAATGTCATTTGTTCCTGTTAGTGGTGCAACAGATTTCGTGTTGATTATCCTACATTTTCCCCAGAGCACACTCAATCCGCCCACTACAACCCACACTCCATTGACACACACTGTCTGGTACACCGGTGCGCTCTCATTGCTCAGACACACACCTGTGCCTCGGAGAGTAATGTTGCTCTCGTCACATCTGCTCTCTCGAGAGTCGTTTTGGGCTTGTTGCCAAGGCAACCCAGCGCTGCACAGCGTGGACACGCCCACACTTTCCATCTGCCTCAACACATCGCCTGCTCTCGCTCCCCTCCTTCGGGTTCCTTCACTTTTAATGCTTCTCTGCCTTATTTTACCACACACTGTTTTTTCTCAACTTGTCGCCATATATTTAGTTTGCTTTTAGCTCACCTGTCCTCTCTGTTTCTCAAAGCAGAGCTCGTCCAAAACTTCCACTCTTGGCTGACAGATCTGAAGTTGGAGCTGAAAGACTGTTCGAACCAGTCAGGAGATGTTGCCGTCCTCGGAGCAAAGTTGCAAAGGCTAAAGGTACTTGTTTATTTCATACATTGTATTTTTCATGGTGCAGTTATCAGGATTTTTCAGTGAACTAAAAGCATATTCAGGTTTCTCAGTTTTCCACTTGTTGATACTAACATGCTATCAAATTCTGAAACATAACAATTATCTTATATTGTTATTATAATAAAGTTAACAGATTAAAGAAGGTAATAATTTAACTAGAGTAACAATTCATTTTATATTTTCCACACAGTTTACTGTATTATCTTCTAGAAAGAGGCCATCATGAGCACGGCTCTCTATTTCTTAGACGTGCTAGGACAGGGTACAACCTGTAGCTCACCCGGTAGAGCGTGTGTCTCATGTCCTTAGCTGCGGCCCAGGTTTGATTTGCTGCATGTCATCCCCACACGCTCACTCCCCTTCCCTGTCACTCTTTAGCTGTCCTGTGAATGAAGCAAAAAGCCCTAAAAATAGTCTTTAAAAAAATGTGCTAGAATATATATCAGTTTTTATCTTCAACATCCACAGGTTTCAGTCGAGCAGACATCAGAGGGTGAGGAGCGTCTCTCTCAGGTTTGTGAGGAAGCGGAGAGGCTGCAGCTCCACCTGTCTAAAGCTGGAGCAGCACAAGTTCAAGAGCATCTCTCCTCCTGCCAGAGAGAGTGGAGGAACTATCTGGACAGCTGCTCTCAGAGCCAACAAGACTTGGAAGAGAGCATTGACCTTCTGAAAGAGTAAGTCATCACTCCTGTTGCGTTGTGCGTTTATGCAAAGGAATTTGAATTAAACTGAAATATGCCTCTGCTCTTCTCTCCAGGTTTAATGACTGTGTGGAGGGTGTAAGAAACTGGCTGAAGCAGATGGATGTCAGCCTCAAGAGAGAGCCTGTTCTTGGGGCAGAGTGCCAGCAAGTAGCCCCAGACACCACAGAGGAGCTGGAGAGGATGGAAAACCTTCATAAGGAACTGTTTGAAAGAAGGTGCGTATATATATATATATATATATGTGTGTGTGTGTGTGTGTGTGTGTGTGTGTGTGTGTGTGTGGGTGTGTGGGTGTATGAGGCCATATGTTACAGAGCGTGGGCTTTTAAATACTCTTAACAATAACATATCGCTGTCTTATGCAAGGGACTCCATCGAGCGTCTCAGCCAGGAGGCTCAGGCTCTGTCTGAAGCAGGTCGGGGGTCAGGAGCAGAGGTCAGAGTGACAGGCCAGCTCCAGATGGAGCACCAGGCCCTGCTCAAGGCAGCCAGAGAGAAGCTGCGGGGCTGCCAAGAGAGCCAGGCCTTTGGAGAGACCCTCCAAGGGGTTTGGGCCTGGCTGGAGGAGATCCAGGAGAGACTGGGTACAGTAGACAGCACCATGGGGACCAAAGAGCAGCTAGAGCAGAGGCTCGAGACTGTGCAGGTAAGAGGGGGTTTTGGCTAGTAGTCTTTAGCTCTCTGTAATTTCCATTAAATATCATATACAATAAACAAAGTTGTGAATATTTAAGAATGCACGCATTTGTATTGTTTTTACTATGTGAATTACTCTATAGCTTTTGGGGGGATAGACTTCTAATATAGTCTACAGTTGTTCTAGTAAACACAAGAGGGGGCTGTTTGCTTGAGAAACTTTAAACCAGTTCATGCTGACCTCTCTCTGTTTGCACAGGACATCCTGCTTTTGAAGGGGGAGGGGGAGGTCAAGCTGAATATGGCCCTTGGTAAGGGTGAGTTGGCCCTGCGGAGCTATGGAGCCGCTGGACAGGAAGTGGTTCGCTCCCAGCTACAGGAAGTGGAGGATGCTTGGGCCACACTGCTTGTGACTGCAATGAGCTGCCACAGGTAGACTACTCACCTCGTTCCATCACCTGAAATATAGTTTTTGGATTAATTTCCATGTGTGCAGTTATGCGTCATAATTTTAAAGAAATGGTCCTGCCTTTAACTTATTATTCATCATAATTTAAATGCATATACAGAAAGCAGGCAAACTGTAGTGAACTGTAAAGAAATTTTCGTTCAATTGTTCTTTTTTTTAATGCACCATAAAAATATTTACCCCTGGACATTTTAGAGGCCATTTACCTGTATGCCAACAAATCTCTTCTCTTGGGAACAGGTTATTTTCATCATGATAGATTGATGTCTCAATGCCATTAATTACCATTAGGTTAAATACATAATGAGAAATATTTGTCTCATTTGGTAACTGTGATTGATGTATCTGATTTAATGTGCACATTTCTGTTGGTGTGCGTGCATGGCAGCATGCACATGCTTCAGTTGTGTGTATGTGTTTAATTGCGCAATTATGGCCCCTCCTAGAAAAAAATTGATCTCATTAGGGACTAAGTGGTGGATGGCAAACAGTGGGTCACACATGGGGTGTGTTTGTGTTTTAAGGGGAAAGGGATAACAGGAGGCGAGGGGTAGCAGGTGAGGTAGAGGTGCGTGTGAGTGTGGGGATACTGGCGTTATTTGAGCATGCAGGGGTAACAGATGGCAGGGAAAATTATGGGTGTGTATCTGCGTCTGTGTGTTTGAACCAGGGGATAAAGGGGATAAAGGCACTAAGCCAGTATTACAGACTATTTAGATTTCTTGGCCACAGCATGGATATGAAATACATACTGTACCTGTATGGCAGAGAAAAGGTACACAATAGGTTTGTCTTGAACATTGTATTTTCAGATTATAGGTCTAAAATTATGTGTTTAAAGTTACCACATTATATATATGTTTGTTAAAAAATGTCAATATGTGTTAGATTACTCTAAAAAAGGTTACATTTTTCGTACACATTTGTATACATTTCATTTTTATTTATTTTATTTAACCTAGAGTGTCCAGGCCAAGACAAGCAGCAACATGAATTACAGAACAAAAATACATAATCAAATATGCAACACAAACAATATAAAACACTAAATACATGACACGATATTACCACACAAAAAACTAAAAAAAGTACTTTGACATATGCAATATAAAAAACTAAACACATGACATGAAATTACTACAAAGAAAAATCAAAAAAGTACTTTGACAAATTCTTTGAGTGAACCATAAGTAAAACAGGAAAACAGGGACAACTATTAACAATTTAAAAAAGAACAGCTTAAATACACCCTGACACAGGCATGAAGGTGATAATATACAAAAATCCTTGAATCAGTGCTTTGAAATGACCGAGAGGAATCAATGAGTGCAACTTTTAAATATTTCTAAAGAAGTTTCCATACACTGTAAATGAAGATGTGTACATAAAGGCTCTTTTGCTATTTTTTTGTATTGTCAATAAGAACATCTGCACATTGTGTCCTTGATATCACCTGCAGATCAAAGCATTCAAATCAGTAAAAGTTTAACATCCTCTTAACTGTGTCATTGTTACAGCTTTAAATGGAATCTTTGTTTTTTTAAGCAGGTTTAAAAACCGTGCCCTCATGTTGGATACCCTTCATATTTATTTAGGTTTTCTCTGTTCATTCAAAATGTGCCACTCACAGACTAACACAGATTTACTGTCTTCCCTGCAGTCGACTCGAGTGGACCGTGTCACAGTGGGGAGGATACCTGGAGAGTGCTGCCCAGCTGCGGTGCTGGATGGAGGCTGTAGAGAGGGAGGTGTGTGCCCCTCTCACCCCTCAACCAGGACCCAGAGAAAAGGCCTCCCAGCTGGAGAGACTCAGAGCCCTACTGGCTGATCTGGAAGACCACCAGGTGGCGCTGTCCAGCCTGGAAGAAAAAGCCAGAGAGCTGTTCAAGAAGACTGCCGATGCAGGTTTTAATCACGGTGCCCGTACACAGCTGCAGGTGCAGTTCGATGACCTCACAGCCTTGGTGGAGGTACAATGTTAATTTTGGTGTATTTAATAAAAAAACAAACAAAAACCATTAAAACTCCTGAAACTAATTTTATTAATATTAAAAACTACTGAGTAGGTCCATTACTGTGTTAGAGTGATTGTTGACTATTTGTGTCCTTTATCTTTAGGAGAGAGTGCGTCTGGCGCAGGCTGTGGTGTTGGAACACCAAGAATACCTGGAGGCAGTCAGAGAGCTCACTGATTGGCTGATGACTGCTGGAGAGGAGCTACATCATTGGTCTGATACATCAGGAGACTCTGCCTCCATCAAAAAGAAACTGTCAGAAGTGAGGGTAAGACGGGGTGTCAACATACAAAGAATCCCTTCATTGGTGCAGGCTGTCACTCCTTTTGTTTTCTTTGTATGCACTTTTGTCAAGACACAAACTCCAAATGTGACAAAACCGGGGAAAAAAAATCCTGATCCATATGTTGACAAATGATTGTGTGCCACATCTGACAGGTGACAAGCCTATTGTGATGTAGAGTGAGCAAAGGTGTGGCATTATTTTATTAATAATAATCATAATTTTATTTATATAGCACCTTTTGAAACATACAGTTACAAAGTGCGTTACATTAAGATAAGATACACACACAAAAATGCAAACACACATTTATACACATACTTACACACACATATTCACAATACATAGACAAGAGTTGCATGACCAAAATAAACAGAACTAATGATATACAGTACAGAGAGAATTTATAAAAGGCCAACCTATAGAAATTATTTTTTTAAGGAGCGAAACACAGATTCAGTACCGCTGTTCCAGAGTTTGGGAGCAACAAAAAAAAAGTATGTTTACCTCTGGATTTACAGAAGGGACAGGGAATAGATAGGAGGCCTTGGTCAGGTAATCAAAGTTGCCGACTGGTGCAATAGGGGCTCAACATTTTTGCTATATATGCAGAGATCAGGGCACACAAACCCTTGTGAGTAGTCTGTAAAATTTTAAAATGTTTAACATTTGAAGTGGAGCTATAGAGGTGTAATACAAGTGAAGAGCGAGTTGCAACAGTATGAAGAAGAAAAGATAAAGGTGTGCACAAGGGTTTCTGTGCTGATAGTAATGGTTTGATTTTTGCAATATTTCTGGGAAAAACATGACTGAATGTGTTAAAAATATGAGATTTGAAGTTCAAATTTTGGTCAAATAGGAAACCAAGATTTTTTAGTGACGGTCTTGATGTTAGCAAGGTGTCAATATAGCGACTGACCTCATTAGTACAGTAAATTACAAATTACATTAAAAAAACGTTTTTATCATAAGTTCTATTTAGCAGCTTTTCTAACACAATCTTTATTAGTTTTCATGGAACTGTAGATGTTAACATTTTGTGAGCACTTTAAGCTTTTTGCTAAAGTTTATTGTTTATTCTTAATTTTATTTGCTTTAGACCATATTTATTTGCTGACCATTTTGTAAGATGGTGCTGAGGTAATTTTAACATTTTAATAACATATATGTGTATAGGAATAATATTACCCCTATATACATTAGTATTCCACATCATAGATGTACATCAGAATAATTATTCAGCCCAGAGAGATGGTACAGTATCTGTTTTTACTGTTATCATAACCATAAGCGATGTCTCTCTGAATTAACACCACTGTCAGTTTAATTCATCGGCATGCCTCAAGGCAGTGTTGTTTGTGTGGGTGAAGCTAGACGCAGTTTAAAGGCATTATCTGTTGCTAAGGTAACTGATTGCTGAATTATCTGAACCCATCTAATTTTAATGGACTCCTGCTATGAAGGAGAGCAAACTATGTAGGGAATTGGAATTGGTCCTCGGTTTGTTCCCATATCGCAGCCAAATATCTCAATCTCTCCTGGCGCATTTAACTGCCACTAAGTTGGTCCATTACTGTGCAGTAAAAAAAAAAAAAAAAAAAAAAAAAAGTGAAAGAGCAGTGCAATTAATGCCTAAGCTTTTCTTTGCTTAATAATTCTGCAATTGCAGTGAAGAGAAAATATGTCAGGAGATATTGAATTGCACTTAAATTTCACACTCGGGACCTAATTATCACATCATAAATGCGTGTTTGCAGAGCCGTGGTGTGAAGCACTTCAGAAGAAGAGGAAATATAATTTGTTGTATCCACAAGCTAGCTGTACCATTTTCATTTCCCATTCATGGACTCAAGGTTAATGTTCATATCCTTCTATTCACATACAGAAATGATTGGCTGCCATTTTTCCCATTTTAATCCCTCCATTAGCTCAATGATATCACATCGCACTCAAGTGTTTGCTTTTCACTGCCTCTGCCTTCCAAGTGCTACCTGTGCACACAGAATGAGAGACGGAGGCGGAGGGGGATGGAGGCAGAGGATGAGATATAGAAATAGTGAGAGAATACTGAGATAGCAAATGAAAATACAGGACATCAGAAGTGATGCTACAAAACAAGAATCAAAGAGATAGCAATGGAAAGTGACGGAGCAAGAGACAGAAGAAATCTATGCAGGCAGCTTTAAATAGAATCGGAGGCTGCAGTTTCCGTAGCCACAGTTTCCGTAGCAACTTTGTCTCCCATCTACCCTCCCCATCTCCTCAGGAACGTGTGGAGTGTTGGCTACTGGAGGGCAGAGAGCGCCTCAGCCGGGTGCGTCGGAGTGCAGCGTCCACGGCAGAGCACACAGCAGCTGGTGGCTGTGAAGCCATGGACCGACAGCTGGGGGCGCTGTCCCAGGCTCTGGAGCAGTGGGAGGGGGCCGCACTGAGGGCCAGGGATGGCCTGGAAGGGGCCCTTGCTGCCGCTGCAACCTCAGAGGAGGAATACGACCGTCTGACCGCCCAGCTGGAGGACGAGTTGAAAGAGTTTGATGGACAGCTGAGGGGGTGGAGCCAGGAGTTGATTAAAGCTGAAGGGCGGAGCAACGGCGAGGAAGCAGTGGAGGGATGGCAGCTGGCTAAGGTATAGTGGCATGAGATTTAAATAAATGGCTGTTTAAATTATTCACTGTTCATCTGCACACAATAGTTTATTCAAAAAATTATGAATAATAAAAATTCTTCTGTTCCGCTGAGATTTGGGCTGGCGCATGATGATGTGCATGAAGCTGACAGTGGCTACTGTGCAGCACGTTAATTTTAGAGAAGGTGATTAGCATTGTTTAATAGAAAGTACCCACACACACACACACACACACACACACACACACACACTGTGCAGACATACATCCTCTGCATCCGGCTATGCTGTCTCCGTCAGTAATTATCCATTCTATTTGTAAATCCCAAAAACAGATTAGTTTGTAAATCAGCTTTGCTGGGATGACGAAGGAGTGACAGCTACAATCCCATCAGTTTCCCTTGTTTTCTCCTCATTCTGTCCCTTCTACCCCTCCCCCTTTTGTTTATTTTCGCCATTATGTTTCACTATCGCTCCCTCCCAAACATTCCTTCTTTCAGTTCCTCTTTCCCCCTTTCTCCACTCTGACTTGTTTGAACTGAAGTGTACAGTAATGTCTTTCCCGGCTGCTGGGGATGTTTCTTAGATGCTCTTGCTCCTCACCTCCCCTGCTGCTCTGTTTCTAACCTCCACAGGATGTTTACAGTGTGACAATTTCTCTGTATTGTCAAGGCCATGCCAGCACGCACACCCTCATACACCTCCCCGGGTGCCTTCGGCCATGCCTTTCTCTGTTTTTTCTCAATTTGGGGCTGTCAAAGAACAGAGGAGGAGTCTTCCCCCTCCTCTGCTTCTCTCTCTCCTCCTCCAGCCCGTTTCCTGTGTCCAGCCTTGTTTTCGTTGCGCACTCGTTTGTGTTCGTTTGAACCAGTCCCGCATCTGTGAGGGCTGACAGCTGAATTCCACCGGGAGAGAGCGTGAGAGAGTGAGAAGGAGGAAAAAAATGTGTTAGGGGGAATGAGTGCGAGGAGTGGGAGGAGGGAGAGAGAGAGAGAGAGAAAGAGGAGAGAGGAGGGAAGAGAAAGTAGTAGAACGATAGGAGGAGGAGAGGGAGTGGAGAGCAACGAGTCCAGGAGAACAGGGAGGGAGGAAGGGTTGTTTATTGGTCATACGTCAGACAGAGAACGAGCGAGCGAGAGTCAGAGAGGGAGAGTGAGCTTGTACATATTTCATGGGACAGGATTTCATGACTGTGTGAGTGCAGAATGTGAGGCGTGCTGAGGAGAGCGGGAGAACGTTATCCACAGCTCCTTCCTGCCACACTCCGCGAAGAACAGAAATGCTATTGTACAAGCAGCTCTGTGAGTATGTGTTGGAGCGTGTTTGTGTGTGTGTGAATGTGAGAAGACCTAAAAAGACGAAGCCAGGGTGTGAATAGGAATGCGAGTGCACTTATTGAAGGGTGTCATGCAGATCCGTTGGGTGCTTGTCTCTTCTTGACACACACACACACACACACACACACACACACACACACACACACACACTTAGCCAGCTGGTGTGTGTTTTGTGTTGTTTAGGACATACTGGAGGGCTTGCAGAGCGCCGAGCCGATGGCAGAGAAGTTGAAAGGCCAACTGAACGACCTGGTGCGATACTCCAGAGACCTGGGCTCACAGTCAGACCGGGTCACCGCACTCATTAAACAGCACAACAGGTGAGAGGAGTCTTTCTGCTTTAATACACAGTGTGTGTTTGTTTGTTTTTATTCTTCAGATTTAAAATGAAACAGATTTCTTGGCTGAGTCTGGGTGATAACTTTATATTGCCATTTATGGACTTTTAGTGGAATTGTATCATGATGATCAAATGCTGCTGTGTTATCACTGAATTTTGTCAATTCAATGCTTAGCAGTAAATTATTGCTTTTAATGAGCGCAGATTTGTCATATCCTAATATTGAACACATAATATATCTTTGATAACATTGTGATAGACTGCGGTAACACTCTCCATAGTCCCCGTGTCTGTAATGCATTATAAACCTACTGATAATGAGTTACAGTCTGCCTGTAGCACTGTTTAATTACAGTTAAAAGCACTCATATATATTCATACAGCTGTTTAACAATAATCATACATACTGAAGCATTTTACAATGAGTTACAAGGTCAAGTATCATAATAATCATAACTGATAGTCAGTCACTTGCAAGGACCATGGTGTATTATAATTCTTATAGCTGTAATACATTTAAGTCATTTAAAATATATTATAATGTGATAATAAGTAACTCTGAGTAGCCATTTGAGGGCTTTAAGTGAAGTAATGTAATTCCTGAAGTATAGAGATAAGCAGATATAATACATTACAAGCTAGTTAGAAGTCACTTTAAGTGGTCATTTTTTGTTCTAAATTAAGTAAAAATCCACTCTAAACATTAAATTGACAAACTATTCTACTTTACCTATAGCTGTATATTTTAATTTTATGTATACCTTTGATCAACAGACGTAACTCTGTAATGAAACAGATGGGGGACTCCCAGTAGCTCACCTTGTAGTGCTGAGCCCTGTTATAAGCCCAATGTGGAAAGTGTCTTGCATATGATAAGACTAAAAAATGCACAAAATAGATCATGCATAAACACACTCATTCATTTCATAACACAGCACCAGAACCACAACAAAAGAAGAGCAGAACTCTCCCTCAAAATCAGCCCTTACATGTCTTGATTGGGCAGGGTTAGTGCTCAGATTTACAAGCTTCTTTGTATTAGAGAGTGTAATGTGTGTGTGTGTGTGTGGCCATCTCACACACAGAGTTGTGACACGTGTGTCAACCAGTCGAAGGCAAAAGGTGACAGAGAGCACCAGAGCCACCAGTTGCTATGCGACATTTCACTACCTTTCCCTTCACCTCCTCTTGTTCGCTGTGTCTGTTTAGTTTTGTCTGTTGTCTGTTTTTATGCTAGGCTGAGTGTGCTTTGAGGGAAATCAGATACATTTGAATGTTGTGTTTTTTCTTTGCTAATATATTGCATGCCTCAGTCTATTTACTGGGCTCTTAATTGCCTGCTTTTGGGCCCACGAGTGAGCCCAGTGTTCATTTAGCACTTGTTTGTGAACTCACAATGCAGTGCCTATCCAAAAGAGCAGCAGTGCATACAAAAGAACGTGCATGCACACAACATACATATTCACAACACATGCATACACAATTATGAACTCCAACAGTAGCAAAAATTAATTTGTATGGATGCAACTTTTTGAGATATTGCATGCACACAACACATATTCAACACATGCATACACAAATATGAACGTCTACAAGAGCGCAAATTATCTACTTAATTTGCATGATTGTAACTTTTTGAGATATTGCAGGGTAGTGTGATAAAGCACTGTGACTAACATTTATTGGCAAACAACCTGATTGAGGTCAACTTGTTGGCGGGTAATTGGCTTTGGCTGTCAGTTGGCAAAAACAGCACCCTTCCTCATTCACTCTGCTTTTTAGTCTGTAATAGACTTGGCCTGTGTACTCCTTGCACCTGTCCTGCATTAAGCACTGCAGAGAGAAGAGCAAGGAGAGAGAAGGAGTGAAAAAAAAAGCCAGAAGAGAGGAGATAGAGGAGGAAAAAGAAGTTGCTCCCTCTACATAGCATGTACCAGATTTTGTCTGTCACAGCAGAAAAAAAGTGCTTCCTACACTCTCATGCCATCCCCACTGTACTACCCTTTCATGCTCTCATCGCATCATTAAAACTCAAGGGTGTTTGTGAGTGTGTGTGTGCAATAAAGTGTGTGTCGGTAGAAGGTTGTGTGTGTTTTTACCTTGTTTTTTCATGCCCCCTTTGGAGCGTAACCCTTGCTTTAACAGCTGTGCACCTTGTTTTCCTGCTGTCATCCTTTCCATTACTTCTTCCAGACTCCCCCCTTTAACCTTCACTCCCTGCCCCAGTATGTACAAAACCCAGTGACTCTTTTCTTTTGTTGTCCTCAATCTTCCTCATTTGGGTTTTATGCATATTAGGATTTCGCGTACTATTAACTGTAAACGTTGTTTTTGTAATTTAAGACCCCCTCTGGTGAAAATCAAGTTTTAATCTTGTGAATTGTCTGTACAGTGTTTTTTGTATGCTACAATCATGAATTAAAAGTGCCATGGCTAAGCATTTCCCCCTTTGAACTGCAGTGTATCAATGACTCTCAAAAACAGGGACTTTAAGGGTTTGTTACATGACTAACCTGACGAACCAATCCTGTCAAACCGTGGGGTGGGAGTTTCCAAAAAAAAAAAAGTGTTGTTACGAACACATCAATCATGTTTTGCCCGATATAAGACAGAATTGTCAACTCGTTCTATCTTAGGCCAACATTGCCTAAAAAGGATTTCCTTGGGGAAGTGGGATTCAATTTCCAATGAACAGTCACTAGAGACCAACATATCCACCTGAATCAAACATCATTATGACTCTTTGAAACCTTAGGAAATGGGCTGGATTTCTTTCAAAAACGTGGGGAAAATGAAAATAACACGAAATTACCCAAAAATTAGCAAGAAATTAGTATACTTGAAATTTTGTAAAATATAATAATAGATATATAAATAACTTTTTAAAAAGGAAATGATCTGGGAAAAGTGCTTACAAATCATAATAAATCTGTAACATGTAATTATGATAAGAAACTATTAATATAGTTTTCCCTAGCTTTTAAAAAAAATTGTCTTAATATACTAATTCTTGCAATGTTTAGAACTTTTCTTACGAAGTTGCTCATTGTATTTTTTTCCCGTGTTTTTTAAAGAAATCACACCAATTTGCAAAGGTTTCAAAGGTTTCAGTACTTCTGATATCCCCAGTGCTGCTTTCAGGCATCTGAAAGCAGCATGTGAAAGCAATGCTACTTCAGGTTTTAAAGGGTTAAGTCTACATTAAAGTGATAGTTCAGCAAAATGTATTTTAACCACTTTCAAAAGGGACTACCTTAAAAAAAATCAATATCAGTCTTATTGGACGTAACATATAACTTTCATATTACTATTTGAAAGCCTAATTGTGCCCTGCACTGTATTAGAGAACAACAGTTGTAAGAAAATACAGAAAAAACTGAGTGATTATGACAGCAACAATGAAATTGCATTCATTGTGGTCAAGAAGGGATACCTTAATGAATCAGAGGATAGAGAAGAAGAACTTTTACAGAGGGAGATCGAAAGGGCCAAAAAGAAACAGACAAAAACCTCACTAAAAGAGTAACTTACACATTTTACATTTCAGTTTTATTCAACATGTCTGTTTAAATCATTTTTATACTATATACAAAAATACATGAACAACAACAGAAATCCTCAGCATGTGATAAATAGACCCACTAAAATCCACTGTAATATACATTATCATCACCCTTCAGTGTAAATTCTCCCCCACATACTGTATCCCCACCATATCCTTTCTGTCTCGCCCTTTTTCTTGCAGCATCAATCTGTCAACCCTTGTTCTCTCCATCTTGTCACCGCTGTGAACTATTGCCCCACTCATATGTTGCCTCTCAACCCCCTCCCACGCAATACCCCTTACCACCATCCCCCACTCTCCATCTTTACCCCAACGCTCATTGCTTCCACTTCACCCAGTTTGCCATTTCTCCACCTGCCTGTTTCTCACTCTAGCTCATCTCACAGGCTTCCCTTTCTCCTCCTCCACAATGTGAGGACAGCATGTACAGTATCTGAGCATCTGCACATGTATGCTCTTTGTTTTGATGAGCACATGGGCGGTAGACAGCAAACACTTCCTCTGGTTGTAACCTCCTTCTTTCTTTGTTCATTTCTGATTATGGATTTAAACCTGTAAACATGTTAAATCAGTCCTTAACTCCTCTCTTGTCCCCCCAGTCTCAGTCTTCGTGCATCCAGGGAGTGTCAAAATAAAGAGCGCTTGTTGGAGCAGAGGTTCCGTGCAGCTTTGAGGGACTTCCAGCAGTGGTTGGTCAATGCCAAAATCAGCACCGCCAAATGCTTTGATGTGCCACAGAGTGTAGCCGAGGCCTCCACCGCTCTGCAGAGGATCCAAGTAAGAGATGTCTTTCTCTCTACTCTTATTTAGAGTAGGCATCTGTTTAATTCTTGCCATGCTCTTAAAACATTGCTGACATAAAATTGTGGTCATGTACAGTCTCACAATGGTGTTTTTGCAGTAGGGCTGCTACCAATGATTATTTTAAATTACAATTACTCTCTAGATTAATCAATTGGTTGTTTGGTCTATAACAGTAGTTCCCAACTGCGGGTCCATTCTGAATTGACTGCAAGTGATTTGTAAACGTGTCAATTTTTTTTCCGCTTTAACATGAAGTACACTAACTTGACAGCAAAGAGCTTTTATTTGCAAGTGCTGTTGCTTTTTATTCTAGCAGTATGTTTTATTTCTTTGTGATCTAACTAAGCCAACGTGCTGTTAACATTTTGTGAAATGAAATTGAATATGTGGTAATTTATAATGTGTGGTCCATCAAATAATGACTAAAGAGAAACCTGTACCATTTGGGAACCATTGGTCTATAAAATGTCAGCAAATGGTGAAAGATACGGATTGGTGTTCCCCAAAGCCCAAATTGACATCCTCAAATGTCTTGTTTTATCCACAACCACAAAACATGCAATATTGTCCTTGAAGAGTAGAGAAACCAAAAAAAAAAATCACATTTAAAAAGCCTGAATCAGAGAATCTTTTTTCCTAAAAAATATTTTTAAAAAGTACTCAAAGTGATTTTTTAATGATCAGATTAGTTGGTAATTATTTAATAATCAATTAATTGATTAATCGCTGCAGCTTTACACTGCAGGTTGCAGATATCACCTGGAAATCACACTTTTGTTTAGCCTATTCAGCTGTTACTGCTCTTTCTTGTTATTGTTACTGGAAATAAATTTATAAAGTGCATCACCTCGTGTGCACCAGAGAAGTTTTCCCAGGATGGACCTACCAGACACAGAACAGCAAATACACAGATTAAATTTTGTGGATAGAAAGTAGTAGAACTGATATTTATTTGAATGTCACCGAATATTACCTCCGATCCAGCCTTTTTAGAAAGACCTAAAATTTTAATAACTTAGGATGTGGGACAGATAATAATACTTATTCATACTCTCGCATCCAACCAGAATGGTCATATAGTCTTACACTATTGCCCATAAACTAGCTCCAGTGAGGCAGCAATAATTTCAGTGCAAGTAGCTGTTGATAGTGGAGTGTAATTTATTCAACTACATAAACCAGAATTATTCAGCCTGTTGAGGGAATGAAATCAGCAATCTTCTTGTCATAAGCCTTTTTGTGTTTTTCCACCTTTGTGCTGCTGCTGCCGCTTGAGAGGCTTTAAATCATCATACGCTTGGGAATGATCTAAATCCACAGTCACAGACTAGTGCTAGCTGTTGATTTATTTGCATGGATTGGGAAGGCAAAGCAAAGATTGCTACCACAAAGGAAATTGCTGAAAGTGAAATGATGTAATAGTTGAAGAATCAATCCTCCTTCAATGGGAGAGCGCTCAAGGGGATGTCTGTATTGACATGCCCACTGTTGAGTGTCCTCTGGTGGGCTTGTTCGAGTGGCGGGACCTGCCGTAGGCTGCGTAAGCTGAATGTAGGCACATTGCCAACAGGGATAAGAGAAAGCTCCACAGCAGGGTCTCTGTGCCATTCTCTTCACAAAATATCTGTGTGTCTCTCTTTCTGAGAAGACTCTGTGTCTGTCTCTGAGAAACTGGCAGGTGTAACAGTCTGGCAGCCTCTTTAGAGCACCCCAGGGCCCTGGCCAGGAGTCAGGTGCTTGTCGGTTAAGGTAGTCCCCACATCCCAGCACCAGACAGTTAATTACCTCTCAGACACCTGACCATGTCCATTACCACCAAGGAATTATCATTACTGCTTTGAGCTGAGCTTAAAGTCCCTCTTCAGGCACATTTTACAATGCTCACACTAATGTTTGTTTAATGTGGTTTTCCCACATAATACTTTTAAAAACTACTAAAAAAGACATCTAGTTTTCCTTACAGAGAAATTTGCTTGCAGTTAGTTTTGCTCTCTGCTTTCTCTTCTTGCGTTTGGTTTACTGGTGAAAAAGCATCAAGATGGCTAGCACTGGGGTTAGAGGAAACATTTAAGTAGGAATAGCTGCTGCTGGAGCAGCTATGTGACCCACACGGCAGCTACATGACTCGCTGATCAGTCCACAATCAGCTCCTTTCCATCTTGAAGCAGGAACCCTGAAGAAAATGCTAAGTTAGCATTCAGCCAGATATGAAGTGTTAGGTTAAAAGCGAAATGGTTAAGGTTAGGATTAGTGTCAGGAGGTTACATTTCATTACTTACAAGCTAAGTCATGTCTTCATGTATAATGAACAAAGTAAATGGATAAAGTTAATTACCTATATTTGACCTCATTTATAGTCACTGCAAGTCATTATGTAGCAGAGTTCAACTAACCGTTGCATTAGTGGATTTGTCTTGTGGTCGTGGTGTGCATGGTTCATAGTAGGCGTGTCGTGTACAGTAAAAATAAAATGTGGCTGCAGCGTACACCTCTTGACACATCGGATAGATTTAGCCAGACTGAGACTCACAAAGAGTCTGTTCTGCAGCAAAATCGTTGTCTGGCTGATGTATCAGAAGGGTAACCTCAGTTAGCATCTTATATTTATATTGTTTGTTAGCATGTAGGCTAACTGTTATTGGCCTACACAGTATTAGTGTTTGTGTTAGTGTGTTTTTTTTGGTAGAAAGTGAAAGAAGCTCCAGTTTACATCCAAAAACTGCACTGTCTACCATGTTCGCTGTCAAGACTATCACTCCGTTAATGCTAACTCTGCTCGCTGTGCTGTGTCGAAGTCTGTTCCCTCTGAGACATCAGACGTGTAAAGCTGCAGGCACGCCCCTACAAACCACGAGCATCACCCGCGGCCTGCCTTTGTGGTGCACAATTATGAGGCGGTAATGTAGCAGTAATTCACATACATGAAGATGTGGTTCACCTTATAAGTAATGAGATGTAACTCTTAACAGTACCCTAACTGCCTGTCTTTTAAGAACATGTGTAAAAGCTTGCTAAATGCTAACCAAGCATTTTCTTAAGGACTTGCACTTCCAGGCCGAGGGGCGGAGGGGGCAGATTGTGGACATTTGGTGGACAACTCAGATTTTAGGGAATTTCACAGACATCCTCTCCCTGAGTAGAGAAATGTGTAAACACCTCTCAAGTGACACATTTTGCACAGATACAAGTCAGGGTTAAGGTAAGACTTAATAGGGGACATAAACAGAAGAAAAAAAACACATTTTTGAGTGGAGACTATAAATAGTGATACTACACTCATAAAGTGCAGAATTAATTTGACTCCTACTCTTTTTATTTAGTGCGGGTAGTTCACATGAAACTGAAGATATTAATCAACAGCAGTCACATAAAGAGAAAGTTCAGAGTGTCAAAGACCATTAAGAGGGTACTCGAAGAGATAATTTTTCAAAAAGCATTTCAAAGGAGGAAAGTAAAGGAGTTTTTATGTGTTTTTTTTCTTTAGAAGTTTCTAGTGTGCCCTTTAGGATGAGAGGACACGTCATAGAGTATATAGCAGTGAAGGAGAGAAGAACACAGAGGCGGAGCATGTTTTATTTATTATTGACTCGGTGAGGAATGTGGAACAATGTTTCCACATGGCTGACCTCCAGGAGGGCCAACGTGGGAGGGGCGGGGGCATCCATTGTGTCACGCTTAATTGGTGGTGTACGTTACAATGGCAGGGGCAGAATGATAGTAAGTGTGAAACAAATACAGTGAATAAACGGAGACCAGAGAGAGAAAATAAAGAGACACAGCGATGAAGAAAGGCACAGACTTTTGCTTGTGTGCGGCTGTACTTTACCAAATGTGTGTGTGTGTGTGTGAGGAGGCTGAAGCTGTGGTGTGTGTAAGTGATGTGCTGACTGCACAGATGGTGGAGTGGTCCCTGCTGCGCTACTGTCATCGACTCAGCTCTGAGAGGGAGGGGGTGTGTGTGGGTGTGTGTACATTTTCTGTGGGTGGGTACGGAGGAGCTATGTAAAAACCAACACATTTCAGCTGTACTGTCCTCATCGGTGATTGCCTCCCTGGGTCAACCCCCTCCTTCTACCCACGCATTTGGAATTAGTAATGGCTCGGTCTAATTACTGCTTTTGATGATGTAAAGTGAGATCTTGGGAGCCGGAAAGAAAATCTTTTGGCCATATAGAGAATGGCCATATGGATGTCAGCTACTCATCAACTATTGTATCAGAAGTAGAAAACAAAAAGAAGTCTGGGATTGTCCATTTTTTTCCCCTCCTGTCACTTTCACACTCTCCTTCCTTTGTGTTTGTGTTAAATAGTCACAGTCCTGTTGTCTTTGTCTGTGTATTCCCACAGGAGTTCTTGAGTGACAGAGAGCATGGCCAGGCCAGGCTGAGTACAGTAGGAGCCAGTGGGGAGCTGCTGATGGCTGTGGTGTCCAAAGACAGAGTGGAGGGAATCAAGGCCAAGGTGGTGAACGCCCGCGAAGACTGGAAGAGTCTGATGAATAACCTGCAGATGAGGGAGGATGCACTCAAGGTTGGTTAACATACATTTTTGTTTGGATGCTGCTTTTTTGGTTAAGGTCTCCCCTGAAAAAGACAATGAAGATCCTAGAGAGATATACAATTAAATAAACGGTAAAGGAATGCTTCACCACCCAAATGAGCATTTGTGAATCAAATACATATTTGACATTACCTTGAATTTATAAAGGATTTTTTTTCTTGTGTACATCCATGGTATGAACGTAAATTCCAAACAGCAAAACCATATCAAAATATCAGTTTACCAACTCTTACACAACTATAATCCAGTCCAATGCTCAGTGCTTCCCAAACAGACAGTCCTTTTGCGACAGGGAACTGAGCTGAGAGTGAAACTCACCTGTGCTCTCTTCAAAGCCAGAATACATTTTCAGTGGTAATTTTAACCTCACTGTTACCGTTTGACTTTGGTATTTTTAAGTGTTAGTTTGGATTCACCAATGTCACACAAAAACACAGAAATCACAGATAGAGACAGTGGTAGACCAGTGGCTCACGTGTTCAGGGGTAAAATTGCTGTTTTTGTCAATGAGGTCTGGCTTTGCAAAGAGCATTAATGAATATCACGTTCAGTTCAATTTTACATACTAATGTTTTCAGAAAAATGTACGTGTTAAGGAAAAATCGAGCATTAAATGCAGCCAAATGACTGTTTTTGGAGTCATCATTGACAGTAGAGGCATGCGAGCAAAAAGTTTTTTACACTAATTCAGTGCAACAAAGAGTGAGTAACTGATAGAGAAATGACCATTTTGGGGTTGAGGTATTACTTTAATTGCATGGTTTAGATGTTTAAATGAATGCAAATACTCCCTGGTATTTGGATACAGTACGTATTTGTTTTCATGTTGTGTACCATTTTTGTGGTATATTATTGTCTAAGGACAGATTTGAGTATACACAGAGATATCTTTTTGGATTTGATATGCATTTTAGTTCTGATGTGAGAGTATAATGAATAAATAATTAAATTTAACTTCACCCAGTAAACTGAGATGTGTCCATAATGGCAGATATATTTAGTATGAGAACATCTCTTTGTTTTTGACAAGATAATTTCGCATTTCCAGAACCTGCAGTCCCAGATGACGGAGTTTGAGGCCAGTGCTGAGCCTCTGCAGGACTGGCTGAACAGCACAGAGGTCAGAGTTCAGGAGAGCAGTGCTCGGCTACATGACCTTCCAGCCAAGAAACAGGAGCTCAGCAAACTACAGGTATTGTGGAGTCCATAGTAATGCTCCTTACACAGTTACGACTGACTCAGTTTTGTCTGAGGTTCTTTAATCAGCATATTTCTAATTCCTAAAAGCTGAATATCACAGCTTTCTTCAAATTACCTTACTCCTATTATTCTTGTGGTTATTCATTGGTCCCTCTAAGCTTTTACAGCGTTTTATTGCGACTCCTTGAGCAATATGTTTCCAAAATATAGGATCCATTTCCTGTTTAATTGCATTATGTCATCCTGAGAGCGCGCCTTTTATATTTCTCTTCTCTGCCGCTATTACTGACGCGCTCTCATTTCCCCCCTTCACTCAAGTAAACCCTGCCGTTACACCATGAATTGAATATTAAGTAGATTTTCCAAGGATACTAAATAGTTGTAGCTCTCCATCAGATATGCATCCCTAAAGTCCAATCTCAAATCAGCTGGGAAAAGAGAGGGTACCTAATTACATTTGTCGAGCACCACCGGATCAAAATAGAGCAGCGTCTTGACACAATAGTCAGAGGAAAAGTCCAGAAATCTAATTAATTCTCCTTCTGTCACAGCTGAAGCGCTGCGTGGCTAAAAGGCCCTTTTCAGGATGCGATAACAGACTCTGCCGTGTCTGGCAGAGACAAAAAAGGAAGAGAGGCACGGAGCCTTAAAAAGATAAAATTGACAATAGAGAAAAAAATATATCAAGCCCATCTCAAAGCTCTGCCCTTATCGTTGTTGCTATTTTTGTATTTACTCTGTCGCCCACTCCTCATCGCCTTTTGTCTGGCCCCTGCAAGCAATTACATTTCTTCCCCCAGCACCTCAAGTACAATTCAAAACATGCGGGCTTCAGTGTCTGAACCTGTGTTGGCAAAATCCTCTTTACCTTTTCACATATATACCCCCCTCCTTGGCAGTTTTTTTTTATCAGGCATGTCTCCTTCTGTGGTGTCTAACCGGATAACAGCATTTAAATATGAACATCAAAAGAAAATACTGCTGATGCTGTTGTTTTTTTATGATGTTCTTTCCTGCTGTCTTTATCCATGTATTTTGATGTGCTCTTGTTGCTCTGTCTTTTCTTGTGACATGTTAACCCAACCCTGTATCCCTCCTCTGTGCCTTTCTTACCTCCCTTCTCTGTCATTGCTTTCATGTTTTCTGTCATTTCATTTTCCCCTCGACCCCGGTGCTTACGCGCAACCATCCTCTCCAATGTGCTCCGTTTCTTCTCCCTCCCAACTGTGCTTACCCACATCCTATTGCTCCTTCACCTTTTATTTCTTCATTTCCATCTCCTCCTACTCATGTTTCATACTGGCCCAGTGTGTTCTGGAGGAAATGTCTGGTCGGGAGGCAGAGCTGGGCAGGCTCAGGGAAAGAGCTCATCGTCTCTGGGAGGGACAAGCAGCCGGCAAGGGCTTCGTCCACCGTGTATCCCAGCTGTCGGCACAGTACCTAGCCCTCAGCAATTTAACCAAGGTAACACTGCCCCCACCCTGTGCCCATCTCTTGTTCTGGGTCCTGTGTGTAAGATTTAGGTGGATACATTGGCAGAAAATTGAATAATATAATAAGTATGTTTTCTTTAGTCTCTAATCACTTGAAAGTAAGACTCATTGCGTTTTATCTATGGAGATTGCCATGTTACTCTGCCATGTTGCCATGGTAACCCAGAACAGACAAACCAAACACTGCCTCTAGTTTTTACATTTTCACATAGTTATAAGTCCATCTGCAATGAGCAGCACTGGAGTTTTAAATTGTGAAACTGCTTTGTTCAGTGTTTTTATAGATTTAAATCACAGTGTCTGTTTGTTTTTGAGAGGAGGAGACCTCTGCTGTAATTTGGCTCATGTTAAAACCTCAGAAATGAGATGAGTACACATTAAGTTTTCAGAGAAAAAAAGGTGATTGCACATTGCAGGAGCTGGACTAAGAGCCCATCTGCAACTTGCCTTACAGCGTAGCAGAAAAACTGCTTTGTAATGTTTGTAACAACTTTAATGACCTGGTCTGTTTGTCTTCAAAAGGCTGAGACCTCTGTGTATGATAAAGCCCGTGGTAAAATAACACTGAAGTTTCAGCTGGTAAAAATCTGTAATCCTCACCGCTGGACACCACTAAATCTCCCTAAATCTTCCACACTGCTCCTTTAATGTATCTGTGCTTCTGTCTGAAAATTGCTGCAGCATGCTGAAATCTGCCTCGCTTGATTCATGTACTATGTAAGCTAAAAGCTCCGGAGCCCTCTGTCCAGCCATGTTGTTTACTGTTCTCTGTTATTTGCTGTGTCATGCATAAATCCCCAGTTGCACATCAGTCATGGTAGCTGTAATCAGCTAGCCTAGAGTTAAAATATTCTACCTAAGAAAGTCACGGTGTGCACAGTAATTTACCTGAGCACAATAATCTATCTTTCACCCCCAAAAGGTCTTCGTGGCTGCAGCCTCATCAACATGAAAAAAGGCAAAGCCTGCGGTGCTTACCTTTTATCCACTGAAGCACTTCTAAAATGCCAGAGCTGAAATGTGTCAGTGCCTGAGAATCTGACCTTTTTTAAAGCTCTCATTAGATCGGTCACACTCTTATGATTAATTTGATACAGCGTAGAACAAAACATCACATAGACCACAAAGCACCGTTCTCTTACCTCAGGACAGTGAGAGTGCCCCAACAATGATGAATGAGATTTATTTACTTTGCCGGCGAGCTAGTGGAGAGCTATTTTTAGGTCTTCTTCCCCGCTAGACATGGAAACAGGAATGAAATCATTTAAAATTGCCACTTGTAGATTGTTATTGTAGCTCTGCTTCTCTCTCTCCACTCTACAGTTACTCAGATGTTAAAGATTTATAAGTGATGACTGCGAACAAAATGCTTTGTGTTTGTGCTGTATTGTGTGGGTGGGATTGTCTCCTCAGTGAGAAAAAAATAGGAGCGTTATCTCCAATACAAACAGAAATACAATACAAAACAGTCTTGTTTTCCGTTTTTAACTCAGTGCTAACCTGTTTCTGAGCCATAATTAAAGAGTGTGTTTACAGTCCTGTGGTCTGATCTCTAAAGGACAAGGCCTCCAGGATTGAACGTATTGTAGGGGAGCACCGCCTCTTCTCTCAGGGCCTTAAGGAGCTCCAGGATTGGGTGTGTGAAGCTCAGAGGGTCCTCAACATCTGCATCTCCACCACCACTGACAAGAGCGTGTTGGAGGACCGGATGTTACAGCTGGAAGTAAGGACAGATAAGACGGGTGTGGGATCACTGAAAGAAAAAATTCAGAGAGTGACTCTTGGTTAATTTTATACTCAAAATAACTCTCAGTGTTTCCCCAACAGTACATTTACTCGAATGTACAGCATTATGCTGACATTTCCAGTGATTGTAGGAAAGTAGCAGTTCTCAGAATGGAAAAAAAACAGCCCAGTTGCTAGAAGAAAGTAAACAACAACAAGTAAACAATTTAATATATATATGATAGAGAAAGGGACTTTGTTTTTAAAGTATTTAAAAAGTTAACACAGCATATTATTTAGTGATTAATTATTAGTAGCATTCTTTCTTATTAATAATAATAATCATATAGATCAGTATAGTACAATAATAGTTGATATGTGTTTATTTGAAGAATAAGCAAAGAATAACTATACCAGTTCAGCATATTTTTTCACTTGATACAAAGATTAGCACTACAACAGCATCTTCACATGGAGGAAATATTTTTTAGGATGGTGCATCAGACCAAATGATGTCATAGGATCCATGCTGAAAATGCGATCATCACCAAACTATGTTGCATTCCTTTAATAGTGTGGAAACAAAAAACAATATTTATTACTTTTATTTTACGTCTGTTCATTCATGTCTGTCTGCAGGCCTTACTGGCTGCCCGTCAGGAGAGGGAGATCCAGCTAAAGATGCTTCTGACGCGGGGAGAAGCAGTGCAGAGGAACACTTCAGCAGAGGGGGTCCCAGTGATTCGCAAACAGATCCAGGACCTAAAAGACTCATGGGACTCATTGCTCTCTGCCTCCATTCAGTGTAAAAGGTTGTGATCATGAACCAATCAATCTGTCAGTCAGTTGATAAATAGGACAGGGAACTGTCTAGTTTCACTTGATTGATTTCAGTTGGTTGAAAGGTTACAGAGACAATTAGATTTAAATGCATGTGTATGTTGTGCATGCTTTTGTGTTTTATTTGTTCCCTTTGTGTTGACATTGTTATGTTGATGTAACAGCCAGCTGGAGGGCGCTTTGTCGCAGTGGACCAGCTATCAGGAGGACGTGGGTCAGTTTGTGCTGTGGATGGACCGGGTTGAGGAGACACTCAGCTGCTCAGACAGACAGTACTCTGAGATGAGAGACAAGACCGCTAACCTGGGAAAGACCAAGGTATCACATCTTGCTAATGATAGCTAGCTATGTATTTTTCTGTTGCTTGTTTGTTCAGCTTTTTTCTCTGAAAACTAAAGAACCTGATGTCCAGTAACAATGAAAATCATTCATCCAGTTCATCCAGTTAAAATATATAATGAAAATGGACAAGATCTAAAAAAAAATGTATAGTGGCTTAAAACTAAATAAAAAGTCAAATTATGAAAGCTTCTGACAAACCACCACAACCCTAATGCAAACACAAAGGGATATGAGGCCACTGACTGGCGACCAGAAGACACAGACCCTGTCCTTGATCTCTTTGGGTTTGAACATTGTTGGAAACATTTGGTACAGAATTTAACAAATATATAACATTGGCGTTGTACTTTTTCATAAATTTCCATGCAAAAAAATCACATACCATAAAATGTCAGACTGTATTTTGTAAACTTGTTTATAGCATTAAGATTAAACTCTACAAAACATTTGCTAAGAAAAGGAGCATGACTGTGACACTGTAAGGCTTGTGTCTTGCTTTTTTTAGGAAAACGTTTACACTTTTGTAGCAGCTGCTATGTTTTTCTAACCCACCCCCCACATTTTTACATATTTTTATATCTTTATATTTCTTTTTAATTAAATGCACTACTATCTGCTCATACAGTTAATGTACTATACTGAGTGTATGTATGCATGTGCTCTTATTTCATTCCAGCTCCTTTATGAGGAAGTACTGAGTCACAGCAGTCCTCTGGAGACCATCGCCACAAAGGGGTCCAATATGGCTGAACACTACACTACCCAGCAGGAGGTGCAGCAGCTGCAGTGTAGATACAACGCCCTCAAAGAAAAGGCCAAGGTGCTTTGAGCACACACAACATACGCTTTCATTTTTTCCCTCTGCAGCCATTTGAAAAATAAATGATCATTTCGCACATTTCTCTCTGAACGCCTGCAACATGTTGTTTCATAAATCTCAATTATAATCCCACAAATTAATAGAGTATGACCTGTATGTTGAATAATTTTGTAGCTCATTTCAGATTCACTCCACGTGATTCACGTTCTTGTTTGCAGCTTTAGAGACAAAGGCATTATCAATAGCTTCAGAGTATATTACATACAGTTTTGTTGCTCAGATATGATGTAAACATGTAGTTCAGTTTCAAACAATTAAAGTCAGTAATCAGGAGATTCCACTGTCCACTGCTCCTGTGATGTTGAATGGATATACCTCATCTTTCCAGTAATGTTTCCAACCTGTTGTCTTACAGAATGCAGTCAGCAAGGCCAAAGGGCTGGTGCTTGTCCATCAGGAATATCAAAGGGGGTTACATGTGTTTGAGGACTGGCTGGAGCAGGAACAAGCTTCTCTGGCCTCTTTGTCCCATCCAGAGGGAAACGTCGACACACTAGAGACGACACTGCAGCAGCTACAGGTATTAAAACAGTGGAGTTTTGTGCATAATTGAATTATAATGAACAGAGAGCGTAAAGCTCCCTTGCATTACTATGCAGTTTCATACACATAACTGTCATCAAAGCTCAAGCAGAATTTTCTAACAAAGCCTTGGACACACTTGACTTTTGGTAACTAAACCACCTTAATTCTTCAATCAGACTCTTTCTTTGTTCTTCCCTTTTTAATTCACTCACAGCTCCTGCAGGAGCGCTGCTCAAATGGCCAGTCTTTGCTCTCCGCTGTGCTGACCAGCAGAGAGAGAGTAATCCCCTGGGGTATACCTCAGATTGAGGACCGAGCACTGGATACCGCTCAGCGGGAGTGGGGGGCCTACCAGGGCCGTCTGGAGGAGACTCAGACCCAACTGCGCTCCACATTGACCAGACTGAGACAGATGGGCCAAAGGTTCCTTAGTCTAGCTCAGTGGCTGGAGGAGATGGAGAAGGTGGCAAACGTCAGACGTCATCGAAGGTCAGACAGAGGCACCAAGGAGACGCAGCTGAAGAAACTCAAGGTGAGAGAGAGACAGTGAAAGAGCTTCGAAGTCCATATAAGGTGTGCTCTGTTTTGATTCCAGTTTGGAAAAGGGGGCTATGAATGCATTTAAGCAACCTTAAAAAAACAATAACAGTTTAACTGTGCACTTTATTTAGAATATGATTATCATTTTACTTTGCCATTAGACAACGGGAAACTGAACCGACAGTTAAATGTATCTATGCTCTCTTTGAAGCCAGACTACATTAACAAAAAATATAATTTTACCTTGCAGAACATGGGAGTTGCTGGTCTACTGTTGCCTAGATCAGTTAGTAAGTTTGTGTAATTGTGTGACTCAGATCCCCAAAGTCACACAATAACACAAACATAATAAGTGATTGAAGCAGCGGTAGACTAGCAGCTACCGTTTTCAGCTAGCTTAAATGATTGTTTTTGTCACAGAAGTCTGGTGGTTTTGAAGAGTGCAATCTATCGGCTTCAGTTCTCAGTTGGAAAAGGTTGTCTGAAGGCAAAATAAAACAGTGAAAATATTCTACATATAGCATACACACAGGGTGACAACTGAATTTTAAGGTGGATAAAATACGTTTTGCTGCTGCCCCCATCCACAGCAGTATTTATTTATTTATTTATTGGTTTAAAATACAGAGACAATGCACATTAATGAATATTACTGTAAATAATATTAGTTAGTTAGTTGGCTAACTTTCAACTGTAGTCTCTGGGGTAGGTGACATGACCACTACAATAATTAAAATGCATTAAAAACAGTACTCTACCTACTTATAAGATGCATTGCATACAATACATTACAATACAATACATTACAGCACATGCAATAAAATACAAATGTTTCAGAGAAAATGGCCACACACTTGACCATCTATGAACAGTGCAGTGCTTAGCTTCTGTGCCAGTACTCCTGCCTGCTTCTTCAAACTGATGTAGTGACCGACACATACTGCAGGTGATACACTGACTTCATACAGTCCCTCTTGTGTCATAGTTCATAATGGTACATTCATAATGGTAATGTATTCTTATTGTATTGTAAACACTTTTTCCTGCTTATTTATTGGTATTTTTCTTTCTTTCCTTATTAATATTATTCCCTCTTTTAATATTTACTGCAGATATCCTTTTTTCTTTCATTGGTATGCGCATACCGTAACAAATAACATCAGTCAGCTCTAACATTAGGTTATGCTGTAGACCACACAGTTATTTTAATTTAATATTTTAGACAACATGAACAATACCAACTAGCTCACCCTTTTTTAAATACTAAGTGCAGGCCCCAAGTAGCAAAGAAGTTATTTAGTCCTTTAAAGAAACTAAAATTGACTCTGCAAATCTACATTGTTAAAACTCAGCCACATCAATATCCAAGCCAATAATACAGTTGTGCCTTTCAAAATAAAAGTTATGAAGCATCACAGGGCATTTTGGGGCACTATACAGTAGATGACTTTCCCTACTAATGCATACACTCAACTCACAACATGCTTTTGGAGAAAAACAGCAGGCGACGCCTGGGCCGCCTCCCTTGGAGCACGCTTCCTGCCAGTGTCAGGATGTCAGACAGTCTCAGTATTTTTCCTTCCCCACATTTAGAGGGATGCGCGCACGCACACGCACACACACACACACACACACACACACACACGCACACACACAGACAGACACCTTGACCTTATATCTTGTTTGTGATTTCACTGGCTATTTTCTTGTTTCTTTTTCACCCGTTTGCCCTTTTATGTCATTAAAAAAAACATAATTTACAGTTATGTCCTGAATATTTTTGACTGGATTTCACAAACATGATGCTAATTATACATTTCTCTGTGTCCCCTCTGAACAGGGGTGCCTTGAGGCAGTGCTTGCACGGCAGGGAGAAGTCGATGGCCTCTCCTCTCTGGCCCAGCAGGTTCTGGAGGAAACCTACATCAGCAGTCGTATCAGTGTTACTGCCACCCAGCTCACTGCCCGCTACCATTCCCTGCTGCTCAACATACAGGTGAGGCACTTTCTACTGTCTGCTGTTCAATTATTCATATATCATATCTTTACTCTGTTGAGTTTCGCAAATGCTCATTTGTTATTTTCAACAAGAATAAGTTCTTACCAAATAAGTTTTATTATGTTAAATTGTAAGGAGGACCTACTTTATCTGGTAAAGCACTTCATCATCAAGAGGTATGGAGTGAAGTGTAGGAGGAGAAGTGTAATTTTCTTTGCAGCAAGATAAAGAGTTACAAGGTTCCCATTTATGTGCTGGCGAGATATTTAGTCCATAAAGAAGCAGCTGCTGCTGCCATGGTTCAGGTTTGTGATCACAGAGATTTGGTGAACATCATTGAAGTGAAGTGCAAGTGAGCTATGTGATAGGCGATGGAAATTTAATTCCAAGCAAAGTTTTTATTAAATTTTTATTCTCTCCCTGTTAAGTTCCTTTAGACTTTAGCTTGTCTTTTTGATCTTCCTCAGTACTCGCACCCCTTTATTTTACTGGCCAAAGCCAGGCTGCTATCAGCAGACGTTCAACACAGTGAATTTAGCACGGCAGAGCAAAATCTTTGTGTGTTCAGCTTGATTGCAACCGCTTCATACCTCTACAGTTGTGTTCAAAATTGCTTCTGCTCTGCCGCCCTCCCCTCACTGAAATGACTTGAGGCAGCAAGTTACCGTGCGGCAGTGTGAAAGCAGCTTAGACTGTTTGTTGGGTTAGAAATATCTGTAGATAACAGTCTACTAATCATCTATTCAGCCTTCTCTTATGCCAACAACCCACTCCTTCAATTATTTCAAAACAACTGAAACTTACCAATGTAAATGTATTTGCGTGACTTTATCTCTTGAAAAAGTTTAGCATTTCGAAGTCACTGTGACATCAGCTGTCACACCTAACCCCTGTAGAACCCACGCTAAACAATACTAATTTAATTATGACTGTATATTAGGGTTGTAAATTGCTTCAGGTGGTCACGAAGTCCAGACACACTACAATATTTAAAGGTGTACTATACAGGTTTTTTCAAGGGAGTAGCGAGTATTCTGCAGAGCCTCTGCCCTCTGCCTGTATTTTTTTTTTTTTTTTTATACTTTCTCCTTATTTTGCTATATTAAAAAAAACATAGCAACCAGGTGCCAAACTGTAAGCTGCAAACATCCAAGAGAAAGCAATGAAAATAGTGAACACAGCACAACAAAAAACCCAACAAAAAACCCTGCAAATATAGCAAGGCATAGCTAACGGGCAAAGCTTGGGTTGGCTTTCACATTCACTAGCGAATCTGTTTACAAACAGCAACCAACAATTTCTGTGTTGTATACCTTTAAATTTCTGTCCACCAGAAAAAAAATCCTGGACAATACCTACCTGTCTTCATGGGTTAAAACATAAAGCCTTAATGGGTTTGGTTTAGGTGTAATCCCTTTTATGTTCCACTGTCTCAGTGATGAATAAAGTAAATGTGAGGCTGTGTGTGTATTGCCGTTGGGGTTTCCGCCCGCAGTGGGCTTCTCACACATGGTTATCTCTCACCATGGAATATGCTCCAGTGAGAGTTTGGACTTTGTTTCTGTAACACCCCATTGAAGTAGCTTTGAGAGTTTTGCCTGTGAGCCCAGCTTGTGTTGCTCTGTATACTCAGATCCAGCCTCTCTATTTGTCTGCTCCTCTGGGGGGGACTAAAGGAAAATCAATGGGGCTCCTCTGGTCTGGGGCTAAGGCTGTAATTAAACGCTACACAAGGCAATCTCACACCCGGCACCAGGAGTGGAAAAGCTTTGCCTGCGCTACATTGATTTTTACACCTTCAGTAACACGTCTGAGTTTTTGTGCATGTGTGTGCATCTCCCTCACTCCCTCACTTTGTTCCTCTGTCTCCGTTATACCCACACCCCTTCCTTCCACTCTCAGAATTGACTCAAGCATGAATAAACTTCCAGTCATGGCGGCACATACGTATGCAGACACATGACATCCCTCTCATACCAAGGATGCCTGTAATTATACTGTGTGAAGTGGGGGCCATATGGGTTTGAGGTGGGAAGCTGTTACCTCTGTCTAGTCAGAAAAGGTGTGCACTCAGCACTATCCGTTAATTGGAGCTTCTCACCACAGGATTTGCAAGTTGAGTGAATAATGTGTCAAACCTGCAAGAAACCCTCTCCGTCCTCATGGTGTTATTGACTCAAAATCTCAGTCAAGTGGATAATGCATCAAAAAACATAAAAGCCCTCTTCACCTTGTAGTGAAGCTATTGACATTCGGCACATGAATGAGGGGGAGAGAAACGGATATTTTCTGTTTTGATGGTTGATCAGAGAGCTTTTGGTCCTTGGTGGCCAAAGTAAGACAGCTGAGGCACAGGTCTCACAGGCTAAAAGAAAGAGATAAAGATCATGTTTCCTGAATATTTCCCCTGACCAAATACAGTCTTACCAACAATTTTATCCTATGAAACGAAATGGCAGCAGTTGTTAAAGTGATTGTAATTCAACTCTATGTTCATACTAATAAATTTGGAAAAAAAATCCCTCCCAACACTATTTTGCAAGGGCACTGTTTCTGCATCCTGGACTTGATGCTGCTCAAGGTGACTGTGATTGGTTTTTAAGTATTACAAACAATCCAGGTCATTTTTTTCCCCCTTAGCGTAGAATTATGATGGATATAGCCATTTCTCCAGCACTGAAACAATGCTAGATGGGTCTGGCTATGCAATACTAGTCTGTATTATACAGTAATTATTGCATTTATATCATATTTAGTTAGTTCATCCATGTCTTATATAGTGTTTTTGTAAAGCTTCATTGGTTCCCATAAAAGCCGCTATATAAATCCAAGATATTATTATTATTATTATTATTATTACTATCCTTTAAAAAAATCTATATTTGCCAAACTTTACTCCTGATCTTCCATCCATTCATATTTCAGGACACCATCAAGCAGCTTCAGGAGGAGCTGAAGAGCATCGAAGAGGCAGAAAACCTTTGTGTGTCCTTCACTGACTGGCTCAGCTCCACTCAGAAAAGCTTCTCAGCATTAACTGACAGTTCTGAACCTCTGGACCGGGTCGCCATGGAGAAGAAAATGAAAAAACTAGAGGTATTGATTTATTTACATAAATCTGTTCTGTACTCGTGTGGTTAGACGGTGTCACAGTCACAACCAGTGAGGCATTTAGATCCAAGGTGCAGTACGGTGCTTAATACACTGCCCTGAACAGGTTGCAATAAATCAGCCCAGACATTGGGTATTACCACAGCAAACTGATGAGTTAGCAAGACTCCTGTTACTAGTGGAGAATTTGAGCAGAAACTCATATGAGTTCAATATCCAAGCCAGCAAAAATGTCCTTGTGCAATCTTGTTTTCTGCCAAGCAACATACGGTACCTGTTAAAAACATCAAGTGTACAGATTTCTTTGGCAGCCATAATATGCTTGGCCAGTAAAATATGCATGACGCTTTCAAAGCATTCAGTGTACCTATAATATTTGGATAGAGCTCTACAAACTGTTTTTGCATAATTGTAACAGTTTGTCTTAGTCCACGTTTTGTCAAATGGACATTGGAGTAAAGTAGCCCTGCTCCAACATGCACAGACTGCAATAAAAAGAAAATAACCACCATCGTTTACCTGGCATAGTTCATATCGAGTGTGTAGAAAATTGGAATAGTTTGTGTGTATCGATCGGCTCTTTATGAAGACAAAGCGGGTGCCGCTTTAGAGGAAGCGTGGTAGCAGGGAAAGACCTCCCACTGTGAAGTAGAGGATGAAGAAGCGCCGGTGTCAGGATCCTGCTGGCACAGACACTGTAATTGATGCAGTGCCCTTACCGCTTCACATCACACACACACACACACACACACACACACACACACACACGCACACACGCACACACACATTTCTGCCCACTAACACTCGCTTCATTCTACAAAACCTATCCAGAGCACAAACTAACAAGCTGCAGCAAACTATCCAACCTATGAATCCTCCGTGATTTCACCCATTTTTTCACTATCTTTCTCTATATATCACTACATCTCGTCTCTCTTTGTCCTCTTCACACACACACAGATCCAGATTTACAGACACACACGTAGACGTTTACAATACATCATCTGGTGTGGGCTTTGCAGTAATCCCTGTCTGGGATCGATGCTCTGTCTCTGCATAGGGACTGAGGACATGCTGTCACCACATGTGTCCTTCCAGCACTGCAGATAATATGCGAGTGCTCCATCACTTACTCATCCTCCCGTAGTGAGAGCTGCAGAGCTTTTCAGTGAGCTGGGATGATTATGCATTGACACAAAGACCAGTAGTCAATAGCTGTGTCAAGGGCCATTAGCTGGATTTAGGCTTCATTTGATTCTGAGTTGTAACTGTAAAAGTATGAGTCATATCGCTGTGTTGGCCCCTGTTAGCTAGAAATGTGCTGTAACTTTTTTTCTAATTTAAGTTTAAGTTAATCAGACATCATATGAGGAAAGATACAGACGATTCAACCTAATACAATCATCTTAAAAAAAAACCAAAAAAAAAACCAACAAAAACAACCAAACAACAGCAACAACATACTACATATAGTGTCCCTTTGATTAATTAAAGAAAGTAAACTAAAATAAATATATGAGACTTCCTACCCTAACACATTACAGGCACCTATTTCCACCATTTCTATATTTTAAAAGATGTACCCAAACATGATCAAATTTACCATTGCTATCAAAGGTGCTGTAACTCCATTAAGATCTTGGAAAATTAAAGTTTAATGTACCTTAGTAAGACATACATTTCAGAAGCCATCATTTTTCACCGTAATTTGGGCAATTTTGATGGTTGGGTATTTTAAAGGTCTAAGGTGTAAAAAGTCAGATTTCCATGCTTTGTTTTTTTTAAAAATTATTATTATAAAGCTGGTAATCTTTATAAACATATTCTGCATATTTATTCATTATCTGTAGGCTATGGGACAAGATTTTGGTCTGAGAAGTGTTCTGGTTTCCATTTGTAGTTTGTTTGTGGTCTGAATAGTATTGATCAAGTTTGAATGGCAGGTAATCAGTTTGTGTGGACAGCCAAAACGTTTTGGCCAAAATGTAATAGAGCCCACTGGCTATCATCTAACAACATGTGACATTCAAATCATACAATTCCTAATTTTTCACACTTAACCTGACTCGGTCCCCATCAAGTGTATCTTAACACTTTGATTTATTTTTTTAAAAATATATCAGTTGTTATATATTTAGTTATATAGAGTTCTTTCTTTCATGGTTTTCTTCAAAAAGCATCCTCAACTTACCTGCTCCAACAAAAATTGTATACATGGCAAAATGCTAAAAAGAAAAGGGTTTGGCTTCCTAATTAAGCGCCCCGCGCCTCAGTCTCCTTCCATATTTATAATTTCGCTGGCATTTATTTAATGTTCAAGGTCATTTTTTCTCCAGGTCCCTGTGCTTTCTTAAGCAGACACACAAGGTTTTTTCCCTAAAAGATACATTTAAACAAGCCCATGTTTATTTTTTTATTTGTTATTTATCATTACGAATACCACTAAAATAGATAAAATTGTTCTTTCAACATACCATTATACAACAGTTAGGATGATATCTTATAAAAATGCGCACACAAAGGAATTAGTGCCCCATGAATGAACGTTACATAATTAAAGTAAAGTTACATAGGTTAGGTTAAGGAACAGAAACATAGTTCGGCATCTTTAGGTTTATGAAAGTGAAGTTTCATGCTTTAGATTAGGTCCCGATTACATGGGTTATACATTAATTGTGGTGCATTACTTTTCCTAGGTATGTGTACAAACAGTACATGAGAACAACCTGGTTACTTTACAGCTCTGGCTAAATCATTATAACAAGACTTCTGCCTTTGCAGATACTATATGATGTTTCTGTGCTGCAGTGCAATCATACTGCACATTCAACACTAAGAGACATTGGTAGTAGAGCTAACTGCTGCTCACAGGGTCACCTTAGTGATGTCTTCCCTCGGTTAGTAGATTATTTAACTGATGAACATGGTTGTCAGTGCCACAGAAGATGTAGTTCAGTAGATAATAGAGCCTGCGAGCTGATGCAGAATAAGGAACAGAGTCATTTACAGAGAGTGCACAAGACACTTGACATAGATAATTGGGGCTGACATGCCTCAAGATAGTTTAGAGCATAAAGGGCACACTGTGTTCAGGACCTCATATATAATGTTCACCAGAATGTACTGTCTACTACTGTATCAAAGCATTAGTACTACTCAATGATTTGAGAATAAACAGGTTTCCAGACTTCCATCAGTGACTTATTTCATCCAAAGACAGATTGTGAGACCATTGAATACTATTTTGTCCTTGTCAGAACATTAAGGTGCTTTTTTTTCCTCAGCAATATCTTTATTCATTTTTCAATTAGCCTCATAATAACGAAGAAGAAACTGTGTTCTCATCCAAAAAAATATTAAAAAGCCAAGAGATTTTTTTCCAACAATAAAATAAGGCCATTTATTTTAAATATGACAAAATGATAAAAAGCTATAATAATAGTTTATAAAAATTATAATTGATAGTGATGATTTAAAAAAACAAGATTTAAATAAAAATTAAGATCATTTGGAGGTTTGAATGGTTCAACGGACAGTTGTGGATGTAAATGTACTATTTTGACCAAACCAGATTCTGGAGAAGTGTGTATAAAGTGCTAATCTTGCAAGTTTGACTCAACATGTGGACCACCAGTAGTGCCGCTAAGAAGGAGAGCAGATGTTTCAATGTGAAGTGAAAATAATGAGCCATATGGAACTAAATCTTCTGCAAATAGCAATTACTGCCTTCCTTGTTGAGGTCCAGTTAATCAGATAGAATGGTTTGGAATTGGGATACATTGAGTGTTTTCTATTAAGGTCAAAAGGCAGGGACATCACCATTGTGTCTGAAATGATGAAAATGCCTGGAGCTTCATATTTAGCAGCAAACATGGACGTGTGTGCACAGACACAGGTCTTGTTATATTTTATTATCAGCTGCAGTAGCTGGAGGTCTGGGGTTGTTGCAGTGTGAAGCTACTCTCCACTCAAGCAATAATAGACTGATGATGAAAGCTAGATGGCGTCCCATCGAGTGAAGGTCTGTGTGTGTGTGGTGTGTTGTGGTTGCCCTGGAAACCCCCGCAGCTACTGCTGCCTGTTAAGGGTCCTTATAATTGGGTCCTCCTTTCATATTATTCACTGTGGTTTCTCCACAACATGACCTCCAAATCTACTCCACATCTCACCGTGCAGGTGTCAGCCTACCTGATGGGTTCAAAGCCTTTCAAACACATTGCCAGGCTGGTCTGGGTGGCACTGGAGGTGAAGGAGAAAGAAATCAGTGATATTATGTTTGAATGTTGACCTCAAAGTCATGGAAGCTATGATAGTAGGATTCCCTAACCTTGAGTACATATATGCTGCGGGTTTGGTTCATCAGAACACAGAAGCAGTATTTTTCTCTAACTCTGCAGTGTGTAAAAACACCCTGATTGAAGGTCATTCAGTATAAAGTAATGGTAATAACAGTGTAGCAGCATCCATGCTGAGTTGTATTTCTGCTCTCTCTGTCACCCAGACTCTCCAGTCAGAGCTCCAACACGGTCACAGTTTCCTGAAATCATTGAGGGAGCGGGCCGAGCAGGCAGCAGGCTTCCTGGACGAGGCTGGAGCTGAGAGTTTGGGAGCTGAGGTAGAGGCTCGCCTTGCCCAGTTGGAGGAGCTGGCAGGTTGCTTGAGGCAGGAGCACAGTTTTCTACAGCGGGCCTTACTGCTAGCTAAGGAGTTCCAGGACCGTTATAAGGCTCAGGCCCAGTGGCTGGTGGAGACCCGGGCTCTGCTGAGCTCCCCTGTGGAGCCCAAGGCTGAACTGTACCAACGAAGAGCACTGCTTGCTAAACACAAGGTAAAGTAGCAACGATGTCCTATCTCAACCTTCTGTCTGTACTGTATTTAATTGAAATCATGAGTATAATATGTACATTTGCACTGGTGGATAGCAGCAAGACTTAACTGAACACTATTAGCTAAATAGACTAACATATACAGTATATATAATATATATATATATATATATATATATATATATAACATATATACACACACACACACATAAATAGACTATATATATATACTCTCCATAACTGCAGACAATTGTACTGTGAATACCATTGCTTTTAACCAATACAAAAGTCCAATCCATTGGTTGGAAATTAGCTAAAAAATGTAAAAAAAAAAAACACAACAAAAAAACAAGAAAAAAAACACTGTGTAATCCTTTAATATTAAGCAGTGATCCAATACGACAGTAGAAACTCCATAAACCATACTCACATGCACTTAGGTACTGTACCCTCATTCTACCACACCGCCGCACATTTGCCAGTTACTCCAATTATTTGCTCCTATCAAACCAGTGATGAAGAACACAAGGAGCAAATGCCAGAAGGTGAATTTTCCTTAAACAAAATTAGGACTGGAATGTTAACTGCATGCCAAATGAATCCGTGCAAACAAGCCCAAATTGTCTCCAAAGTTACCACATGACTGGTTGCAATGCCTACTAGCATGCTAGCAATGTAGCACTCAAACAGCTATTTTATAAATGGAGTTAAGAGCAGTGCTCACTCCTCATAAAATGCACAGGTAAAAACATCAAAAAACTGTATCTGTCAGCATGTTAGCGAGTTGTTTACTACAGAGCCTGTTTTTAAACAGTTATCTTGACTTAACCTGTTGAACTGACTTTAGCAGTTTAGAAAACAGACACTGGGCTGTTCAGCTGTTATTTCGCTCATGTGAACTAACCACACGGACACATAGCCTCATTCTCAGACTCACTGCTGTGAACTGCTGCAGAATGACTATAGGGGAAACTTGGTTATTTGGCATTATTTTTAGCCTGGTCTGGCCAGGTCTGTACAATTGTTGGTGAAACTCTGCTAAAGACACATGTCATCTGTCTGTGTCCCCAGGCTCTCTTGCAGATGGTTCAGTCCCATGATGGATCCATCAGGTCAGTGGTGGAGAAAGGAGATGCTCTGCTGGCCTCCGTCCACTACCCCTCCATCAGAGACAAAATGAACAGAATGCAAAGAGACTACACTGAACTCTGTCATACTGCTACGGTGAGAACCTGTGCTCAGATTAAACTATTTTTGATAGAGTGGAGAAAGTAAATGCTCTTTTCATTCAGGGGCAGATGAATTGAAACAAAGGATATGACCCCTTCATACACTTGTTGATTATATGCAACTGTTAAGTAATACAGAAAATTCCTTTTTTAAAACAGATATTAAGTCTTTAGAATAAATCTGACATTGATAAAGAGCATGTAACTGTTTCAGGAAGGTGTTTGTAGCCAGTATAACTTGAATGTGTTTTTACTCACACTATATGCATTGTGCTGTCCAGGCCCATGTGGAGAATCTGGAAGGCCAGGTGAAGGAACAGGAAGCGTACCACAGCGAGCTCCAGGAAGTGGAGCGCTGGCTGCTCCAGATGTCCAGCAGGATGGTGACTCCTGATCCCACTGTGGGTGGCAGCCTGGAGGCAGCCACTCAACAGCTGGCCAGACACAAGGTAACCAATCACATCTCTTGATTTTTGGCTGTTGTTTCCACAGTATATAGCATACAATACAGCTTGAGCGTTGAGTCTTGATTAAAATGTGCTCAATTTTTCCTAGTTTGTTCCTCAAGAAAATCTATATTCAAGATAAAATACAATTACTTTCATAAAAATGACTTAAGTATAACTAAAAATTACTATTTCAAAAACCCACCCACCCAGTATCTAAATGATAAAATACTCAAAGTACAAATTATTTTCCATTTTAATATTTTTAGGGTATACATACTATAACTCAAATGTTGTTTGTGGAAATATGTTCATCTTTGCTCTATAAAGTTTGCTACAATGACCGTTAATGTAATGAGTGCTCTCTGGCACAACCTGGACAGTTAGTAAATTCATCAGAGTGCTTTGGGATTATAGTTTAGTACTGTTGGTTTAATCAGAGCACCACACTATCGGAGCTACAGAGTGCCAAACACAATGATTGTGCTTAATTTAACAATTGTTCATTCATATCGAAATAAATGCTCTTTTTCTTAGAAAAACTGGGTTCTCATTTTAGTGAAGGAAGTCAGATTGCGAAGGTACGCTTTAATTATTCTCCCAATTGTAACGATGGTATAAATGGCAAATGTAGTAAAGTAAAAAGCAGATTACTGGTTCAAAAATATAATCAAAAAAAGAAACATGAAATCGATGCTTTCTCTAAATAAACTAATATCTCACCGAAGTGCATTTCTTGTAGCAGGTTTCTACCAACCTCTGTATTTGCTTAATTATTGGATTCAAGGTGTCATCTGAGTGTTGGTGTAATTAAAATGAATGAACACCAGTTAAATTTAGTATAGTTACCTTTGTTGAGGAGATCTTTAGGTATCCCTAACTGCATGATTTAGCTGTTACTGTTTTGTTTAATAATTATTACTAACCCAACCCTGGGAAGCTTAAATCATACAATATGGTTATAAATTATTAATCATTAGTATCAGTTCTGCTGCTGACTTTACCAATGTTATTAGTGCCTGATATCCACAGTTTTCTCAGTTTTACACAGCTGTTCACAGTTACAATAACATGGGATAAAATTAATTAACAGAAACAATACATTTGTGGAAAAATTATGTGAGTTAACATAATGGTTTAATCCATAATCCATGAAAATCTTCTTTCAAGTTCATCCATTCAGGCCAGTCTAATGTCACGAGACCTCACTGTGTGGTACCAGTCTGCTCTGACCTCCTGTGTCATTGACGGGTGGACAGACGCTGTAATACGCCTCCACTGGAGACTCTTTCCAACATGATCCTACATTGTAACTTTGTCCTCCACAGGCCATCATGGAGGAAATAGCGGGCTTCGAGGATCGCTTGGCAGGGCTGAAGGAGCGAGGAGACCACCTGGTACAAGGCTGCAGTGACCGCGTGCAGAGCAGGCTGAGACAGCAGGTCCAAGCTCACCAGCAAGGCACCAGAGACAGCTACTCTGCCATCTGTAGCACAGCGCAGAGAGTGAGTGAGGAGGAGGAGATGTAAAGAGGGAGGGAGGGGATGCGGGGGGGGGGCTGAGATGTATTTTGTATTAATATAAGTAGTGAAATGGTTCTCACACATTTATAATGTACGACATGTTAGACATATCGGTGCATTGGATGCGTGCACATTTGCAAATGCAACCACACATGTATACACAGACACACACACACACACATTCTACATATTGGTGCTATTAATATTCCAACAGCCTAGCATCCTCTTAATCCTAACCCATTCTGACACTTAAACCCATCTCTCAAGACAGCCCTTTAGTGCCAGTGTAGAGGGCACGACCAATTAAGGCTGCCAAAGTACAGCTCAAAAGCAGCCATACTCAGACAGACCCCACCAGCCAAAATCACTAACTCAATCTCCCCATATTAATCTCTGTATATCCCCTGTCAACTCCACTTTTTCATGCCTGTGCCAAAAATGGTCACACACCACTATTCAGTAGATCTGGCGAGCCCTCTACTCCAGGCCCACTCTGTCATTTTGGCAACCTCTACTCTGTCATCATAGCTCACCTCCCAAGACACCACCTCCACCAGCGCTCGCACATCCAATCTGGCATTGTGTGATCCAGCCACACTTTACCACTACACTGCTGGCTTCTCTACAACTGCGCCTCCAGTGTTACGATGGCTGCCAACTGCGTCCCAGCACAACACAGCTCTAATATCCTGCCTGCCACTTGCCACCGTGCCAAACTTCTAGCCTTCGCCAAATACACTGGGCAGTTTGCCAATACGCCCCCCCCCTTCTTTCTCTCTTTCGGGCTCTCATATTAACTCTGTCAATCAGACCTTGCTGTTTCGCTCTCCCCTGGAGGGCATGGACGCCTCTACATTCAACACCTGTCAAATACAACACTGCATAACTGCCTACTTGTTCAGGGTTTTATCATTTAATGTGTTTTTGTGTTTGGCCATGTTTTACCGGCTTCAGAACTGTGCAGTCCAACAGTCTTTACCTGCAGTATTTACAGTATATAGTATATACTGTATATACTGTATATATACAGTATATATAGTCTTATTTCATGTCTGTGTTTTGCAGAATATTTTTGTGTTCAGTTCATGTGTATAGAGAACTCCAGTAATGAGTCCTACAAACCGGAAATGATAGCATTTTAGCTCCTCTAGTTCCCTCATCGCAAAGTCAGTGGGTCTTCTGAATGGGTTTTTGGTTAGAAGTCTTAAATAAGGTCTGTGGTTAACATATGCTTAAGAGACTTTCATGTTTTGTCAAAAACAAAAAATATATCAGTAAATACCCCACTTGATTTTATGTGTCTTAAAAAGGTGGTTGCTAACAAGTGGCTTAACGAGACTACAGAACAGCATCACATCAAATTGCACCAAACATAGCTTTACAGCTTTGTAGCGGTGGCGACCCTACTACTGTGTAGTCCGTTATAGCCTAACCATAGCTTTTTACTTCTGGTGGTTGCATTCATGTTTCAAAAATCCTGAAAAAGGTGTTCATTTGTGAAGATTATCTTGCTGAACAAAACATGTAAGTATCATACAATTTTGTTAGCCACAGAGCTTATTCTCTGCAATAATTCAAAATCTAATGGAAAAATCCCATAGGCTTTTTGACAAGGGAACCAGGGAGAAGCTAACAACCTGGCTGGCCAAAAGAAAAATGTCATCCTGGGGCACTCGATAGCACTGAAATGTATCTGCCCATGTCCTCAGGTGTATCAGAGTCTGGACCATGAGTTACAGAGACATGTGAGTCTCCAAGACACACTGAAGCAGTGTCAGACATGGTTGACTTCTGTCTCAGAGGAACCAGAGCCTCCTGCACATCCTCCTCTCAGCCTGGAGGAGGCGCTACAGCAGGTCAGTAGGCCACAACCTATTCCCAAGAGTTTTAGGTAAAATGGACGTAATTATCTCTGATTAGTTGCCTGCCTTTTAAACATATTGTTGTTGCCTGAAATGATCAGTATCTGATAGTATACATATACATGGCTTCCATTCTGCAATCTCGTGCACAGTTTGCTCAATTGCATTTTGGATGGGGACTAGAGTGTGGGCAAAGTATGTTATGCTTTAATCCTGAATTATCCTGAAGGAATTATATTATCTGCCAATAAAAGCATAGGGTCATAATAAACCTTTTTTTTTTTTTTTTTTTTTTTTTTTTTTGGCAGGTGAAGCAGGAGCGGGCTCTCCAGGAACAAGCAAGCACGTACCTCCAGCTTGTGTGCTCAGCATGTGACCTGTCTGAGCCGAGGGTCAGGGGGACTGCAGCAGCTATCCAGCAGGTCAAACTGCAGGTCAGTCAACTTTACAGTGGCAATCTCGAAGATATCAGTCCCCGTAGATTTGGGGACATCTGTGGTTGCCATGGTTACCATGGTAACAGCAAAAGCGGTTTAATACTACAGGTCACAGACATTTGGAAGCAGTTAAACAAATGTCAGTTGTTTTAATAAAGAATTCAGTCAATAATCTGCCTTTTTCCATCATTCTGCCAGCAGAAATGATCTGATCTTATACTGGACACAGTACGAGTCTGCGGACAGCAGGGTACAGTGAAAGGGATTGATTACCTTGCTTAGCTGAAGGTGTGCAGCCTCTAACAGCTGCTTCTGGTTCCATCTCTCCCTGCTATATTTCAAACTGATCCGCTTTTAGAAAATGCCAAAATGACGGTCATCTAGTTTTATAGACATGTTTTTGATGTGTGATAGCTGTAAGTGCTAAGCTCACTGAAAAATACACTGCAATGCCTGTGACTCCATAATTAAATTTAATCATGTTTTGTCAAGCCTTTAGGTTTTTAATGTGAAGCTGCAGCAGTAGAAAATATTGGATCTGCATTAGCAGTAACCTAATACAGCATTTTTCCTGCAAATGTCACTCTCGACACACAGTTCACAATACTGCAAATATCTAAATATTGCAGTACTTCCATCAGGAGGCCAAGGGCTCAGTCACCATTGTGCTACCACATTTGGTAAAATATAGTGACTGAACAAACATTTGTTTAAACGAAAAAGTTTGAGATTATTATTTTAGCAAGCGCTTATATTTAAAAAACTAAAAAAAAAGGAAAAAAGAATACATTATTTGGCAAAATACTTGATAATGAATTGATTCCTTTGTTTTTGTGTCTAGATTGAGGAGCGTATGATGCTTTGTGAGGAGGTAGCAGACAGCTGGAGGGACGTTGAGGAGCAGAAGGCAGATCTGGAGGTCCAGCTGAGAGAAACAGAGCAACAACTTCAGAATCTCGTTAGGAGACCTGCAGAGCTGGAGCCGAAGATCGCACAGAACCAGCTGGACAAGGCACAGGTCTGTGTTTGCTTTGTGTGCTGACGACAGATGATTTTTCTTTTATTGTTTTGTGAGTTCTTTATAGAACAACACTGCATTGTTGTATTGAAGTAATTAAACTAAAACTGAAGTTCAGTGTGGCTGTGAAAATCCATTATCTTTCCTACAGGAATTCCTTCAGCAGATTAGGGAGAGACAGTCTGAGGTAACCCGTTTGAATGAAGCCGTCAGTCGGCTGACAGACGGACAGGTCTCTCCTGCCCTGGAGGAGATAAGGAGAATGAGGAGAAGCTGGATGGACCTCGGCCAGCGGGCAGAAGAGCTGGAATCCCAGCGGGGGGAGGACATGCAGCGAAGTGGGGAGTACCAGGAGATTGTTGTTGCTGTGGAGGAACTCTTCCACCAAGTTTCCAGAGAATGGGACTACCTCGCCAGGTATCGAGCTTCTTTTCAGCAGACTGCTTTTTAATTTTTGCATAGAATTTAAACATATTGTACATTCATTTATAATTTCATGCATTTATTTGTTGACAAGGCTATATAGACAGTATTTTAATACATTTCCTCTGGTGTTACAATCATTGATTTCTCTTTTTCTTAGCCAAGACCATTACTGTATATCTTAAATTGCTATACTGCTGTATGGACCTGAGGTTTCTCAACCCATGCATGTGTCTACGTAGGGCCGACACAGAGAGTACAAGTGAGCATCTAGAAGCTCTGAGGAAGCTCTCCAGTGACCTTGAGGAGCAGAAAACGACTCTAGAAGACCTCAGAGACCAGAGACAAGCTATCTTGCCTCGACTCAGCCTGCTAGACAAGGAGCTGGTCAAGCAACAGGTGAAGCTCCATTCTTTTAGTTCTTCTTCTTGAGATGTATACTAATTATAATGTACAATATAGGTCCTGGGTCCAGTTTTATACATTGTTCTGCTATCTCCAGGTTGATCATTTGGAGCAGCGCTGGGTTCAGCTTGAAACCCTGATTCAACAGAAGATCCAGGACTCTGCACAGACACTAGAGGATCTTGCCCGTGTTGAAACCCAGCTGAGGGATGCACGGGAGTGGGTGGAGGAGCAGCGGCCTGCTTTTACCTCTGCACTGAAAACCAGCCCACCCCCCGATCTGGCCCAGAGTTTCCTGTTTGACCACCTGAGTGTGTGTGTAGAGCTGGAGGCTCGTCAGCAGCTCCTGGGTCAGGCAGTGAGCGAGGCTCAGGCTGTGGCTTCCAGACTCGGGCTGAGTGAGAAAAGATTCCTGCAGGAGCTCGTTGAACAAGCCCAGACTGAGGTGGAAACTCTGGGGGCTCGGGTCACCCAAAGGAGGAAGTACCTCAGTAAGGTAAACAGCTGGATTCTTACATGAGATGCAAGTAAAATTTTAATTATGTCCCAAAGGACCTAACTTTCTCCTGATGTGTGAGTTTGTTAAAAAAAAATAAACAAGAAAGCAGGTGGTCCAAGACACAAACTGTAAAATAATCCCTTGATATTAGCATACACTGTATGAGGGGTCGCACATCACTTGCCAAGGCAATAATGTGAGCTAACCCTGATGCTAGCTGCTGGCTTGGTTAGCATGGTGCGTTATGGCTAATTTTTCTCCAGCAAAAAATAGGCCTAAAACCATTAAAACAAAATGTGCATACCAGAAGAACTGAATATGCAGTTTTAGGTATTTCCCCACTGGCTTCATTTTTTAGTCCCAGGGTGCTGCTAGGTTGTTTCAGACTAGACTTTGTAAAAAATAAATAAATATGCAATTCTTTCTCTGTAGGCCTTCACAGAGAGGACACAGTTTCTTCAGGGCCTGGGGAGAGCACTGTCTTGGATACAGCAACAGGAGAGGAGGGCTTTGATAGATGACCACATAGCGCTCCTCCCTGAGGACCTAGCCAAACAAGTTGCTGCTTGTCGGGGTGTCCAGAGTGGTTTACGCGCCTACCAGAGAGAGCTGGCATCCCTCTGGGTACAAGGGCGAGAGCTGGAAAGAGATGCCACTGACAAAGAGAGAGCAGAAACCCTGGCGAGACTTGAGAAGCTGCAGGCAGTGTTTGAAACCGCCCTTCAGAGGACGACCCACCGTCTCACAGACTTAGAGAGAGCCTTAACCTCCAGGAAGTACTTCCAGGTTGACCTGGATAAGACTTGCCACTGGTTGAGACGAGCAGATGCCATCACCTTCCCTGAGATCAATTTAAGCAACATTGACGATATCTCAGAGTTGCACACACAACTGTCTAACTTTCAGAATGTCCTAGAACAAGCTTCAGAGTACGAGAACCTTCTTCTAATCGTCCAAAGAATCGGTCAGGAGATCCTCCCCACTCTGAACGAGATCGATCATTGCTACCTAGATGAGAGGCTAAACGCGCTGCCTCAGCAGTACAACGCCATCCTCGCTCTAGCCAAAGAGAAAAAAGACAGAGTCCAACAAATAATCTTAGAGAGAAAAGAGTTCAGCACTTTCTTTGATATCACTCGTAATGCACTGGAAGAGCTGCAGGAGCAGTTTGACAATCTGGAGAAGCAGACTATCAGTATTAGAGACGAGGAGCTTGCTCGTCTAATCAGTGAATACAAAAATATTAATGAAAGTTTATTCCACATTAGCCCTGCTGTGAGAGAACTGCATGGCAAAAGTGAGGGGTTTCTCAGTCGGGGTCAGCAATACAGAGCTGAAGAGACACAGCAGCTGGTCAGTCACCACAACAACCTGAAAAAGATGAACGATCAGAAAATTCAACACTTAGATGATTGCTTGAAAACACTAGTTGAACACAACAGAGTCTCTGCCAAGTTGGACTCAGAGTTTAAGTCAGTGAAAGAGAAGCTGGTCGAGACTTAAGTCAGACACAGAACTATGTGCCATGGATAAAATCGCAAGCCTTTATTTGCTGCTTGAGAGTCTGGATGGTGTGAACTCTCAGGCTGAAGAATGTAACCAACAAACAAAAGGCCTCGACCTGAAGTTTGATCCCACTGCCTTTCAGGAAACGACACTGCGGCTTGAATCATTGCAGTCTTTACGGTGTGAAGTGAAACTTTGTGTTGATGAGAGTGAAACGAAGGTCACAAAGGATACAGATTTTATTAAAGAGACTGGGAAAATGTTGGAATGGCTGAAGACTATCAAGGATAAACTGGAGAAGCCTTTGGCCCTGTCAGAGGTCAAAACTGAGAGGGTGTATGAGGAAGTGCGCAGACTGAAGATCGTGGAAGTGGAAGTGAAAAGTAGATTTAGGATAGGAGATGCCTTAGGTAGCAGAGAAAAGCAAAAGTATTGTAGTAGAAGAAAACCTGTTCCTGCCCACGTAGAGGAGAAACTACAGGAGCTGGCAAACCTGGAAGCTGAAGTTCAGCAAGCAATTACAAAAAAACAGGTTTGTTTGTGTATATATATATATATATATATATATATTATTCAGAAATAACAATCATAGGAATGTTTCTATCCCTTTATTTTCTAATCGGTCCATATCTGATCAATTTCAGCATCAGCCAAGTTCCTATCTTGAACTCATTGAGAATCTGATCCATCATTTATTGGCTCAAACCTACTGAATATTATTTTCCAACTCCTGTGTGCTCATACTATCAATATTAATAAGCTTAGGGGACCTGAAATATTTAAAGACATTTCAATAAATTCCATGAAGTTTGAATAAGTACCCAAGTTATTATTAATGTATAACTGTTGTGGGGATTTAGTGTTTAAATACCATATACCAAAAGTCCCACTATGTTAAATAATAATTGAAAGGCAGATCTTTTTCTAATCAGATACATTTTACAGAGGAAAGTGTAAATATCTCTCATTTGACGTTTGATATTTTAAAAACTTGAATTTCGAAATTAGATATTCAACATGTGACAACTACTTTTACTGTACATACTACTACAGTCTTATTTAAAAGCTGAAGGTCACTAACCTAGCTATTGATACAGCTCAGCCAAGGAGGATTACCATTAATATTTACATATCACGTTATCACAAACACATCTCTCATCCTTTTCCAGATGATACAGCTGGCGGATGTAGTTTTTCAAATGTATTTTTTTGGTGCTTTATGCACTGCAAGTTGAGTGCCATCTCATTTAATTATACTGTAGAGAAGGCAGACATCTCTACAGCCAATATCTCTTACACCCTGCAACTCAGTCTAGATTAATAAGTAGCTCTACCAATAAAGGGACAATATTTATTTTTTGATTATGGGGTAAAGTGTCCCTTATGCTAATGCAACCATGTTGTTGTTGTCGTAGTGATATAGGCATTCATTTCTAACTTCATATGTGAATTCCTGTGAAATGAAGCAAAAACTGAGGATAATGAAATCACCTTCTGCATATTCTAGCTGGCTGCGGATCAAACTCTTCCCCTGGTCCAAAGACACCACTTATCTCTGCAGTCCATGCAGAAACGTCTGGACTCTGCCGCGGCTTTGCTCCAGAGGGCCAGCTCAGGGGTGGATCTTGAGAACCACACAGATTGCGTGCGGGACCTGGAAGATATTTCAGCCGAGGAAAAGAACTTCACAGCTGGTTTAGAGGAGCTGAGGACTTTGGATCCTCTGCTTGAGGATTTTATTGAGGCAGGAGCAAGGGGTGAACTTAGAGAAAAAGCTGAGGCTTTGTTGCAGAGAAACACAGAAGTCAAACAGCAGCTGGATGCTTACAGAGATGTGCTTCAGAGGTGTGTATTTTAGTGTTAATGGGGAGCCAAGTAATCTATGTATACACAGCTGGCAAGTGCAGTCTGTATGATGCATATCTTGATAATGAATTCCTCCGATTCATAGTCTGAAATTTGTCTGTTTTCAGTTGTGCAGCTCTATGGACCTCCTTCCAACATGAGAAAGAGACACTAGTTGAACAGATGAATGAGGCAGAGGGCAAGATGGCCATGTTTACTACTGCTAAAGCCGTCAGTATCCAGCAGGCAGACGAAAAGTGTCAGAGATACAAGGTGGGACACATTCTTGCACTCAAAAACTAGAGATAGTGTAGACAACGATTGTCTGATTTTTATATAAATCGTCTAACTTGCATGCTGTCTCCCAGGTGCCTGTTATCAAATTCCAACATTTGTTCTTGTCATGGCAGCAGATGCACATTAATATTTAAACAGTGGAGTGTTTGTGCATTATTCCTTGTTCACTTGTGCGTCTGCATAGTGTTTTCTTTTTGGGGAGAATTTTAGTTTCCCATAGTATAAATGTTTCAGTTGACTGCATTTATGAAATACTGTGTGTGTGTCTGTTGTCATCTTTGGCTGCAGTCTCTGATGGCTCACATCGATCTGCTGGAGCTGCCTCTTAATGCTTTGAAAGAGAGTGCAACAGAGTTAGAGCAGATCATCTCGGAGTCCAGCAAAGCTGTCACCAGCCACTCCGTGTCGTCACTGTGGCAACGGTGGACCAGACTGCGCAGTGTGGCCCGAGCTCAGGACAGAGCACTGGAGGACACTGCGAGGGAGTGGAGGAACTTCACTGACAAGGTGATAACATCATTTTGATTTTCCTTTTTTAATGCTAATAAAACATTTTAATAGTATATACTACTAATACTACTACTACTACTAATATTAATAATGATAATAATACTATATTTCTACTACTACTACTACTACTCATAATAATAATAATAATAGTAGTAGTAGCTTGAATTTATATTGTGCTTAGGGTACCTATGGCTGCTTTACAGATCAAATAAACAAAAATACATAAAAGAAATAAAATGTAAATTAAAAAATAACAAGAACAGAGGTAATAATAGCTATGGTTATCAGAGTTGAGTGAGCTAGATGCCACAAGCATTCTTGAACAAGTGGGTTTTCAGCATTTTTTTGGTAATGTCCAGAGATGGGGCTCTCGGGTGAAGGCTGCCACGTTGAATGATCTGTCACTAAAAATTTGCAGGATGTCGTGGGGATTGACGTGCAGATCCATGTCGGAGGACCTTAGGTTCTGTGAAGGGGTATAGGGGTGGAGGAGGTCAGACAGGTACTGGGGGGCAAGACCATGGAGGGATTTGTATGAGGAGGATTTTGTAGTGGATGTGAAATTTGACCAAAATCCAGTGAAGCTGGATGATTGTGGGGGTGATCTGCTGCCACTGGAATTTTCAGTCATTCATTTTATTTTTCAAAAACTAATATACAGTAGAAGTTTCTAGATTTTGTATTTATAAGAGCATGGAGAGAAAAGATGAACAGAGATTCTGACTGTGTGGTCACTTTACATGTCAACACCACATAAAACAGATGAATGATTTTTTTTTTTCACTGCAGAGACAGGGGAGACATTTTGAAATGGTACAGAGTGATATAACCTACCTGCCAATGTGGTGGCAAAAGCCAGCTAGATGAGGAAGTCATGCATGTGAGATCAAAGACAAGAATAGACGATAGCTAATTAATATGCACACAACACCAACTGGACAGGGGTGTGAAGTCATTAACATTACGGTAGGTAGCCCTTCATGTTCTAATTTGTCAAAATGATGGATGGCCTTCAGATGTTCTCTTATTGTTCAAAAAAAATCTGTCAGTGAGAGAAAATGTTTGGTCAACGCATCCTCTAGGTAAGAGAAACTACTGTACATTTGTTGGTGTTATTGTGCATATCTCCATGTGTGAGTGTGCATGCTATAGTACTTACTGTGTGGTGAGCGTGCTTCAGTAATGCACATGTTCAGTGTAAACTTAACCATCAGTGTGCCTACAGGCCACAGAGGCTGTTTGTACTCACATGACACTTACAGTGGACAAACACACAAGCTCAGAAAATTGTTTCTCTTCTACAGATTTAGGTCAAATGCAGCAACTACTGAATACCAGTTGGTGTGCTGTGATGTAACTCCAGGCTTCAGGCCAGTTGTTTCCTCTTGCCAAAACACTGTGTCATGTTGCGTTTTCCCGCCTTTCGACCTCTTTCAAGTGTAAACGCTGTCAAAAATTCCCACAATGCACTGCTCCTAAAGGGGAAATTAGGTCAAACTGTAAGGAATGGCGATCACTTCCTCATATGTGGCATATATCCTGTTGTCCACTGTTTTTCTATGGCCCCTTTGTTCAGCTGGACATGATGTCATCCTCTGCACTTGAGTCTCTAGACTCCTGTTTCTGCCTTTGACTGTCACAGTGAATACAGTATACTGTAGATATAACTGAAAAATTATTTGTGAAATGAAATAGTGTCATAGGTGGGGTCCCACTTTTACATAGGTTTACCTCATTATTTTGAATTTCGGCTTTGTTTAATGTGAACATCTCAAATTGTAACATTATAAATACAACAGAAAATAAGAAAAAGCACAGTAGGTCCGTTTTAAATTCAGCATTGTTTTCATCCATGTTTACTAGCTTGTCAACAGCTATCAGTATATAAAACATCTGAATCTGCTGCATCAACTGAACACAAGTCTTTGCGTATCAACTTCCCGCAGATGGAGAAGGTGCGCTCTGTGTCCCAAGACCTCCACAGTCGTGTCCCGGACAGCACAGTTGAGAAGGCTGCCACCAGGGCGGCACTCCAGAGCCTCCTGGAGTACCATGACTCCTTCAGCCTGGAGGTGGAGAGGGAGCAGTCCATCCTGGCCCTGCTGGGGCAACACACTCGCAGCCTCAGAGGAGAGGAGGAGGAGGTGACAGAGAAAAAGACAGAGAATGGACATGAGGAGACACCTTGCCTACAAGAGATCAGAAGCATGCAGGAGCAATATGACAGGTGAGTGAGCCAGAAATACAGGATTGAGTCATGCGTAACAAAAATTGGAGAAATACAGAGCAAGAAATTTTATCATAGAACATGTATTTCAGTGAGTGGATATTCAAGTTGTTTTAAAGACCATCAGACAAAAAAAAACTTTCGTAGGACTTCACATGCTTTTGTGTTTTTTTTTAAACTATAATCTTTGAATTTTTTTTAATTCTAAAAATCAATGCTTCAGACATTATTTACTTTTTAAAAAAGTCTTTTGTGAAGCAAGAAAAATGGTTTTCTATGTGATTTATTTATTTTCATGCAAGTTACTTATCATTTTGTTACAGCAGGGACCAATAAATAAAAATGAAATTAATGTCCTGTTTAGATTAAAACATTTTGGCATGATTTTTTTTTCTTGTGTAGCCTCATGTTGCGGGTCCGAGGCAGCAGGGCTCAGGTACAACAGGAGTTGAGGGAGAGAGAGGAGGTTGAGAAGGAGTTGGGCTTGGTAAAAGGCTGGATCCAAGATACACGTGGCTTACTGCTGAGTCCCACTGCAGACCTGGATTCACTGCTGCAGGAGCTAGAGGTAGGCCACTATACACAGCTATATATAGCCCATAACACAACACGCCCTGTGAACTAGGTACCGAACTCTTACTTCTCTGGCTTGTTTAGAGATAAATACACTATCATGTCATAACAGAGAAAAATGTGATTTGCAGTCCATCATGTGATTATGTGATGTTATTTGTGTTGCAGACTGCACATGGTGAGGTCATCAGCAGGCGTCAGAGTGTAGAGCGCATGACAGAGCTGCAACAGTCCAAGTACCAGGACCTTCAGGCCGGTCTGCCCTCTGAGCTCAGCATGCAGCTGGCTGAGGTCGCTCTGGCTCTGGGCTCCGCTGAAGACCAGGTGACCTCTCTGGGCTATAGTTTAACATTTTATTAAATGTAGAAGTTTCAGTAACTAATTGGTGCTGTCAAAATGGTGTTTAGTAAGTTCATTGTGGTCAGAACATGATGTATTTATCTGTTTACAGAACCAAGAATTTAAGCAGTGACTGTATGACAGTATGTACCAGTGTTAAGCTGGCACTCACTTGTATGAGTTCTCCTGTGTGTTTAACTGTATGACTACATTTCTGTTGCAGGGCTCTCAGTGTCCATAGAGTGCATGCTGAAACATCCATAACCGCTCTTAGCATTGTTAAAAAGCTAATGTTTTGACAATACAGTGACGTATGTATTTCTGCTATCTGCTTTAGGTCCAGGCGAGAGAAAGGGAGGTGCAGCAGACCAGAGATGTGAAAGAGGACTTCAGCTTCCGACTCCAGGACATAGAGGCAAAGCTGAAGACCATCGCTCTGAAATTGGAAGACAAGGGTGCCGACCTGGAGGAGGCCAAAGAAGAGACCAAAGTAATAAACCAGACAGATTGACTAATTAACAAGCAATTAACCCCTGTTAAATTGGCTATTCATTTTGCAGATGTTGAGGTTAATGAGTGTGCGAGAGTTGGAATGGCATGAACTGAATTCTGCCTTCAGCAGTGACCTGCTTCTGAAAGGAGGATCCCAGATGGGAGGCTGAGCCCCTTCCCTCCTGTTCTCCTTCTTGTTGCCCCAACTTTTTTTCTTCTCTCACTGCTCGGCCCATCTGTAGATTCACATGCCCAGAGTGTGTGAAGTTAAAGGAGTAGTTTGTCATTTTTTGAACTATTCTGCTTGCCAAAACCTCTGAGGCTCACTAACTAATTACTCCTCTCTTGTAAAACCACTACTGGTCATCTTTACACCTTGGTGTTTACACAAATGTAACAAACAAGATAAAATATGGTAAATTAGTGAGATGTGCTGCTGGTTGGATTGTGTTACCTTTGGACAGAGCCAGTCTGAATGTTTACCTGTTGCCAGTATTTATGCTAAGCTCACCTGCTGCTGTCTGGAGCTTCTTATTTATCATACAAGCATCAGAGTGGTATCATTGTTCTTATCGAGCTCTTGGCAAGAAAACAAATAGCAAATATCCTCGAACTATGGTTCCCAACCTTTTGTTTTAATTGACCCATTTTTAATCATTTAGGAAATGATAACCCCTGATAAGAGACATTTTTTTGGACATTTCATATTATATTCAATGCATAACAATATCAGTACAAGAAGACTGATAAAATATACAAATAATGACAGCAATTACTGTGGGAAGTTTGTGAATAATGAGCACTTTTGATGAATTTTAAGGAGATGATTTCCTGTGGGGTTTTTTAGATTAATATCTTGAATAATAATATATACTTTAAAAATAACAGTTTCATTTTGTCTTTCTCTACTTTACTTCTTCTATTTTCTCCTTCCTTTTTGCCTCATCTTCCCACTCTCTCAAACAGGCTCTTTGTGAGGAGAGTGACTGCTGTGGTCGCTCTCTTGCAGAATTAGGATCAGCGGTGCAGGAGTTTGGGGAGCAAAACCCTCTGCTGTGTAAACAGCTGGGCGATGCTGTGGCCAAACTGACGGAGGTGCAGCGACACACCACCCAGCAGGTGCAGGACAGAGCCAACAGACTGAAGAAGGTGAGATGTCTGGTCAGTTCAGTGTGTCATGTAGACCTCATTAAAGACAAAGACAAAGACAAGTTCCTAATGCCGCTTGCATAAATGAACAACAAATTAGGGTCCCCACAGTCATGGAAAACCTGGAAAAGTTATGAAATTTCACCATCACAGAAAAGGAAAACATTATAGGTCCTTGAAAAGTCATGGAAAAGTTTTGAAATTTTGCCCATGAGAGTGTGTGAAACCTCTGACAAATCTTTTATTTAACACATTGTATATTATTAATGTCCTTTGCAATAATTCTTCTGATCTTTCTCTTTCTCTTGTTAACAGGCAGAGAGACAGGTGGAGGAATATCGAGGTATGAAGGCATTCATTTTGGGCTGGACAGAAAAGGCAGAAGCTCTGGTCATTGGCAGTATTGTCTGGGGCTCTGCGTCCCAGCTGCAGGAGCAAATTCGAGCACACCAGGTGAGTCTTAATGAGTCACACAGCAGGGGGCAAGAATGGCTCTAAGATGTCTGAAAAAATTGGCTTCTGAAATCCCAGAAGTCAGATCGAGGCAGCTGTGTCTCAGGAGGTAGAGCGGTGGTGCGATCCTCAAGTCTGCATGTTGAAGTATACTTGGGCAAGACACTAAACCCCAAATTGCAGTATGTGAGAATGTTTAAAACAGTCTAGCAACTGACACTTCGTATGATAGTCCTGGCCACCAGTGTATGACTGTGTGTGTGAGTACAAGTGCAAGTCCATTTGCCAAATAATCGTTTTTTTTTTTTGTGATATACAGTATATATTTATTTTCCACAATATAAATACCAATATTTCCTGCATTACTAAATCTGAAGACACAACATATATTAACAGCTAATTAGCTTCCCACACTTGCTTGATTTCCAGTGACTTGTCATGTAGTGTACAGTGTGTTGGACAGTTTTAATTAGTATAATTGCACAATAGGAAAGGCTCCTCTCTTTGACTTGTAATTTATGTTCCTATGGCGACAGGCCTTGCTGCGGGAGTGTCGGGGTCTCCATGGTGACTTGGAGGCCATGGGGGAGAGGGAGGGGCAGCTGGGGGAGGTGTTGCAGACGGAGGGGTGGATCCAGCAGGTGAAACACCTCAGCAGACGCACAGAGGAGCTGCAGCAAACTGCCAAGACTCGCCTCCAGAGTCTGCAGGATGCAGCAAAGGTAAACAACATTTACTCACAGGCAATCATTACAGGAATAAGACATCAATAATATCTCACCTCTAAATTGTTTTAGGGCACTCTGATTAAATCATCTTCATTACAATGATTTAATTTCTTTTATCCACAATAATATTTTGGTGCACATCCTTTTGGAGGGAGTCAAATTCACCAGAGCTACAACCCAACAGTGCCCCCCTATGGTCATTCATCAGCTTTTAGCTTTTGCAGCAGTAATCTGTTACACTAATCTAATTGCCATACAGCTGGTACCCAGATGACAGTCTGTTGCTGATTGTTGCTAATAACATTTTGTGTTTGGAAATGTGTTTACAATTCCTCCTGTGAATTTGTTTTTTTTTAGGTCTAGTGTAGACATAGCACAATCCTTATTTGTAGTGACTGGTTATTTAATTGACTTTAACATGAAATACATCTTGGTGACGAGTCTTCTTTTAACGAGGTTAACTTTCCAACCTTTTTAATGAGCAAATACTTTCTGGGACTGGTGTCCACATCAGCAATATTAGTTTTTGAAATTCCGTTTTTTCCTCCTGTATAGAACAGGATTTCTGCAGGTCCTTAAAATGTCCTAAATTCAATTTTAAAAATAGTAGGCCTTGAAAAACATGAAATAGTCTGAAATTTGAACTTGTGAGGTCTTAATATTTTTTTTATTTCACTCATCCATCTTTTAGTTACTTTTTGCCAAAACAATTTTCATCTCAAGTTTGTGAAAGTCCATGTTTGCAATGTTACAAATGTTAGCTGTCGAACTTGCGTTTTAGTTTATACTTTCACTTACCTGTTTGTAAAATGTACATTAAGCTAACTCACATTATAAGCCTACATAAAACCTACTTCTGCATGTGACTACATATATACTACTACCTTAATACTAATCTGCAGCGGTTGAGTGAGAAAAACATAATTTGTCCAAAAGTCAGCCTTAAATTTGGTTAATAATCATCTTGATAAGGTCTTCAAAAACATTCTTCTAAGTGTCTGATACCTGCAGATACTCTGTAATATATATATTATATGGATATGATATTAACAGTGCTTCTACTCTGCCTAATTTTGATATATTTTATTCATCTGTTTCTCTCTTCAGGACATGATGCGTTTGGAGGCAGAGGTGAAGATCCTTCATGCTGCTGTAGACCAGATCCAGATCACACTCGCCTCCCCAGACCTCAACAGGCTCAGCCTCAGAGAGCAGCTCACACAGAGACAGGTGAACACACATTTAAAATGCCGAGTGTTGGAGACATCTGCAGTTGAAAAGTCTGCCTTCTCTCTATAGAGTCTGCTTTCTCTCTAATATAATGGAACTAGATGGCACTCAGCTTTTGGTGCACAAAGTGCATTTGAAAAACTCTAGATAAAATAACAAGGTTTCCTCTGTGTAGTGATAAGATTGTTTGTTGTAGTTTGGTAGGAAAAAAATATGCTCAAATGTGAAACTGCTCACAACAAGGTCTGTGGATTATTTTGAGTGATCTATTCCATTATATCGGAGAGAAGGCCAAAATCTTTATAGCTGATATCTCCAATACTTGGTAACTCACACTAGGACAATTAGATGTATAAATGTCACTACAGATAATAGGAAAAATATGTTTTTTGTTATTTATTTAATTCTGGGATGAACTTTCCCTTTGAACATACAGATAATATTGCACACACACATACTGCATGCCTACAGTAGCAATGTGACATACCCAAATAATCTGCATATGTCTACTTGCAGACAACCTTAAAGGTAGCTACTCAGAACACAGTATTCCTTTAATACACCCAACAATTCCACCTTATTATCCTTTCATTCCTTCATAAGCGTCTGCTGGTGGAAATGGAGGGCTTTAAGCAGCAGGTGGCGGCAGTACAGCAGTGTCAGAGCGCCCTCCGGCTACCGGAGGAGGTAGTGGCCAACCTGCCTATCTGCCGCACAGCTCAGACTCTCCAGCAGGAGGCCAGCCAACTGCAGCATACCACCATCCAACAGTGCAACATCCTGCAGGTATTGTGCAGTCCTTAGAGTGCAAATGTTGTTCCTCAGTGGTCACAATTTACAACTGAGAGCATTTATCCTGTGAATGCATTTCATTACCAATTAATGTGATAAAGTTCTTAACCCTGGAAAGGTGTTTGTTTGTGTGACATTTTGTTTTTTTTTCCTTAAAATTAATATATTTTCTGTCACTGTAAAACTGAAAATGGCCATGCCTCTAAGCAGTTGAGGTGTATAGTTGCTCATTTGTTGTTAAATAGTTATACATTGACTTGTCACTGTCTGCTCTGAATTCTGCTGCAGTGTCTCAGCAGGCCGTCTAGGGAGTGTCTGTGTTTTTGTTGAGCCCCCATCAGACCAGTATTATCCTCCAATCCTTTGGTTCTGGACTGATTTTGCTTTTAAGCTCATTGTAGTGAAGATTAGCCTTTAGAGGAAAAAAAAAGTGACCTTCTGAGATTCTCTGAGGGACAAATACCTAAAGCACCTGTGCCATTTCAACCAAACACACCCAAATTTGAAACAATAAATCCATCTGATCTGGCTTAGGATCATATTTGAGATTAACTGTCTTTTTGAATATTCAGATCTTAAACACAGTAACTACTATATTATGAATGAAATCATAGAAATGTGGCTTACACAGACTTTTGAAGCCCAGAATGAGCAGAAGGGGGAGTTACCATTTCTAGTTGCCGAAATATCTCAGATGACATGTTTTCGGATTTTTCATATTGAAAAAATCTTAAATTCACTTTTGAGAATATTTGGCCTTAATTGTCATTAAATAGTGGAAAATTTGAATGTCCAAGGTCTTAATTGCCACAAAGATATTAACGTATTTCAGTTATTCGACTTCATATCTTTTTGACGAAATTAGTTACACTCTTCTGCATCCATGTTTCTGATATTACAGATCTTAGACCTTCCACTGACCCTAAAACTGACTTTTACTTGCACATGCCTGTTGGAAAAATGTAAATTAATGTTACTCTCTTTAATAACCATATTCCTACATACAACTTCTGCACAAGACCACATATACTGTATACCACCTACAGTTATTCTTATATTGTTATATACCGTTCTATATATATTAGGGCTTTCAGGTGATTAAAAATTGATCTAATTAATTACATGCTCTGTGATTAATTAATTGAAATTAATTGCCTACATCATTTGGCTGTAAAAGTATTTCAAAAAATTTACTTCACATTTTTAGCATAAATTCCACTCATTTATGAAGTCATACAAGCTCCTCATTGTCAACAGCACAATCCTGCAAATATTTCAAAATAAAATGCCTTGTGTTAACAACTGATAAGATTCTGTCAACGGAGATGTTGTCAGAGGACTTTAATTTTGAAAGAGAAGAAGGGACATTTTGAGTAAAACATACATCTATGTATGTCCTCATCTCTGTGGCAGAGAGGCTTTAAACTGCAGTAAAAAGTGGTGTAGAGTCAATATAATTATCAAAATACCATTTTTACCATTTATATATGTGTGTGTGTGTGTATATATAAGGACATACATAGATGTATGTTTTACTCAAAATGTCCCTTCTTCTCTTTCAAAATTAAAGTCCTCTGACAACATCTCCGTTGACAGAATCTTATCAGTTGTTAACACAAGGCATTTTATTTTGAAATATTTGCAGGATTGTGCTGTTGACAATGAGGAGCTTGTATGACTTCATAAATG